>NC_042619.1:232154658-232464117 GCF_901001135.1 Rhinatrema bivittatum
AATACTTATGAAGCAAATCAAATTAATATGAGAGCAACTCTCTTATAACTGCATGACTACCTACACCCCATCCTTAAAACTAATAAATGCCTCCCAATACCACAGTTCCCCTGTGACTCCAGAAAGAGCTCCCAACGAGAGCAACCTGCTTGGGAGTGACATGTCCCAGCAGCGGGGATTGCTTAATGTTGCATCCATCAGTCGCAGACCGCTGCAACCCCTCATGCTCACCTTTCTTGCTACTTCGTTAATTCTTGGAAGAGTGGCGGCCTCCGCCAACGAACGCCAACCTCCCTGGAGTCCCCGGGATGGTGTGGGCGATGCCGACAGCCATCTTGTTCCTGGAGTCACCTAGCGCACGCGCACACAGCCTTCTTTAGTACACGTCATGGCAGGTATTATGGTTGTGAGGTGTTGGAGTGGATTCTTGGGTACTACAGTGGTGACCACTCCCACGGGGAGGAGCCCGTGGGGAGCTGAATTACCAGGCTAGACTCTTGGCACACACACAGATAGGATCATCTTTTATTATACAGCATGGTGGCACTGCCCGAGGAGCGGACAGTGGTGGTGGTAGTTAGCTCCAGCAATATCAGTCCAGAGAACATTCAAGCCAGGGGCGCCATTCTTCAAATGCCATTTTTATTGCCAGCAATTCTTTGTCCCCCAATGCCGTAGTTCTTCTCAGCAGGCGAGAAGCGTCGGGAAAAGAATGAACAGGGGTGCAGAGTCTTAGAATCACCAGTCTGGCTTAGCACGGCCCCCACCCCTACATCAGAGGCATCGACTTCCACAATGAAGGGTCATGTAGGGTCAGGATTTCAAAGGCATGGCTTGCTTTGAAAGGCATCTTTTAACTTCTGGAATGCGGTCACCGCTTCAGTAGACCAGTTAGCGGTATTGGCTCCCTTCTTAGTCATTGCTGTTAGTGGAACAGTCAATGAAGAATAACTTTTGATAAAGGTCCGGCAGTAGTTGGTAAATCCCAAAAATCGTCTTAGAGCTTTCAGTCCAGTGGGTTGTGGCCATTTTTTAATACTCTCCAGCTTCTGAGGGTCCATTTGAAATCCCCAGTTTGAGACGATGTACCCTAGAAAAGGCACGGATTCTTTATGAAATTCACATTTAGCCAACTTGGCGTACAAGTAGTTCTCGCAAAGTCTCTGCAGAACTCTTTTGACATCTTCTTGATGGGAATGCAGGTCCCGAGAAAATATCACGATGTCGTCTAGGTAGACAACGACACATCGGTAGAGTAAATCACGCAGAATATCGTTCATCAAGTTCTGGAAGACAGCCTGGGCATTGCACAAGCCGAAGGGCATCACCAGGTATTCAAAGTGTCCATCCCGGGTATTAAACGCCATCTTCCATTCATCACCAGAGCGGATGCGAACTAAGTTATACACTCCTTTGAGATCAAGCTTGAAGAATATCTTGGCTCCCTGTAGTTTATCAAATAGCTCTGAAATGAGAGGTAAAGGATAGGATGGTGATCTCATTCAAACCTCTGTGGTCAATGCATGGACGTAATGTTCCGTCCTTCTTTCCTATGAAGAAGAATCCTGCACCAGCGGGAGATTTAGAGGGTCTTATAAAGCCTTTCTGGAGATTCTCCTGGATATACTCCGACATAGCCTTACTCTCCACAACGGAAAGGGGGTAGACCCTTCCTTTGGGTGGCTCTGTATTGTGCTTCAAGTTGATTGCGCAGTCATAGGATCTGTGTGGCGGTAACACATCAGCGGCTTCTTTTGAAAGCACATCTTGATAAGATGCATACTGAGGCGGCAACCCAGGCAACAAAGGGGTAGTTGGCATGCATGGTATGGGAGAGACTTCCATTAAGCATTTGCCATGACAGTCTGGACCCCAACGTGAAAGTTCCAAGGTGGTCCAATTGAATTGTGGCATGTGTATCTGTAGCCACGGTAACCCAAGTACCACAGGGTGCATGGCCTTCTCTAGGACAAAGAAGGAAATAGTCTCTGTATCAAGAGTTCCGGTGCGCAAGCTCACAGGCTCGGTAAGAAGGGTTACTTCACCCGATACGGGCTCTCCATGAAAAGAGGACAGTCGTAATGGAGACGTCATGGTAGTGGTAGGGATCCGCAAGTGTTCCACTAGACGTTTCAAAATGAAATTTCCCCCTGCCCCAGAGTCTATTAAGGCAAGGGTCTGATATTCCAAAGGCCCGCAGATTAAGGATACTGGAAGAGAGAGTGGAGGAGAGGGTGCAGTTAGACCTAAGAAGAGTCCTCCCACAGGACTTAGGTCTGCTAGTTTTCCTGGACATATAGGGCATGTTTGTACAGCATGACCAGCTTGTCCACAATACATACATAGTCTCAACCTCTTTCGGAATCATCTCTCTTTAGAAGTCAGATGGCCGCGGCCTAATTGCATTGGTTCTTCTTCGCCAACAACAGGTCCTGAGAGTGTAGGCTTGGGTGCAGGCTTGACACAAACCTCTCCCTGGGCTGGTCTTCTGGGGCTCTTGACCTCTTGAACTTTGTCATGAATTTGGCGGTCAATCTTAGCTGCCAACTCCATAAGTTCTGCTAAGGTCTCAGCCATCTCACGAGTCACCAGTTCATCTTTCAACTGGGAGTTCAGGCTTTCAAAGAATAGTATCTTTACACACCTAGGGTCCCAATGTACCTCAGAGGCCAATATCTTGAATTCTATGGCGAAGTCTGGCAAAGGTTTGTTACCTTGTTTTAGATGAACCAAAGCTGATTCTGCAATTGAATACCGGGCAGGGTCATCAAATACTGACTTGAACAGTTCAAGAAACCCGGTAAGATCCTCCAGGATAGGATCATTGCATTCCCACAGCAGGAAGGCCCAAGCCAGCGCTCTTCCATCCAGGTTCGACAGAATATAGGTAGTCTTGGCATACGCTGTAAGGAATTGGTTAGGTTGCAGAGAAAAGTGCATGCAACATTGATTAATAAATCCACTACATTTCCATACTTCACACACGAAGCGCATTGGAGCAGATACAGGCACTGTAGTCTTGACTGTCTCTTCTGGCGGTGTAACTTCTTTACCTGTAGCAGCCGGTATATTCATCTGTGCGTGCAACTGATTAAAGGCAGCAGTCAAATTATCCAGTGAATTCTTTTGTTCGGAGATTCGCTGGGCCAGGCCCGGAATGGCCTGCAAAGCAGTGAGCTGAGCCAAATCCATGGAGATAGCAATCTGTTATGGTTGTGAGGTGTTGGAGTGGATTCTTGGGTACTACAGTGGTGACCACTCCCACGGGGAGGAGCCCATGGGGAGCTGCAGTACCAGGCTAGAGTCTTGGCACACACACAGATAGGATAATCTTTTGTTATACAGCACGGTGGCACTGCCCAAGGAGCGGACAGTGATGGTGGTAGTTAGCTCCAGCAGTATCAGTCCAGAGATCCTCAGCAGGGAGAACCAGTCTTGCAGTAGATAGAAGGAGACAGCGCAGAGAGCAGGAACAGGTCCCAGATGAAACACTGTATCTGTAGGTGAGATAGACTGAAGATAGTACTCACTGAAGCAGAGGCTGTATCTATGATAGTTCCGGTAGGCAGAAGTTGTAGAGTGGCAGGCACCAGGTCTAGGGAGAGCAGGCCCTCGAGGAGCGAGTACCTGGGATCCCAGGATAGGCACCTGAAAAGAAAGTAGAAAGGTCCCCAAGGAGCGGGTACCCTAGTTAGTAGCAAAGCCCCGAAGGGTAAGGAGAGCTTCCAGCGGCAGCTAGGAAGCGGCAGAGCAGCTTATACCGGAGTGATTCCAATCCTTGCTAACTCGGTTTGTTAGCAAATGAAGGGCAGGCTAAATACCAGGATGTGATGACATCACTCAGAGGGGACGCCCCTGAGGTTCCCGCCATGATGTGGATAAAGACGTGGGTGGTGTGCGCGCGCGCACCCTAGGAGGCCCTCAGGAGAACATGGTGAATGCCGTCGCCATAGCCGATCCAGGGACACCGGGGAGAGCGGCAAGAAGACGCGGTGGTAGTCAACTTCCCAAGGCTTGAGGAGAGAGCAGGAAAAAAAATGAGGCACAAAGGTTGAAGCCGTCTGAGACCGACGGACGCAACAGCAGGAACGTCGGGGGTGTCCCCTCCGCATGACGTCACCGCCTTGCTGTATTTAAGCTGACTGGCCCTACACTCAGACGAGTTAGCAAGGTGTTCTCCTCGTTGCTGAATCCGCTTCTCCTTGAAGTTCCGGTTCCTATTTCCTGTCTCACTGGGTGAACGCTCTCAGTACCCGCTCCTCGGGGGCTCTTCCGCGTTCATAGGCTATCCGCTCCTTGGAGGGCCTTCCTGCCTGAACTCTTGGAACCAACCCTTGTGAGTAATTCTACTTCATCTCTCTTCAAGCTTGCTGGGATTCCCTGTGGCATACCCCGGACCTCGGGCCACTACCGCATCTTCACCAGCAGGATTCATTACACCTTACCCTGCACTGCAGGATACTGCTTCATCGTTCTCAAACACCATCTGAGCTCCAGAACCTCAGACTACCTCAGCATCATCATCACTGTGCAAATCATCTCCGGCGTACCCTGCTCTGCGGGCCACTACCGGATCGTCACGTCTGAAGTACTATTCTGGGTATAACCCTCAGTTCAAGAACTGTACCTTGATAGCATTTCCCGCTCCACAGGTTCTGCTCAGAACTGCACCTTTACTGCATTCCCAGCTCCTCGGGTTATGCTTCCTTTCTCTCTCATTCTTAAGAAAGTCTGACTTACAGCTGTGTCCTGATACTCAGACCGTGCCTACCGACGGTGAGATCCACAGGGCTCCTCCTTGTGGGTGGAGACATCTCTCACCTCGGTCCAGGGTTCACATCCATACCAAAAACATAACACTTAAGTGGCTCCCTAGGATGACATGAGTGGGGAAAGGTCAAAGCAGGTCAGCAGCTAGATCACATCAGGACATTGGGACAGGGCTCAGTCCTGGGACACCAGAGCAGAAATCTTCATGGTCTCCATAAGATCTCCTGCAGATGGCAGCATCAGGGATGCAGTTTCATTTTAAAACAATAGGAAAATAAAAGCAATTGGTTCAGGAACCAACAAGAGAGGGAGCTATTTTAGATTTAATTCTTAGTGGAATGCAGGATTTGGTGAGAGAGGTAACGATGGTGGGGCCACTTGGCAACAGTGAACATAACATGATCACATTTAAACTAATAACTGGAAGGGGGACAATAAGTAAATCTGCAGCTCTAACACTAAACTTTCAAAAGGGAAACTTTGATAAATTGAGGAAAATAGTCAGAAAAAACTGAAAGGTGCAGCTGCAAAGGTTAAAAGTGTTCAACAGGCTTGGACATTGTTTAAAAATACAATCCTAGAGGCACAGTCCATATGTATTCCACACATTAAGAAAGGTGGAAGGAAGGCAAAACGATTACCGTCATGGTTAAAAGGTGAGGTGAAAGAGGCTATTTTAGCCAAAAAATCATCCTTCATAAATTGGAAGAAGGATCCATCTGAAGAAAATAGGATAAAACATAAGCATTGTCAAGTTAAGTGTAAAACATTGATAAAACAAGCGAAGAGAGAATTTGAAATGAAGTTGGCATAGAGGCAAAAACTCATAATAAAAGCTTTTTTAAATATATCCAAAGCAAGAAACCTGTGAGGGAGTCGGTTGGACCATTAGATGACAGAGGGGTTAAAGGGGCTCTTAGGGAAGATACTGCCATTGCAGAAAGAATAAATGAATTCTTTGCTTCCGTGTTTACTAATGAGGATGTTGGGGAGATACCAGTTCCGGAGTTGGTTTTCAGGGGTGATGAGTCAGACGAACTGAATGAAATCACTGTCAACCTGGAAGATGTAGTAGGCCAGATTGACAAACTAAGAGTAGCAAGTCACCTGGACCGGATGGTATGCATCCTAGGGTACTAAAGGAACTAAAAAATGAAATTTCTGACCTATTAGTTATAATTTGTAACCTATCATTAAAATCATCCATTGTACCTGAAGACTGGAGGGTGGCCAATGTAACCCCAATATTTTAAAAAGGCTCCAGGGGTGATCCAGGTAACTATAGACCAGTGAGCCTAACTTCAGTGCCGGGAAAAATAGTGGAAACTATCATCAAGATCAAAATTGTAGAGCATATAGAAAGACATGATTTAATGGAACACAGTCAACATGGATTTACCCAAGGGAAGTCTTGCCTAACAAACCTGCTTCATTTTTTTGAAGGGGTTAATAAACATGTGGATAAAGGTGAACCGGTAGATGTAGTGTATTTGGATTTTCAGAAGGCGTTTGACAAAGTCCCTCATGAGAGGCTTCTACGAAAACTAAAAAGTCATGGGATAGGAGGCGATGTCCTTTCGTGGATTACAAACTGGTTAAAAGACAGGAAACAGAGAGTAGGACTAAATGGTCAATTTTCTCAGTGGAAAAGGGTAAACAGTGGAGTGTCTCAGGGATCTGTACTTGGACCGGTGCTTTTCAATATATATATATCAATGATCTGGAAAGGAATACGACGAGTGACGTTATCAAATTTGCGGATGATACAAAATTATTCAGAGTAGTTAAATCACAAGCAGACTGTGATACATTACAGGAGGACCTTGCAAGACTGGAAGATTGGGCATCCAAATGGCAGATGAAATTTATTGTGGACAAGTGCAAGGTGTTGCATATAGGGAAAAATAACCCTTGCTGTAGTTACACGATGTTAGGTTCCATATTAGGAGCTACCACCCAAGAAAGAGATCTAGGGGTCATAGTAGATAATACATTGAAATCGTCAGCTCAGTGTGCTGCAGCAGTCAAAAAAGCAAATAGAATGTTAGGAATTATTAGGAAGGGAATGGTTAATAAAACGGAAAATGTCAGAATGCCTCTATATCGCTCCATGGTGAGACCACACCTTGAATACTGTGTACAATTCTGGTCGCCATATCTAAAAAAAGATATAGTTGCAATGGAGAAGGTACAGAGAAGGGCAACCAAAATGATAAAGGGGATGGAACAGCTCCCCTATGAGGAAAGGCTGAAGAGGTTAGGGCTTTTCAGCTTGGAGAAGAGACGGCTGAGGGGTGATATGATCGAGGTCTTTAAGATCATGAGAGGTCTTGAACGAGTAGATGTGACTCGGTTATTTACACTTTCGAATAATAGAAGGACTAGGGGGCATTCCATGAAGTTAGCAAGTAGCACATTCGGAGAAAATTCTTTTTCACTCAACGCACAATAAAGCTCTGGAATTTGTTGCCAGAGGATGTGGTTAGTGCAGTTAGTGTAGCTGGGTTCAAAAAAGGTTTGGATAAGTTCTTGGAAGAGAAGTCCATTAATTGCTATTAATCAAGTTTACTTAGGGAATAGCCACTGCTATTAATTGCATCAGTAGCATGGGATCTTCTAGGTGTTTGGGTAATTGCCAGGTTCTTGTGGCCTGGTTTGGCCTCTGTTGGAAACAGGATGCTGGGCTTGATGGACCCTTGGTCTGACCCAGCATGGCAATTTCTTATGTTCTTATGTTCTTATCTGTTGTTTCCTATCCTAAATGACGCAAAAAACCCCTAAATTATTATTTTATTTCATTTCTATCACTTTAACGAAATAAATAGAAAGGAAAGCAAAAGCTTTTTCCATGCAAACCCACAGATTTTATGCCAGTGGTGTAGAGTTCTCGTCAGGGCTGGCAAAACATATTAAGCAATATAGGTAGCTGGCTAGGAAGAAAATTGCAAGGGGCAGCCAAAATCACCCCATGGGCCTCCATCACTCTTCTTGCCCTTTCCCTGTAGGACACTGCTGCCCCCTCTCCTCCCTCCCTGGTGATCTCAACCTGCTTCTTCTGAACTCACCCAGTATCTCCCACTCCCTCCAAATTTCTCTCCCATCAGCAGTCCAACCCCCTACCCTTCATGTCTCTCCTCCTCGCATTTCTACTCTTCTAAAGGGATGGGGGCCCTGCTACTATCGGTGTACGATGCTGGCTGTAGCAGCAGCAACACTACCTCCGAGAACACAGGAAACCCACTGCTGCACAAGGGGGAGAGAGGGAGAATCGAAGAGGTACAGAGCTGGAAACCCACTGCTGCACAAGGGGGAGAGAGAGAGAATCGAAGAGGTACAGAGCTGTTCGCCTTTAGGCTACTGGTCCAAACCCCAGCTGAAGTGGCCTCTGTGAAGTGAGGTGGTGGTTTCAGCCCGCTTCCATGGGCCCCAGCGGAGGCATTCACATCTCAGCTCCTGTCAAACTCCTCCGAATGTGTAAATGTTGCTGCATGCCTAAATCACTGACTTATGACAAGGAAACAATGAGGGTGAGAGCAGAAGTGTGCAGGGCAACAGAAACCAGCCAGGGCCCTGCCATTTATGCCCTGCCGAACACTGGATTCCTTGCAAGTGATGATATCTTTTTATTGGCGCGACATAAGAATTATCAGAAGGCGACACTCTACACGAGCTTTCCAGACCACACAGTTTCTTTCTTCAGATATGAAGAGGCGTGATGCAAGTCTTCATGCATGGTGACTAGACACGCAGCAAATGTTATGCAATAAAAACATTACTCAATAAAAAGTGGTATTTCGGCATGACTCTGTGAACCTCCAGCATGAGTTAGGAGGGCCTGCCCCCAAAGGTCATGTTAGATTAGTCTTGGATCTGTACCACCACCAAAATAGCAATTGCTGGTAAACTTTTGCAACATCCCATAATATTCCCAAAGCAGTAAAGCAAGAGATGGTCCTTTGGCTCAGGCCTCCACAGCTTAACTTTTTATTAATTAATCTGCTACAATGCACTGGCCTGTCTCCCCCCCCCCCCCCCCCCCCCCAGTCAGAATTCTAACACTGCAGACACAGAGTAAGTCAGGCATCCTAGGAGCCTCCCAGGAACTCATTCTAGCAAGGGCTGATAAACGCCTGACCCCACTCCGGTCTTCCTTTCAATGAGTTAGTGACAGCACAGCAGGAAAGCAACTTTCAAATGCCTGACATTTCAAGCATTCACTCCTGACTCCAAACTACGGCCTTAACATTTTTTCTGTTCTGAATCCTGTTTTATTTAATCTGTCTGCATCTCGGGGAGAATGGCAGTTACTTAAAGCTTGTGAAATACTATATGTAATGCAACAACATGTATAGAAGCAAGGTTTTCTGCATAAAAGAAAACCTTAAAAGGTTTGATTTGATGTGTTCCAAAGTTCAGCCTGAAATTAGCGAGGGCCATGCTTTTATTGGCCAGTAGGTTTGCATAGTCTGGTTCTTCAAAGCTTCCTTCCCCGCCAGATTCCAAGGAATTCATTCTGCCTACTTTAATTACATGTCTTGGGAGAGAAAACGGAGAAATGGAAATTTCTAGAAGATGCCCAGGGAAGCTATCGAACCTGAGAAGAGAGCCAGTGATCAAAACAGCTCTGATTTTGCAGTGGGAATGGGGGAGTGGGGGGGGGGGGGGGGGGGGGGGGGCGGGGGAGTCAAATGATCTATGTGCAACCATGCATGTAAAAGAAAATCACTCTGTAAAAGGAAGGTTGTGACATGACAGAGAAGGCCTTTTGCATCTTCCACGTCATGTCAGTCAAGTTAGTATCTCTTGCAGGATACTGAGGAGCTAACCTGATAGAAAATATAAACTGTGTTTGTTGTCCATAAAACAATAATACACACACAATGGAGTATTTGTATGCCAGTCTGCTTACAAATTTCCAAACTGACTTTTTATAAATGTGATGACAGCTTTAAAGAGGTTGGCTGAGAAATCTAGAGCAGAATTTGTCAGAGAAGGACCCAGAGCAACACCCACAGCTAAAGCAAATTGTTACTTTGTAGTGCTCTTCTCCCAGGGGAAGCAGAGAGCTCACCTATATGAAATTTCCCATCTGCATTTATAGGGACCTTAATTTTCAGTTTTTATTTTATTTTCCCAAGGAATTTCAATGTTATTTATAGCAAAAAAAAAAATCTGTGGAAAAATGACTTTGTTATACTTATCAGAAGTATAATCAGTGGAAAAGTCATTTTTTCCACTTATTTTTTTGCTATGATATTAAAATTGCCAGGAAAAATCAAAACTGAAAATGAAAACCCTTATTCATTTTTAGATCTGAGCACAGTTTTAAAAAAAAAAAGCAGTAAAAATTACTGGGAGGTCTAATTCTTGGGCTTTGACCAAGGTCCAAATGGTTTCATGTCCTCAGTGGGCTGGGTGGCAAGGTATTAAGCACTACTTCCCCTCTCTCCCTTGTTTTACAGGTTCTCAGTCTCATCCAAAAGGTCAAGATGGAACCGTCCTCACTTCATGGCCCAGATCTTATGTTTGGTCTTAGCTAAAAGGAGGCCAGAAGAAAAAAGGGGGATCCAGATTCCAATGAGAACAAAGCAGAACTGCACTGACTGATAAAGCTGCACGTGTATTTTACTTTCTTATTGACTTCTATTTTGCTAAATATGCAATTTCCAAATTCAAGCAGGCACTACTAGTAATAGACAGTGTTTTTGGGAAGTTGTGAGGCACATCATGGCTGTTACTTCTGGCAAATCAATCCTGATGATAATAGCTTTCTATATCCTAGGCCATTTACAGGATTCTACATTTATTGGCAAGTCCATGAAAGGCTTTTGATCAAGGTACGGTTGATAGCTGAAAAGTGTATTTTGACTAAATGGCTAGCCAAGCAGGAGCCCGGCTCTTGTAGACAGAAGGCAGGACTTCAATGTTGAAATCTATAAGGTCAGAAATGCTGCTCTACAAAGTATGGAAACCATATATTGTTTCTTTACCCACTGCTCTCCAACTAAAAGTAAATATTCAGGCATGTGATAAATGTGATTTTTGTTGATATGGAGTGGTTATTGTATGATGAGCCTTATCTTGATGAAACTTTTGGAAAAAGGTTTCTAAGGTTTGCAATGCGAAATAAGTTTGTTCCTTTTTGATATCTTTATAACAGTTTTTATTTTGTTGTGTAATGGGTGGAGGGGGAGGAAGATCTTTACATTTAAAACTTTGATCTAATTTTTCCTCTGTATGGAACTTTACTAATAAAGATATCTTTTAAAAAATATATATTAGCTGTTAGATTCTAGACCATTCCTCAAGCTTCACTAAATCCCTCCTCATGGTTTCCACACCTTCCTTGCATGTTTACCTTGTTGTAGATTTTGGTATCATCTGCACAAAGACAAACCTTTCCCAATAGTCCTTCAATAATATCACTTACGAAAATGCTGAAAAGAACTGATCCAAGGAACGGTCCCTGTGATACACTGCTGGTAACCCCTCTCGTATCCATTTACCACTACCCTTGGTTGCCTCCCACTCAACCAGTTTCAAACTCACTCTAGGGCCAACACCAAGGGCGCTCCGTTTATTTACAAGTTGCCTTTGCAGAACCGTGTTCAAGGCCTTACTGAAATGCAAGTACACTACATCCCAGCACTCTCCCTTGATCCAACTCTCTGACCCAACAAAAGAAATTGATCAGATAAGATTCATCTCCCCCCATTACTAAGGTTTTTTTATTTACCATCTTCTAAGAATGGAGATAAAAGGGTTGGGGATGAGGAATTGGTACCTGCCTCCCAGGAAACTTTAGATCTCACAAATTTTCTTTGAATTTTCTGGAGAAATGCAAGTGAGGAACTGCTCTTTGGATGAAAAATTGGATTTTTATAGATGCAGAGAAGAAGGAAAGAATTCCTGTTTCCTGTTTTTTTAAGATCTAGGTCATTGCAACTGAGGGCAGTATTTTTCCTTAAGTATCCTTTGAAATGTTTCATTAGATAATAGATATCATAATGTAAAATGTATTTTTTGAACCTAATCAGCTTGTGTTTTTCTTAAATGCTAAATCTCTGGAGTGTGAAAATCTAAGGTCTATTCTAGTTGAACCTCCACCATCAGAGAGACCTACTTCTTGCTAAAAGGTATTTAGCTGTCTATGAGAGGGTATCATTTCCTTTCTTTTTTATACAGATTTCCTGGTTTTTTTTATCTGATTTGTCCCAGTTTATTGTGAACCTTTGTACAATTTATTTCCTCTTAATTCAATGTAACATAGATAATTTGAATCCAAACAATTATAGGCCCATTTCTTCTCTGCCCTTTTCAGCAAAAATACTTGAGACTGTGGTCTTAAAACAATTAACTGACCATCTAGACTAGAGCAACATGAACTACTAGATCCTCATCAATTTGGTTTTAGATGTGCTATGAATTCTAAATCTTCTCTATTATCTCTTACTGATACATTGAGGCGAGGAATTGACAATGGTCAT
Source organism: Rhinatrema bivittatum (assembly GCF_901001135.1). Taxonomy (NCBI): domain Eukaryota; kingdom Metazoa; phylum Chordata; class Amphibia; order Gymnophiona; family Rhinatrematidae; genus Rhinatrema; species Rhinatrema bivittatum. The sequence goes on from NC_042619.1 coordinate 232,166,916, forward strand.
AAATTTTTACTTGTCTCCCTTGACATCTCTTCTGCCTTTGATAAGGTCGATCATGTCATTCTTCTTTTCTGTCTTCATAAATCGGCTTGACAGGAGGTGTCCTCAATTGGATTCATTCTTATCTCACCAATTGTTCACAATACATCAAATTCAAAAATGAAGTTTCCTCTGTTTCTTTTATTAGAAAGGTGTACCCCAAGGTTCCACTCTTTCATCTTCTTATTCAATATATAATTGGCCCTGATCTGTAAAATTCTCTCAGATCTTTCTGATTGCTGTAAAGTTTATGCAGACAACATTCAGTTTGTGCTAAGATTATATTCTACTTGGCAAAACACTGTTGAACACCTGAACATTTTCTTTTCCACTATCAAAACCTGGCTCCATCACAACAAACTTTCCTTAAACATATCCAAAACTGAGTTCCTTTCTATTCATAGTCCTTATACCACCTTTTCTGATAACACCATCCATCCACTTGGTGTCCTTTCCTATTAAAAATCAAGTTAAAAGTCTTGGAGTTTTATTAGATAACACATTGTCTTTCTGCCCCCACAACAAAATGGTAGTTAAATAGGACTTTTTCAAATTACGTGTCTTAGCTGGTCTCCAAAAACTATTATATATTTCAGAATTTTGTACTATAGTACATGCAATTATTTTCCCAGTCACCTTTACAAACGCTCATAAACTCTTCTGCTCGTATAATCGCGGGCATAAAGCATCATGATCACATTATCTATATCCTGACAGATTTATATTGGCTCTCAATCAATGAGCACATCAAGTGCAAAATAGGCATAACAATTTTTAAATTGATCAACAGTCACTCTTGCCCATGGTCCAATGCCATCCTAAACATATATCAACCATCCAGAAGTCTGCGATCCTCACAAAAAGGCCTTTGAGATATTCCATCACCAAAGTCTTCTCTATAAATCAGGAGTCCTCAAATCCAGTTATCAGGGACCACCATCCAGTCTGATTTTCAGGATATCCACAATAAATTGGCGAGAGATATACTTGTATACAGCATCTGTCTGCAGGGTACGCAAATACATCTCATGTACATTTATTGCTTCTCACAGAGTCTCCCAGTGAATCATCAGTCTCCACTATAATCGATCCAAAATTAAACTGTGCAACTTATCTTTCGCCAAAGTTGCTACATCCAAATTACCCCTCTTCTCAAATCATTATCATAGCTCACTATCCATTTCCACATACAGTCCAAGCTCCTCTTACTCAGCTAAACTAGGATTACTGGGGATGGGTGAACAAAACCTTAAGGTAAATAAAACATCTTTTATCTTTTTTATCTTTTATTTAAATGTATTAATCATCTAAAAAAAAATCCTAAGCAATGTACAGTATAAAACGTACATAAAATAATAAATATTAGGGATGTGAATCGTTTTCCATATCGTCTTAACGATAGAAATCGTGTGGCAGGGCAAGAAAATCGTCTTAGGCACGATTTTTTAGTTAAAAAATCGTTTAAAAATCGTTTTTTTCCGATTAGTGCGCACTAACTGGGAGTTAGTGCGCACTAACTGAAAATGATACAATTTGACACTTTTCAGGTCAGTTAAGGTCAGTTTAGGAATGAATATGTATTCCTATTGGCTGCCCTCTTATTTATTCATGTTACCAAGTTTCCTACTGACAGTATATGGGGGATGGGAAATGGAAACAGTTGGTAGCTTGACAAAACAAGTAATGTGATCAGTCAATGTGACTAGAACTTGTGCCCTAACCCTGATACCAGGGGTATTGTGATCTTCCTGCACACAGTGCCCTATCCCTATTAATACCAGGAGTGTTGTGATCTTCCTGCACACAGTGCCCTATCCCTAATACCAGGGGTGTTGTGATCTTCCTGCACACAGTGCCCTATTCCTGATACTGGGGGTGTTGTGATCTTCCTGCACGCAGTGCCCTATTCCTGATACCGGGGGTGTTGTGATCTTCTTGCACACATCCCGGTATCAGGGATAGGGCACTGCATGCAGGAAGATCACAACACTCCTGGTATTAATAGGGATAGGGCACTGCATGCAGGAAGATCACAACACCCCTGGTATCAGGGATAGGGCACTGTGTGCAGGAAGATCACAATACCCCGGAGGAGTGAGGGTCAGGCAGCTCCCCCCTGTCTGTGAAGCCAGCCTCTCACTAGTAATGCAGGGAGGGAGCTGTCTCAGACTTCACCATCCTCCCCCCCCCCCTTACCCACACACCATTCACTAGCTGGGACATGGGGGAAGTCAGGAGTGAGGGTCAGGCAGCTCCCCCCTGTCTGTGAAGCCAGCCTCTCACTAGTAATGCAGGGAGGGAGCTGTCTCAGACTTCACCATCCACCCCCCCCCCCTCACCCACACACCATTCACTAGCTGGGACATGGGGGAAGTCAGGAGTGAGGGACAGGCAGCTCCCCCCTGTCTGTGAAGCCAGCCTCTCACTAGTAATGCAGGGAGGGAGCTGTCTCAGACTTCACCATCCTCCCCCCCCCCTCACCCACACACCATTCACTAGCTGGGACATGGGGGAAGTCAGGAGTGAGGGTCAGGCAGCTCCCCCCTGTCTGTGAAGCCAGCCTCTCACTAGTAATGCAGGGAGGGAGCTGTCTCAGACTTCACCATCCTCCCCCCCCCCCTCACCCACACACCATTCACTAGCTGGGACATGGGGGAAGTCAGGAGTGAGGGTCAGGCAGCTCCCCCCTGTCTGCGAAGCCAGCCTCTCACTAGTAATGCAGGGAGGGAGCTGTCTCAGACTTCACCATCCTCCCCCCCCCCTCACCCACACACCATTCACTAGCTGGGACATGGGGGAAGTCAGGAGTGAGGGTCAGGCAGCTCCCCCCTGTCTGTGAGGCCAGCCTCTCACTAGTAATGCAGGGAGGGAGCTGTCTCAGACTTCACCATCCTCCCCCCCCCCCTCACCCACACACCATTCACTAGCTGGGACATGGGGGAAGTCAGGAGTGAGGGTCAGGCAGCTCCCCCCTGTCTGTGAAGCCAGCCTCTCACTAGTAATGCAGGGAGGGAGCTGTCTCAGACTTCACCATCCTCCCCCCCCCCCCCTCACCCACACACCATTCACTAGCTGGGACATGGGGGAAGTCAGGAGTGAGGGTCAGGCAGCTCCCCCCTGTCTGCGAAGCCAGCCTCTCACTAGTAATGCAGGGAGGGAGCTGTCTCAGACTTCACCATCCACCCCCCCCCCCTCACCCACACACCATTCACTAGCTGGGACATGGGGGAAGTCAGGAGTGAGGGACAGGCAGCTCCCCCCTGTCTGTGAAGCCAGCCTCTCACTAGTAATGCAGGGAGGGAGCTGTCTCAGACTTCACCATCCTCCCCCCCCCCTCACCCACACACCATTCACTAGCTGGGACATGGGGGAAGTCAGGAGTGAGGGTCAGGCAGCTCCCCCCTGTCTGTGAAGCCAGCCTCTCACTAGTAATGCAGGGAGGGAGCTGTCTCAGACTTCACCATCCTCCCCCCCCCCCCTCACCCACACACCATTCACTAGCTGGGACATGGGGGAAGTCAGGAGTGAGGGTCAGGCAGCTCCCCCCTGTCTGCGAAGCCAGCCTCTCACTAGTAATGCAGGGAGGGAGCTGTCTCAGACTTCACCATCCTCCCCCCCCCCCTCACCCACACACCATTCACTAGCTGGGACATGGGGGAAGTCAGGAGTGAGGGTCAGGCAGCTCCCCCCTGTCTGTGAAGCCAGCCTCTCACTAGTAATGCAGGGAGGGAGCTGTCTCAGACTTCACCATCCTCCCCCCCCCCCCTCACCCACACACCATTCACTAGCTGGGACATGGGGGAAGTCAGGAGTGAGGGTCAGGCAGCTCCCCCCTGTCTGTGAAGCCAGCCTCTCACTAGTAATGCAGGGAGGGAGCTGTCTCAGACTTCACCATCCTCCCCCCCCCCCTCACCCACACACCATTCACTAGCTGGGACATGGGGGAAGTCAGGAGTGAGGGTCAGGCAGCTCCCCCCTGTCTGCGAAGCCAGCCTCTCACTAGTAATGCAGGGAGGGAGCTGTCTCAGACTTCACCATCCTCCCCCCCCCCCCCTCACCCACACACCATTCACTAGCTGGGACATGGGGGAAGTCAGGAGTGAGGGTCAGGCAGCTCCCCCCTGTCTGTGAAGCCAGCCTCTCACTAGTAATGCAGGGAGGGAGCTGTCTCAGACTTCACCATCCTCCCCCCCCTCACCCACACACCATTCACTAGCTGGGACATGGGGGAAGTCAGGAGTGAGGGTCAGACAGCTCCCCCCTGTCTGTGAAGCCAGCCTCTCACTAGTAATGCAGGGAGGGAGCTGTCTCAGACTTCACCATCCTCCCCCCCCCCCCTCACCCACACACCATTCACTAGCTGGGACATGGGGGAAGTCAGGAGTGAGGGTCAGGCAGCTCCCCCCTGTCTGTGAAGCCAGCCTCTCACTAGTAATGCAGGGAGGGAGCTGTCTCAGACTTCACCATCCTCCCCCCCCCCCCCTCACCCACACACCATTCACTAGCTGGGACATGGGGGAAGTCAGGAGTGAGGGTCAGGCAGCTCCCCCCTGTCTGTGAAGCCAGCCTCTCACTAGTAATGCAGGGAGGGAGCTGTCTCAGACTTCACCATCCTCCCCCCCCCCTCACCCACACACCATTCACTAGCTGGGACATGGGGGAAGTCAGGAGTGAGGGTCAGGCAGCTCCCCCCTGTCTGTGAAGCCAGCCTCTCACTAGTAATGCAGGGAGGGAGCTGTCTCAGACTTCACCATCCTCCCCCCCCCCCTCACCCACACACCATTCACTAGCTGGGACATGGGGGGAAGTCAGGAGTGAGGGTCAGGCAGCTCCCCCCTGTCTGTGAAGCCAGCCTCTCACTAGTAATGCAGGGAGGGAGCTGTCTCAGACTTCACCATCCTCCCCCCCCCCCCTCACCCACACACCATTCACTAGCTGGGACATGGGGGAAGTCAGGAGTGAGGGTCAGGCAGCTCCCCCCTGTCTGTGAAGCCAGCCTCTCACTAGTAATGCAGGGAGGGAGCTGTCTCAGACTTCACCATCCTCCCCCCCCCCCTCACCCACACACCATTCACTAGCTGGGACATGGGGGAAGTCAGGAGTGAGGGTCAGGCAGCTCCCCCCTGTCTGTGAAGCCAGCCTCTCACTAGTAATGCAGGGAGGGAGCTGTCTCAGACTTCACCATCCTCCCCCCCCTCACCCACACACCATTCACTAGCTGGGACATGGGGGAAGTCAGGAGTGAGGGTCAGGCAGCTCCCCCCTGTCTGTGAAGCCAGCCTCTCACTAGTAATGCAGGGAGGGAGCTGTCTCAGACTTCACCATCCTCCCCCCCCCCCTCACCCACACACCATTCACTAGCTGGGACATGGGGGAAGTCAGGAGTGAGGGTCAGGCAGCTCCCCCCCTGTCTGTGAAGCCAGCCTCTCACTAGTAATGCAGGGAGGGAGCTGTCTCAGACTGGTATCAGGGTTAGGGCACTGTGTGCAGGAAGATCACAACACTCCTGGTATTAATAGGGATAGGGCACTGTAAGAGATGACTGTAGTAGATTGAATAAAGATCTGATGTTTCTGCTCTCCTCACACCAAACAAAAACAACACACAAGCAGAGAAGCCCTTCTTACAAAGCTGAGCTAGTGAGTTAAGTAGGAGGAAAAGTAAACATACTGGTGCCAGTGTGGCTACTTAAAAAATACACTTACCAACAATCAATTACATATATTTGAACTGTGTACAGTTCCAGCCAGGACCACCTTTCTAAAATGCACAGTGATTGGCAAATTCAACATGCACTAGCATTTCAGGTGCCTGCTAACAAAAATAATAAACAAACAAGTTCTAGTCACGTGAGTGCTGATCATTACATTACTTTTTTTGTCAAGCTTCCAACTGTTTCCATTTCACATCCCCCCAACCATATTGGTAACATCAATAGATAAGAGCACAGCCAGCCAATAGGAATACATACATACATATTCATTCCTAAGTGACCTTTACTGACCTGGGAAGTGTGAACACTTTGTTTCATTTTCTGTTGGTGTTCGTTAGTTTCCAGTTCCATTTCCCATGCCCCCAACCATCACCTCAGTGGTAACCTTGGTAACATCAATAGATAAGAGGGCAGCCAGCCAATAGGAACACATATTCATTCCTAACTGACCTTCAGTGACCTGGAAAGTGTTTATTTGTATCATTTTCAGTTACTGCGCACTAAATCGAGTTAGTGCGCACTAAATCGAGTTAGTGCGCACTAACGGGGAGTTAGTGCGCACTAACTCGAGTTAGTGCGCACTAACACGATTTAACGATTTTTAACGATAAATCGTTAGAATTTCTATTGTATCGTGTTCTATAACGATTTAAGACGATATAAACATTATCGGACGATAATTTTAATCGTTGAAAAACGATTCACATCCCTAATAAATATGCATGCCATACATATATCAGTAAATATATTTGAACATGGACAGACAGTAGCTGAATCAGGAGATGCTTGCAATAGTGCCATAGTTTAGTAAAAAGCCTGCTTAAACAGTCATGTTTTTAATAGGGATTTGAAAGTTTTTAAACTGTCTGCTAAACACAGTTTAACTGGGAAAGTGTTCCACAAAATAGGTGCCGCGACAGAAAAAGTACTGTCCCTGTTTAGCCTGGCATGGGATGGAGAAGGCACATCAAGAAGGCCTCTTTAAATACTTGTATACAAATGAGAAAAAAGGGCAGCATGGAAATGGAAAGTTAATGTTCATAGTATGGGACATATAGTCCCAGATCTAGAGGCAGTCATGGAAGAAGCTGATTTGGATGTAGTGGTGGTCAAGGAAACATGGTCCACAAAAAAAAACATGGCTGGGATATAGTTACATCAGACTACAATCTATTCAGGAAGGACCAAGTAGGAAGGAAAGGAGAAAGCATGGCACTATATTTATTTATTTATAAAATAATATCAAAGCAATGGAATTGCAGGGCTTATGAGGTAAGGAAGAGTCACTGGGGATTAATCTGGAAAGAGGATATCAAATATCTATTTATATTGGTGTAACATACAGACCTCTATCACAGACAGAAGAAATGGATAGAGATTTAATGGAGGATATTCACAAAATTGCTATGAAAGGGGAGGTGTTATTGCTAGGGATTTCAATAGGCTGAATGTTGATTGGGACCTCCCAGCTGCAGTGTCTTCTAGACACAGGGAAATCCTGAATTCTCTGCAGGGAGAACTGTTCTGTCAGCTGGTAACGGAACCCGCATGGGAGGGACGCGATACTTGTCCTGGTACTTATTAACAGGAACAGTATCTCTGATATTGTAGTGGAAGATCATCTGGGATCCAGTGATAAGTGGATGGTGTGCTTCAGTATTAGAGCACAAGGGATGAAGGTTCTTTCCAAAGCAAGAGCTCTAGTCTTCAGGAAAACCAACTTTGTTAAAATGACGTAATACTTCAAGGATTTGCTAGCTGGATAGGAAAATCTAGAGGAAGGAGAAGAGCAGTGGGCAAAACTAAAAGGAGATATTATAAGGGCAACTAAATGTTTTGTTAGGATAATAAATAAAGGAAAGAGAAAAAAAGAGGCCACTATGGTTTTCTATAGAAGTAGCTGAAACGGTTAGAGAAAAAAGATTAGCATTCATAAACCACAAGAGATCCTAGAAAGAGGAAGAAAGGCAACAATATCAGGAAAAGCTAAGAGAAGCTGGGAAAGCAGTCAGGAATGCAAAAATTCAAATAGAAGAAAAATAGCAAATACAGTTAAAACAGGGGGACAAGGCTTTTTCTAGATATGTTATTTTTTTTTTTTTTTTATTTAACAGTTTTATATACCGCAGTTCAAGTAACAATGTTACTAATCACTTCGGTTCACATTTCAACAATTACAATGACAATATAACGCATAGCTTATAATGTCTTACATAGAACAGGGGGGATGAACTTGGAGAAAGTTAACAAAGAACTGGGGGATTACAACTTATATACAAATAGTTTAGAAGACCCGTATGTGAAGCCGTATGTGAAGACCCTAGCACCTCCTTATTAGCGTGGGCCCTAATTTAAATAATCACGTGCCCAGGAGAGGTGCCTGGGCATGCGTCGGGGAAGCGGGCGCTCACCTACCATCTGCTGGAGACAGAGCATACTGGCAAACTGAGGTCAGGACAGATGTCTCCACTGTCTGGACTGGTCTGATTGGAGTAATAGGAAGAGGATGAAAAGGAATAGGAATTTTTGAGCCAGTCCAGCGGCTCAGTGCACGTACTTCCATGTGGAGGGACCTGGATTCAATCCCTGGCACAGATCTTCTGCTCCCCAGGTCGTCCAGGGGCACAGGAAGCAGAAATTATAATGCACAGATCTTCTGAGGTATTTACCCAAGTAAAATGACTTGTAAAATTACTTTTTTAAAATGTGGATAAAAGTACCTACACATGCTATACAAGCTGCATTTTTATCTACACTAACAAAAAAAAAAAAAAGGTATTCCTGTGGGTGTTTTTAGAGTGGAGATGGGATGGGATGGGCAAAATAGCATGTACACATTCACTGTTCAAATGTATACATGCTATATTGATAGAAGGAAGTGCTAAAATGATATTGATAGAAGGAAGTGCTAAAATGGCATTGTAAGACTCAGAGGTGAAGAGGAGGAATATGTAGAAGATGATGAAGAAAAAGCATAATTGCTTAACAAATATTTCTGCTCAGTGTTCACTGTGGAAAGACCAGGAGCAGGACTACATAAAACAAATGCAAATAAGATGGGATGTGAAATAAATTTCCAACAGGGTTTTGGTATCATTAGCAAAGCCAGAAAGATGAGGAAAATAAGAGGAGGGATCTAGCGAAACTCAAGGAATGGTCTAGGGTCTGGCAGCTAAAATTTAATGCTAAAAAAATGCAGAGTTATGCATTTAGGATGCAAAAACCCAAGGGAAAGACACCATATTGGAGGCAAAATTCTTCTAAACATGAAAGAAGAGCAGGATTTTAGGGTTTGTGTATTTGTTAGAAATGAAATAGGAAACAACAACATTGCCTATTTAGTTGCATTTCGTTTTCAAAATGAAATGATTGAAAATCGGACAAAATTTTGTTGATTATCATGTTCCATTTTGAAAAAAAAAAAGTTACCTGTCAGGCCTAGGCCCAGCCTCGAGGCTGGGGCCTTGCCTAGGGATAGGCTAAGGCCCAAAGCAAGGGCCATGGCCTACCCCTGAGCGCAAGACTAATGCCTTGGCCTAGGCCTAGGCCAAGGAAGGGGCTTCGCCTACGCCCAGGCCCAATGCTGGTGCCTCAGCCTAGGCTGAGGTCTGATGCTGGGGACTTGGCCTAGGCCTAGGACCAGGCCCAGCACCAGGGTTTCTCCCTGAACAAAGTAAAGGAATTTGCTCAATATTGTAGGTGCTCAAGCACCCACTGCACCCACAGAGCTGGTACCTATGATTGACAACATCTCCATCATGCGGGATACTCTGTACTGACTGAAGAGGCCATTCATTGCTGTCTGCATTGGTCCTCCCCACTTATCTCGCCCACTTTTTTAAACAGGCAAATTCATTTATTTAAAAACTTTTCTATACCGTTGCTAAGTTAAATACCATTGCAACGGTTTACATGTAGGCACATATTTAATGAGGGTAAAAGCGTACAATAGTACATTCTAACAGGTGCCGTTAAAGGTTCGGTTACAATATATCATTAGACATAGTCATTTAGCGAAGTAGTTCATGACCAGCTGTACCGGGTAGTTTTATCACACATAGTATTATAGTTATGTTTGTTGTGGGATAGAGTTCATAGACTAATCTATTGTAAAGTTCTACGTACTGTGTGTCTGTGCCTTTCTGTCTTTTCCTGAATAATTTCTCTCTATTCTTTCGTCTCTTTGTAAAATGCTTGTTTAAAAAGCCATGTTTTTAAACTTTTCTTGAATGTCTTTAGATCACTTTGTAGCCTGATCTCTGGAGGCATTGTGTTCCAGATTATGGGTCCTGCTAGTGATAGGGCTCTCTCCCTCACTTGGGTCAGTCTTGCTGTTTTAACTGAAGGGATGGTTAGGAGTGCTTTATTTGCTGATCGGAGGTTCCTGTGTGGAGTGTGTACCCGTAATGCTGTGTTTAGCCAATCCGATTTCTCATCATAAATTAGTTTGTGAATGATACATAGGGTTTTGTATTTAATTCTGTGTTCAATTGGTAGCCAATGTAACTCTGCTAGGGTTTCAGTTATATGGTCCCTCTTTCTTTTTCCGGTTAGTATTCTGGCTGCTGTGTTCTGTAGTATTTGCAGTGGTCTTTATGTTGTATTAGGTAGTCCTAGCATAAGGGCATTGCAGTAATCTGTGCTGGAGAAGATTAGTGCCTGCAGTATTGTTCGGAAGTCATTTTGAGTTAGCAGTGGTTTAAGTTTTCTGAGTACTATGAGTTTTGCATAACCTTCCCTTACTTTTAGTGATATGTGTTGTTTCAGATTGATTTCAGGGTCTATTATTATTCCCAGGTTACGTACTTTTTCTGCTAGTTCAATTTTCTGGTTGTCTTTGAGTATTATTGATGTTTGACTGATTTCAGAATTTTTTCGTTCTAAGTGAAGAAATTATGTTTTATCAATATTAATTACAAGTTCCATTTGTGTCAGTAGTTGTTTTATAATGCTTAGGTACATGTTGGCTAGGTTTAATGTTTTCTCTAGAGTGTCCTCTATGGGTAGAATTAGTTGAATGTCGTCGGCATAAATGTAGTGGATAATTCCTAGCCCTGCAAGTAAGTGGCATAATGGCAGCATGTAAATGTTAAAAAGGGTCGCAGATAGGGCTGATCCCAGTGGAACTCCTGTTTTGAGATTAATTTTTTCTGATAATGTGTTGTTGATCTGAACTTGGAAAACATAGCCAATGGTTGTTAAGAATTCCAACAACCAAAAATGAATACCTACATTATGAGGGTATTCCATACAGATTGGAAAAGCCATCCACAATTGCCTAAAGGAATCCAAACTAAAAATGAACACTGAAGAAAGGCTAAAGAAAGGCTTCAGCATGGAGAAGAGGCAGCTGAGGGGAGATATGATAGAGGTTTATAAAATAATGAGTGGAATGGAACAAGTAAACGTTAATCAGTTGTTTACTCTTTCGAAAAGTACAAAGACAAGGGGACACACCATGAAGTTATTAGGTGATACATTTAAATCTAATAAGAAAAAATATTTTTTTACTCAATGCATAATTAAGCTCTGGAATTCATTGCCAGAGAATGTAGTGAAAGCTAGTAGTGTATCTGTGTTTAAGAAAGGTTTGGACAAGTTCCTGGAGGAAAAGTCTATTAACCATTATTAAGGTAGTGTTGCAGAAATCCACTGCTTATTCTTGGGATAAGTAGCTTGGAATCCATCTACCTCTTGGAATCTTGCCAGGTACTTGTGACCTGGCTTGGCTTCTGTTGGAAACAGGATACTGGGCTTGTTGGACCTTTGGTCTGACCCAGTATGGCAAGTCTTATGTTCTTATGATTTTAAAGGTAATGGTACATCATAATTTATTCATATTGAGGACAGATGCAAGTTCCATGCATATGTATCCAGGCTAACAAACTTAACAGATCACAGATCACAGTCCTAGCCTTGACTTTAGGTTTCATGTGTCAGTCATCTATGTGTAATTAGAATCAATTTATTTCAAGTATAGTCCTACTGTTCACCAACTCCTTTAGATTACAATTGTTAAGGTGTTACATCTACATGTCTTAGATGACATGTAGATGACTCTAACATGTATGCTCCTGTCTTGGGTGAATTTCTTATGCAAAAAAGCAGGTAATAAATCCAATAAATACATAAATGAAAGACAGAGCTCCCATACTCAGTGGGGTTTAAAGAAACATGTGTGTCGATTCACTGTCTGACTGAGTCCTAAGGGTGCATCTGAGTGTGACAGAAATATCCATCATACCCTCCCCTACTATCTCAGGAGATGTTATTGATGGCAGAGGACTGTCACTCATTAAAGGCACGGTCATTGTGAAGGCAGTGACCCGTGAGAGGGGCATCTAAGCATTTATTCATGAGAAGCCTCTGTATTCATCAACTGTGTCCATAGGGATAGTTCTTGCCTCCGTAAATCAAAGCACGAGGACAATGCGGCGCTTACAGATTGCTTCTGAAAGGGCCAGGTTCTTCTGCACTGCTCCACATGTGCGGTTACAGCACAGCCTAAGACAAAATTACCAATCCAGTTTTTACAAGCTGTATACGTTACAGTACTGTACAATGTGTGAGTCTTTGTTGTGTATGTGGTGCACTGACCTTGGGCTTTTTTTATTTGCATGAGTAAGAGACCATGAGAACCCTACAGACATGTTTGACTCAACATAGGATTTGACTCAAGAAAAAAATGGTTAGATTCCCCCCTCATGGATCATTGTCTTCGCGATGACAAAGTCCTTGATGAGCTACAGTGTTCTGTTATTGATAGTTTCTCCTGTGATAGTAGAGGGGGTGATCAAAATAGACTGCTTGCCAAGAGAGAACAACAATGGATTTTTTTTCTGTTACAATTAGATGTGCCCTTAAGGCTCCACCAGACAATCAATGAACATGAGCTTCTCTTTACCCCATTGAGAAAGGGAGTTTTGTCTTTAGTTATTAGTGACAAGTAAAATTAGGGATGTGATCTATGACGTTTGTGAGGTGTTTTTTCATTGTTGAGTTTGGCTATGGATTTTAGATTTAATTATTTGTCTTTTCCAAGTCCAAGCTAAAGGCAAAGTGTAGTTATTTCCCTGCTCAAAGGGCTTACAAATCTGAGCTGGATCTGAGACCAAGAAGGGTGAACTGGCTTGCCCAAGGTCATAAGGAGCATCAGTAGGAGAAGTGGGATTCAGACCCTGGTTTCCCTTGTTTTCAAACTAATACCAATAAAACCACTACTATCGCAGTTATAATATTCAATCAAAAATGAAGACGTGACGGACCCTTCGGTCGCGACATTAGTAAGCCCTGGGTATTCCTATATTCAGGAAGCAGTCTAGTGTAAGGGGAGGCTTCATTCAAATGCAGCCCCTCCCACTGAAGGTGTGGGATGGTCTGCTTCCTGAGAATTAACAAAAGCAGCTTGTACGAGTGAGCTATGAGGGCAGTGCAGAGTTGAGTTGAAGTTAGGAGGAAGTAGGAGTCTTTTCCTAAGTTATTTTTTCAGGCCCAGTCAGAGGATCCAGGCAAGCTTGGAGGTTCTGACCAGGGTTGGGAGGGATTTCTTCTTCCAGTCCACTCACTGGTTAGTTGGGATTTTCCCTCTGGGTTGTTTTTGAGTTTTTGCAATTTTCATGCTAGGAGCCTTGAGACATCTGGGCCTTCTTGGATTCAGGGACTGAGGAACCCTGTGTTTGAGATGCCCAGGGATAGGGAAGACTTGCCCCTGAAGTGGTGGTGGTGACCTGCTGCAAGGAGCAACTCCGGTGTTAATATCTGTTTTTTGGGTCTAAGAGACATTTTGTTAGAAGATCTGGGAGGGAGAGTTTTGCTGCCCCTTCTTCCTATCCTGATAAGGATCATCGGAAGCTGCGTGTTCAAGGAGCCCTTCCCAACTTGGAATCTGTGAAAGTGAGTGAGATCAAGAAGGACCGAGGAAAATTGTGAGTAATACTAAATGATGCAGGAGTGTACCGAAACATCAGCTGACGTCAGGGGCTTTTCATATACTATCTTCATGTGCTTAGTGTTTTAAGTGCATTTAAAAAACTAAAAAAATGAGGGGCCAAGATGGTGGAACTAGCAAGTCTTGCATGAGCTTGACTCCTCTTCGCTTCTTATAATTACCTGGAAATGCCTCATTCTGCTCAGAAACGGCAGGCCAAAGAACTGGAGATCGGGGCAGTTCCCCTGACGAGTCCTGGGGAGCCGAGAGTTTGATCCTTGGAGGACAGCTGAGAGGAAGCTTTCCTGGCCTCCCTCCTTGAGCTATTGACATCTCTGTCCCCGCAAACCCGGCAGAGCAGAGGTTGTTCAACTTGCCTGGAAGAACGGCGCTGCTTGCAGCAGAGGACAACACCGGACTTGGCCTTGAGATCGCGAGACATGCAGGAATTGCCTCTGACCTGACTGAGTCCCGGTAGTGCGGGAGACATTTCTGGCGGCGCTGCTGCACGGCAAATGGAAGGAGAACAGATTGAATTGCCACAAATTACTCTGTTTGACAGGGTAAGGCCAGCTACAATTACCTTAGAAGTAATTTGGGAAGCGATACAAACTTTAAATAATAATATTTCTGACCAGTTTACACCCGTAGTTGAATATATAAATGTTATGGACTCTCGTTTAAAGTTTGTGAAGACTGAAATCCAAGTTAATAAGAAGTTATGTGAATCCTTTAAAACTGATATTGCAGAAACTAAAGCTCTTCAACAAACTATGATTAAAGATAATCAGTTGACTTCAAATAGACTGGAGCAAATGGAAAATTAGATTTGTGGGAAAAAAAACCTGCATTTTATTAATTTTCCAAAAGACCCATTAACTACACCTAAAGATATATGGAAAAAGTATTTGATCGACGTTCTTAAAATTCTTGAGCAAGCCTTACCGCTTGTCTGATGGGTTTATTATATACCATCATTTAAGAAAGGGCCCTCTGATCAAAGGGCTCCGCAGGTTCTTTTCCCTATTGAATCAGCCGAGTTGGATGTCACTACACTACTTGAAACCTCGGAGAAAGATTTGGGTACCCCGGCTAATTTAATTGTGCCTTTTTTACTGGAATACGACAGAGACTGGATCCTGACAATGTTTTTTCGTCATCATTTGGATCCCTTTTTGGGTTTAAAAGTTTCTGCTTATCCTGACCTTCCCAGACAAACGCAGACCAGGAGGGGGTAGTTTTTACTTTTGAGGCCCAATGTTTTGGAACTGGGTGCTTTCTTCTTACTGAAGTTTCCTTGTAAATGTATTATTAAGTATCAAAATGCCTCATATTTTTTTCCAACCATCACAACTTTCCTTTTTTTTTTTTTTTTTTTGAGTAATACGTTTTCTTTTCCTTCATGTTCTTCTCCATTAGCCGAAAGAAGAACGAAAGATTTCCAGAAATGTGTCTGTTCATTAATTAATGGCTCTCCTTTTTGTATGCTAGTCATTTCCTTCATGCTCAATAATTTTTTCCCTGAAGTTGTGCTCTTGGGTCTCTGATATTGTGGACTTGGAGTTTTGAGACCTTATTCTTTTTTCTTATTTGTATTTTTTTTATTATTTCTGTATACTTATTATTTCTATATGTCTCATAGTTTGCAAATCAAGAAGATTCTTGAATTGTAATTTGATAATGCATAAATTAAAAATTAAAAAAACCCTAAAAAAATGTTTCTATGATAGCACTTTCTTCTCTGAGAGGAATGATTGAGAAGATCCAGTTGTCTACTCTAGTTCAAACATTACCTCAAGAGTCAGACTTCAAATCTTCCTGGCTTGCTGACATCCCTTTATATGAAATCTCGATCATTTTTGGGCTTACTAGTATTTTGCATATATCCCTTCATTTGGCATCAATCTGGATAAACTTTGAGGTATCATGATCTTTTCCAATCAGTATGGAATGTCTCCATGATGCAAATGTTCATTTTTGGCTGTTTGGTAGTTTTAAACAATCATGGCTGTCTTTGGTTTTGAATTGCCCTATTTTAAAAATTAGGGTGGAATAAGTGGGGAAGTCCGTTACAGATAGCTATGAATAACCTCGCCAGTATGGAATATCCCTTTATGATGAAGATGCCTTTTATAGATGCTGTGCTTTTGTGAACTGCTCTATGACAAGGTGGAGTGTGTGGAAAAGGCTATTGTTTCTGAACATTTTGATTGGCCACGGCTTGTGGCCTGCCACATTGGAACTTTATTCTGGTACGATGTTACAGAACTTTAACCATCCTACATTTCTTTGAGTCCTACTGAAAATGGGATTGGTTTATGACAGGCAACCAGTATTTTTGCTAGCAATATTAAGCTCTCCAGAGTTCAGATTACTGTTGAAACTATTTTAATAGCCCAATTGAGACACATAAAACATATTTTTGTCTCACCTGATTTTGTTTATCCAAAATGCTAGTCTTGTTGGATCCACAACTGTCTAGTTCCTGTTGAACTTCTAATCCTTTGTTTTTAATGCCATTTGTTCTAGTGGTTGTTGCGCTGCTGGCGATCTTGAACATGGAACGCTCGGAGGCATTGGTGAATCGTTGCACTGCGGATGTGGTGAGCGCTAGGAGGCACTCCCCAGCGCGGGGCGAGGGAAGTGTGCCCTTTCGGTAGGACTAAGCCTAGTCTGGGACTGGAGCTTGGAAGTCCAGAGGCAAGACGTGAAGCTTGGAACTCTGAAGAGCTTGGAACATAGGGGACGAGACAGGGCAAGCAAGCTCCCTCAGGCGCCCTACACAGCCCGTAGGCTGGTCATGGACCACACTGTCCTTACTGCGCCCTACCAGCCAGGAAGCTGGTCGCAGACCACGGGAGGAGCAGGCAAACTCAGGATGAAGGTACAGGTCAGGACAAGTTACTCCTTGGATTTTCCAGAGTCAGGAACAGGAAACAGTCTTAAAACCATGGAACTTAGAACCGAAATCTTGGATCAGGTAAAAGCAAGGATCCTCCGGAGGCACAGATACTCAGGACCTGGGACGAGACAAAGACATCAGGACTGGAACAGCAGAGACATCGGGATCGGAACAATGGAGACAACAGGACTGGAAGACAAGGACGGAAGCCAGGCAGGAATGGAATGCAGCGAAGTCCAGGAGGAGAAGCTCCCTTGAGGACTGGTTCCATGAGAAAGCCAGGATGGACTCACTCCTGGAGGACTAGCTCCTTGCCAAGGCAAGGGCTGAATGGCTGAAGGGCCCTTTTGTAGGGCTGGAAGGACTACGCCCAGGGAGGAGTCCGCAGATGGGCCAGTAGGACCCCACCTGCGCTATCCCTTTAAGAAGGGATGAGAGCCGCGGGCCTGCCCCCTAGGAGGAGCAGGAACAGGAAGTCCAGGACCCTGGACAGTGGCATCCCTGCTATTGTTGACGCTGAGCTGGAGCAGGAGGAAGTGTGAGGGGTGACCTCTGGGCTGCGCATGGAGGATGGAGGGCGGCTCCAGCCACGAAGGGGAGACCAGGGATGTGGCTTCCTGGCCGCAAAGAAAAGGGTGACATCAGCGGCCCAGCCGCGGAGGTAGGAGCAGTGGCGGCGCGGCCTCCACGCCGCAGGAGCAAAGTTTCAGGGCGGCCTCCGGACCGCGAGGGAGCCACAGTGGCCCGGGCCGTGAAGGTAAGCACCTCCTGTGGCTCCAGCCGCGGGAGGAGTGAAACAGTGGTGGTTTGTATTTTCATTCCATAGAGGCTATTTTATTCTTAGACCCTTGTTACATTTGTGTGACACTGATAAGAAATAATTTTCTATTTGATCACAGAATACTGTTTTTAGTTCACAATTTTTTTTAGATACACACAATGAAAATTTTCTAAAAAAAGAAAAATGTGAATGTGGGAGCATAGATTATGCTCACCAAATATGAAAGGTGTTTATACACCATAGCTTATGAGGTCCATTTAATCTTTTTGGGTGAATTTATTTTATAACTTTATTGTTAGGAAGCGCTAGGAGAGCGGTCCCATTTGTCCTTGGACAATGGCACGACCCCAGAGACTCCAAGGCGGTTCTGAGGCAGGCGAGACGTGTCCAAGCAAGGGTGGAAACTGATGGTTCGAACTCTGCACCGGAGTCAGGAAGACCAACAATGCAATGGTGGTCTTTGAACAGTCCTCTGACCATTCCAAGCCCTTTCAGACCTGCCGCTGGGTAACGGCAAGAAGCAGCAGGCAGGACGGAGGCCATGGACAGACGAAGGCCTTGGAACATGGAAGGCTCAAACGAGGAATGTGGAGACTCAGACAAGGAACTTGGAACTTTGAGACTCAGACGAGGAACTTGGAACTCTGAGCATTAGGAAGACTCAGACGAGGACTTAGAACAAGGAAGATCAGGATCAAGGTTCAGGATCAAAGACTAAGTTGAGGCTGTGAAGCAGTGCGCCCTACACAGCCCACCACAGGGCAGACCCACGGGACTGGTTGCGGACAATGCTTGATGCGAGGCAGACTCCAGACGAGTTCATGGAAGTTGAAGCTGGAACATGGTGAAGATTCAGAAGAAGCCTGCACCGAGACGTGCCCTACACAGCCGCCCATGGCCGGTCACAGACCATGCTGGAGCAGAGCAGGTTCAGAGTCTTAGGCATGGATGGAGCAGCCACAAGGGAATTTGAGGGCCGGACAAGCCTCAGGGAACAGGACCAAGATGGGACTTGGCTACAGGGAAGGATGACCTCCGGAGGCTTGTGCTGCGGATGAGGAGGCAGGCTTGTGCCATGACATGGCACGCCAGGAAAGGTGACGACTGACGAGAAGGAACCAGGGGTTCAGGACATTAAGACAGGATCATCACGGAACATCAGGACTGGATAACGGAACACCAGGAACATGAAGACTGGATCATGGACATCAGGGCAGGATCAAGGAACATCAGGACAAGTTACGAAGATTCAGGAATCAAAGGATTCCTCCGGAGGAATCAAAGCAGGACATGGAGCTCCAATGAAGACACGAAGACCTGATGGAGCACTGGAAGACAAGACTTCCAGGAGTGAAAAACTCCGATGCAAGGCAAGGCAAGGCAAGACTGAAGGTAAAGCCCTTTTATAGGGCTAACCAGAAGACGCCCAGGATGACGTGATGACATGGGTCCCAGGGCATATCTAACCGCGGGCCCTTTAAATAAGTTGAAGAAATGCGTGCCGGCGCCTAGAGGCAAGCAGGAAGAGCAGAGACAGCTGATGGCGGCGTTCCTGCCGCGAGGGACAGGCAGGGGTGGCACTAGGCCGCAGAGCAGGGCCTTATCGATGGCAGCTCCCTGCCGCTGAAGACAGCTGACTTGCGGCTCCCTGCCGCGAGGGACAGCGAAGCAAGGCGTGGCCTCCTGGCCGCTCAGAAGGTCGAAGTGCGGCGGTCCAAGCCGCAGGAGCGCGGCAGCAGCGGAGCCTCCTGGCCGCTTGGATGGTTGGCGGGAGGGCCCGACTGCAGCGGGACAGCTCCAACATTGGTGGCCTCCAGACCGCGTCGGGAAGGTAGCGCAGCACAAGGTAGATGGAGAGGCCTGCTCGCGGAGTGAGCACTGCGAGTAGGAATCGTAACATTTATAAAGCACTGTTGTGTTTGGGTGGTAGCTGAGCACCAGAGTTCCCTACTGTATATATTTACAGTACTTCAGACAGATAGAAAAGAAAGCAATAGTAGGAGACAGATAGGATAAGGATAGACAGAGAGGGCTGAGAAATAAGTAGCTAGTCAGGATGCTGTGCAGGCAGTGTTCATGGCCACATGAGGGAGAGGGGTAGAGAAGGGAGGCTAAGCCATTGGAATGTTCACTGGTGACACCTACTGGCCAGTCTTAGTGCACATGCCTACTGCTTTCTTGAGGAAGCCATGGTCATCAATGCAATGGCTGGGCGAGGTGGAGGTTATAAAAAAGATGAGGAAATTTCTGGGTACTTGTGAGCGAGGGCTCATGATGCTGTAGCCCCAGTAGGGTCTGGTTCCGATTGAACTGGAAGCTTAAAGGATGAGAATAATATTGTCAAGCCAAAAGCCAATAATAATAATAATAATAATAATAATAATAAAACAAGGAAGGAATTGAAACCACGCAGGGATTTCCTAGAGTTTTTCAATTTTGACGCTATTGAAAATGAACTCGCCCTTATCGGATCAAGGTCATTTTTAAAAGAGGCAGGTGCAGACCTAGGTTTCATCTTCCTCCCAGGTTTCGACCTGATTGCTGAAGAATTGTCATGGAGATTATTGTGATCCCAGAGAGATGGATTGAACACTTTCAGCCTTGCTTGAAAAACGGTATTAAAAAAACCCACAAACAGATAGCAATCTGTTTCATTGGGTTTTCAAGTAACGTATGAGAACAGGCTATGCCAGTATGCATGGAAGCGATGCAAATGGATCATGCAATCTGCTTTACAGATTTTTTACCCTCAAATGCATATTAATATTAGATTTGAACCGCTTAACAATTTCCTTACCAACAGATAGACTTAACTTAAACACAGAGTTGTTTGTATTAAAATATGTTACCGTACTATGATGGCACATGCTTAATTTGTAATCTATACCACTTATATTTTTTCTTTATCGTGCCTTTCTGTAAACCGTTGTGATGGTTATCTAACTTAACGACGGTATAGAAGAGTTTTTAAATAAAATAAAATAAATAAATTAAATAAATAAGAGTCTTTTTGAATCTGTTACATTCATCATAGGAGGGCTTATTCTGTGTCCCCTCGGTGAAGGAAGCTCATCTTCAGAGGTCCAGCGAAAGGGTTTTTTTGGTCATTGCCCCTGTGATTGGCAGCAAACAGATGTTCTCCTTGAAAAAAGGATTATATTTAATTTACAAAGGTGATCAAAGCATGGTTATTTTGTGCTGCATTTCGGGTGGAGTGATAGGTGTTGAACTGAATAGTTGGGAAGGAGATAAGATGCTTTACCTTAGGTTTTAAAGGGTGGGTGGGGAGTTATATTAATAATATGTATGCAGTTTTGTGGGGCTTTAATTATTTATATTGTTTTTGTTTTTTGGTTGTGTTGTGTACATCGCTTTGGGCGCTTCAATAGAAGTGATTCATAACCGTAAGAGAATTAATTGAATAAATCCTTTTTTTCCATCTTTTCTAATTCTGGGTCGTAGTAATCCCCCCATAGAAATGAACAGGCAAGCAGCAGGTAAAGCCATAGAGGGATCCAAAGCAGCACTAAGGGTAATACATTTTACAAGTACACATACTTAGTTACAAGAAAGATGGTTATGTAGAATAATGGACACTTGGAAGTTACTGGAGCCGTGCTTTAACTCTTAAACCAGGGCTTCCTGAACCTGCAACCTACCCCCCCCCCCTCCCTGCCAGTCGAGTTTTCAGGATATCCATCCACCAAAAATACCCCCGAAATACATTCACTGTGGATATCCTGACAATCCAATTGACTGTGGGCTCCCCAACATAGGTCTGAGAAGCCCTGATGCAAGGGTTATGCTGATATATCAGGTTTCCAGTATCCAGCTCATCATAAAATCAGTTCAGATAAATAAAAAAAAGCATCTTCTCTCTGGACCTTTCGTATGTATGACAGACTGGTCCAATTAGTTTACATTCTGATCGCTCTATCAGATCACGATTTATAGGGTAATTTTATAGCAACCCGAGGATGCCATCGGGCATAAGTTACTCCAGTTTTCAAAGCAAACTTATGTGCATAAAGTTTGCTTTGAAAATTAGTCCCCAACACACAAACTCACCCATACAAAGTTACAGCTGCTCTTTGCTGGGCATAACTTGTGACAATCAAAAGTGTGCTCAAAATCGGGTAATGCATACGCTTTTATGAACACAACTCCCGTGGAAATTTTACAACGAGCTGTTCCTGCATGTAAGTGGCTTTTAAAATGACCCCCTCCAGGTGTTGATGGTGCTTTCCCTTGTTTCTGTATCAAGCATCTTATTCCCAGCAAGCTGGAAAAGAGGTCACCTTCTGACAGGAGCATTTAAAATCATTGCCATCAGAGAGACCATGCATAGTACTGCCTATCATAATCTTGCATTTTTCCCTATACAGGCAATATGTCTAGTGAGGCACATCTCCTGGGGTAAGAGTGCTGCCTGTATAAGTCTGGGTGACAAGCCTGAGTGTGGGGGCCAGGAGCCCACCTGTCTAAACCTGCACAAGGCAATCCTGTTATACCATAAGAGGTACTGTGCTGTGCGCACAACTGCCTGGAGTAAAGAAAATGCTGACATCAGCCGGTTATAAGCTGCAGTTCCAGTGCTCCCAGCAGTGCTATAAAAATGATACGAAAGTAAGAAAAGATTAAGAAAACAAAATTAAGATAGGTTATTCAACCTTTTTTCAAATTCCATTTGATTACAGTCGTAACAGCTCGTTCTATCCTTTCATCTCCAAGTGAGATGATAGATATCCAATAATGGTACCTTGTGCTGCAAGAATGCAGCTATTAATTGCAGTAACCTCCTGCCACAACGCATCTCAACTGGCAAGTAACATCAGTGGCTACTTGTGTTAGGTTCTTTTGATTCCACTGGTGGGGAAAAGGGGGGGATGTGGTTGATTTTCCCAGATGAATTTTTGGGTTGAAAAATTGCATAATTAATTACCAACAGAGGATCACAATCCCTAAACCAGGAAGAATGTGACAAAAATTCCTTCATTTGGGGCATGCAATCCTTTCTCTACCCTTCCACCCCCTCCCAAGCTGGATCTCAGTCCTCCACAAAAATCAGCCCTTTGATTAAAAGAGGCGTGTACGAGTTGTTCTGATTGTTTGGTTACCTGTGTTGTGCAGCACGGTGATATGTTTTTGCACCTGACCCCTGATGACCGCCCTTCAGTTGCTGGAGACTGAATCTCCTGTACAAAGTATAGGATGCGTTCTCTCAGACTGATGTTAGCAAGGCATGACGGGGCCTCCTTTACTAAGCATTTTGTTTCCCAGAATGGGAGAAAAGCCTTAGTAAATCGGGTCCTAAGACAGTCACTGTCTGGTGGTGGCAGCTAACTTTCTGATGAAATCAGATCAGTGAAGAACACAGCCTGCACTTTGTGCTTCACATGCATTCTGCAGGAGTTCATTTTTAAAGCAAAGTAATATATTTAACCTAGCAGATCAGAAAATCTGAGCTGGAAGCCACAGAGCTTCCATATGCAGACGACTCTATTTTGCAAAGTGATTATATATATAAATATGGCCAGTTCTGTTTTTAAATATCCTGTTATGTCCCCCTTTTAAGTAATTTCCTGAGTAATAGGCTTGCTCCCTCTCTGGTCCCCACTCCCAACCTCTCCTGTTCTTCCTTTACAAAGTGGCTGGGCAAAGCACAGGACAGGAGTGACCCCTGAACACTGCTGCGGCTGGGGTGCTTTCCGCTCCAAGTCACAGAAAAACAGCTGAAGTGATTCAAAAGGATAAACATAGGGATGATTTACGGAAAACACCAAAGCAGATCAAACACAGCTGCAAAAGAAAATGTCTAAACAGGAAAGCTTGCACAAGTGGAAATATTTCTTTCCTCAACCTCTAACTGTAAAGTGAAAAACTAGGAAGTCCAAGACCCTGTCTGAGGGTGAGAGGAGAAAATGCAACCTCTTCTCTCAGGAATATAACAGTTTCTTGTTTGCATACCCCCTTCTCCATAGCATAACTCAACCAAGTCTCAGACAGGTAATTGGTTGCTTAAGGATTCCAGAGGTAATCAAAATTGTTCTCTCCAGTGAACAAGATAATTCTATTATCTGAAATCAGCCGGGTGACTCTGTCGCCACAGCTCATCATAAATAGGTCTCCAAGTTAAGCAGCCTAACATTAGGATTATTATTATTTATTCCATTTTTCAACCACCTTGCCATAAGTGCAGAAGTCGACTTACAAAGCAATGAAAAAAGTGATAGAACATCACTGGAATAGAAAACAGCACAAAAGGGAAGAAAATGCAGCAGATCTGTGACTCCAGATATTCATATTTATAAGAAATATAACATATTTTAATTCTGCCTTTCCAGACGATAAGTATGATGTATGCCATGTTTAGCTAGCCCAATGCACATCTCTCGTTTTACACACTCACTCTAAAACCCACAAAGCTATTTTATCTTTCAAATCACTTTTTAAAGCAAAAAAAAACAAACCCCCAAATCAAACCTTGAATGTAAACAATGTGTTACAGGGAGCCAACAACCACAGTAGCTCCTTTGAGAAGCCGAAGGGTGAAATGGCTTTTAAGAAGCTGTACAGCTTTGACACACGCCATGCCTCTTACCTGCAAAAGGTCAGTGCGAGCAGTCAATAGTATTCGTCAAGGCATGACAGGGGAGAGGAAAGAAAGCAGCCTTTTGTGAAAGTCCCAGACTTGTTCCAAGAAGGATTCCTGCCCCCTTTCCTGGTCCCTACAGAGAGGCTTCTCTTTGTAAAGTCACTCTAAGACAAGTTGGTTCAAGTCTGGGTTGCAATCACCTGAATGAGAGGAGAGGCATGGAAGGGAATCCGAGAGGCGTGATGTCAGCAGTATGTCTTAAGGAAATCAACAGACCCAGCAAACTTTGCAACTGCAAGAGCACTTTTGCAATCAACACCCAGTTGCGTGCTATGCAAATAACCTGCCTGATATAAAAGCCGATGTGCTGAGCTCCTTAAAGCCGGCTGTTAATCTGTGAAGAAACCACAGGCAGGCCAGTCTGTTTCTACAGGCCTTTTTGGGTGTACAAGCTTCCAGGCAGTTTTTGCATGAGTCGCCAAATTGCATATCGATAATCTCGCCTTCCATCCCTTCCCCCAACCCCATTGCAAAAAAAAAAAAAAAGTAATATCTGAGGAAATAAACCGAGATTATATAAAGGATAGTTTTACAAAACCCAGTCAGAAGCCACTGGAAACTTTATACTTTGCAAGTTGTTCCAGCACCCACGTTTCCTTTGAAAGAACCAAAATATAAGTGTGTCTGTATCAATGCCAATGTTATGATTTTGTGTATTTACTTTGAGTTAGACCGCAGAGATGCGTAGCAGAGATTCCGAGTGCTTACTTACTGTGTTACGGTAACAGTCCTGTGCCGGCGACACGGAGCCAGGACGAATCCACTGGTACTCACAGAATTCCATGATCATCAGCGCCACTCAGCTCTGGGTACAAGCAAGACATTCCAGCGCCGAATCCTAAGAAACAGAAAACCACGGAAGCAGGAATTAGCTGCTTTTCCATGCACATGTGTATGCCAGTGTAACAAAGCATGGGAAATGTCGCTCCATGGCACAGAAGGGAGTGGAGGCGCTCGGCAGCAACTTCTGCTCTGGACTGCAGCAGATTATTTCACCCTGTGCTGGGCTCAGGAGAATGAGGCTGTGCTACTGGATGCCAGAGGGTGTGCAAATTCCGTAGGGGCCTGGCTGAGTGGCAGTCTGCGGACTGTAAACAGGACTTTGTGGAAACATATTAAAGCTGAGCAGAATGGGGCAGAGGTATGGCAAAGAACTTTTTTTGTCGATGCCAACACAAGAAAGATATTTCAGTCCTAGCCAATATCGGCTAGATATTCAAGTAAAGCAATTTTTTAGCTTTTACATCATTATAATAAAGCCTCCAGGTTTGACTGATAGAGGGTTGAAAGGACCCAGCAGACACAATGATGGAGACACTTGTAGATTGGTATTAGTTAATGACTTTGTTATTATGGCCACCACCTATGCCACTTCATTTGCCTTCCCTCCCACACTATTGGTTTTTAAAATATACTTCACTTAAAAACATGATTTGATATACCGACAACAGAGAAAGATAGAGCAAGAAAAATAAAATCCATAAATTACCTACTAAAAGTTTTATTCTTGTTGATCTTAATTTCTATAATTCTTGAGTTATAAAGCTATGAGTATGTAATGCAAACCTTCCCTCACTAGTTACAAATGAGAATAAATCTTGCATCAGATGGCTCATCATCCTGTAGTGTGTTCAGTTTAAGCTAGTTATAAAGAGCAATGTATTTAAAAAGATGTTACTTTAACTCATTAAAACAGCTTCGGGCTGTTCCCTTGGTTTGACCACAATGTCTAATACCTTGTCATGAGTCTTGTCGTAAGTCATTATTCATATCTGATTGGGTAGAGATGATCTGCAGAATGACTGCATTCCCAGTATTATCAAATATCTCTCCCTCCATGTTGAGATGGGACTCAGCAATACTTTGAGAATATAAAAGAATTATGGCTGGCCCTCGGCTCCTGCTTTATGAAGATATTGCCAACCCACCAAGATGTAAGCTCACGTCAAAGAGACCATTCGGGTCATGTGTGTTCCAGCTTTCATTGAACAATCTGGATGCTGAGATTTGTTGGTGCAAAATCTCATCTATTAAAACAGTGTCCAACAAAAATCAGTGTCCAAAAAAAACAACCAACAGTGTCCAAAAAAACCCGTCGAGCTTCTGGGTTTCTACCAGCAAAGTTTTTATGAGCCTGCAATGAATCACATATTTAATTTGAGAATTATCTTATTTTCCAAGGTTAAAAATTCACTCAACATGAAGTACAATCAAACATAATACAGTAGAGATGTGCATGTATTATTAATGAAGGCAAAAAATGCAATGGATTAGGCCATCTGAACAAACCAGAAATTGCCTCCTATGAAAATACCCAAATACTTTTATTTATTTATTTATAACTTTTTTATACCGAGGTTCAAGTAACAGAGTTACTTATCACTCCGGTTTACATTCCAACAAGTAATAAATAATGACAATAATATGTCTTACAATGAACAGGGAAGTGAACAACTTGAAAAAACATAACTAGGAAAAAGAACAATGTGAGCAGTTAAAACGAAATGGACTTGAGGGATATCAAGGGATATACAGACATCCATGGCCATGCTTGCACAGAGGCTAAAATCATAACGTGTGCAACCTGTCATCCTATCCATGTGGCTTCTTTACTGCTGGTTTAAATTGCCTTTCATCATTATAGACAAGAGACAGAAACAGGCTTTTATTGTGGGTGCAGTATTTTTGTATTCATTCATTAACCAAAACAAAACATTGGACCTCCAAAGGGCCTAGGTCTAGGCTCAGGCTGGGCCTGGTGCCTAGGCCCAAAATCAGGGCCCAGCCTTGAGACCTGGTCCCAGTATCATAGTCTGGCAGTGAGACCTGGTCTTGGTGCCAAGGTGATGAGACCTAACCCTGAGGCCTGCTTCCAACGCTGACACCTAGGGCCTGGGCTGGGTCAGAAGCAAGGATCCAGCCTAAGGCCTAGTCCCAACACCAAAGCCTACACCAAAACCTATGCTGCCCTTGAGACCTGGTACCAGCAACGAGATCTAGGACTTTTCATTGCCAAATCCTAGGCAGGGTGCCAGAGCCTGGTGCTGAGGCCTGGTCCAGCCCTGAGGCCTGGTGTCAGCACCAAGGCCTATGCCCAGCACTGGAGCCCAGTCCTGAATCCTGGTCTAAGAGTCAAGGCCTAGGCCTAGCTCAGGTCTAGTACTAAGGCCAAGGCTCAGTGTCAATGCCCAGCCCTGAGACAAGGAGCCATCACCAAGGCCTAGATCCAGTGTTGGGACCTGGCTGTGAAACCTATTCTCAGCATGAAGATCTGGGCTAAGTTGGTTCCAGTGCTGAGACCTAGGCCCGGTCCTCCAGTCATCTTCTTCATGTTCCCGTGCTCAGAAAATGATTAAACCTATCTGGAGGATGGCGCTAGAGTGACGTCACTTTGGTACTTTCCTCCAGAGCCAATGGCACCATTGTGATGTACCACTGAAGAAATGTGTGGCTGTACATCTAAATGGCACTGGCTGCACTGCTGGAAGTTGCTGAAGTGATGTCACTCTGGTCCCATCCTCCAGGCAGATGGTATCATTTTTAAAGTACTGGGATATGGAGAAGATGCCTGGAAGCCTGGGCTAAGGCCTCAGTAATGAGACAAGGCCTCAGGCTTGGGCCCTGGTGCCGGGTCTAGGCCTCAGCACCACAACCAGGCCTCAGAGCCAGGCCTCTGAACTGGGTCCTGGCCTCAGGACTTGGCCATAGTACTGGATAAGCCTCATCACTGGGACCAGGCATCAGGGCTGCGTCTAGGCCTTGGATCTGGGACCAGCCTCCAGGGCCAGGCCTTGGCGGCAGCACTAGGCCCCAGGGCCGAGACCAGGCCTCAGGACTTGGCTCTGGCATCAGGCCTAGAACTTGTTACTGAGAGCAGGTGCTGGGGGTAGGCTTCAGTATTGGGACAAAGTCTCAGGGCTGGGTCCAAGCCTTGGAGCTGGGCTTGGGCCATTTTTTGGCCCAAGATGTCCCAGCCAAGGGTTTGTTTTTTTTTAGCGGTTCAGTTTTTTATTTTTGTTTTGGGTGATTTTTTCCTAGTTTAATGTTTTTTTTTATTGGTTTGGCAAACAAACCAAACCAATAAAAACATTAAATGAACCAAATCCAAATTTTAAAAAGCCCCCAGAATGAAAAAATTAGCTGAACCAAAAATGTTGTGGGTATAAGTCGTTATAATAAATATGATGAACTCCATATAATAAAACATATATAAAAAAATCAATAACATCAATTTCCCATATATGCACACATTTCAGCACATATCCTATACACAATCCCAAATTATACTAAATAAGTTACAAACATTTCCCAAATATGCACACGATCCCAGATTACACTAAGCAAGTTTCAAACATAAGGGGCTGTAATGAAGATCTTGATGTTTTTAATCTAAAAAGGTTATCACCAGCAAAGTTAAGAACCCCCAAACTGCTCCAACAAACTAAACCCGAACTAATGAGGTCAACAAAAGAAATCATAACATAAGGAGATTCCTACCATGAGATTTAAATGTCAGAACTGTCCAATCCTTAAACAGATAGATAGTCAGAAATCTGGTATCTGTGCTATATGATTGGTTTGGAGCTCTGGCTTGGTGGATGGAGGACAACCCCTTAGCTAGAAATACAGTGAAGAGTAGTTTCTTGTTGGGTCTGTTGGACTAGGCTTGGGGCTGGTATACTATTACGTTATCACCTAATGCTATTTGGAAAGCTGCAGCATACTTGTTTCCAATAGTTTGTGAGCCGTGTGGTTATTGGCAGGGGATTTGAAGGGAGGAGAGGAGTGAGGGGTGGGGGCCCCTTCCCAGCTATGCCTGTTACTGCTTTTAAGAGTAATAACAAAGATTTAGGTATAGGGAGTGTCCCATCCAAGCAGGATCCCACTGTGAGCTTTACAGTTTAACACAATAGAAGAAAAGATCCATGTACCTCAGAGAACAGGATGAATATCTCCAGCAAAGGAAATCCGCATGCTGGGATAAGGGTACTCACTACCTCAAGGACCAGGTAATCACACAATAGTATTTGGAACAGCTGTCCACAAAATATCAGGGTATAGCATACACAAAGCTACATTATGTTACGCGTGCAGTCCGCAGCAGACCCGCAGCACGGCCCTCTCACCTTCTTATACAGACTCCAGCTTCTGGTTCCTCCTCACTAGCGGCGGTAGGCCACCAGCTCCGCCCCTGGTACCTCCGGCTCCGCCATGGTCCCCAGCATCTCAGGTCAAGATGCCATTGCTCATTGGCCCTCTCCGTGTGGCCCACTGAGAGACGCCACTACTGGCGTGCGCGCGCGCATCGCTGATCCTTATGAAGGTCCCGCAGCGGGAACCTGGCCGCGGCCCCGGATGATGATGTCAAACTCCTCAGTGTATTTAAGCTCAGGCTTCGCTCCATACCCCCCCTCTCTCCCTTTCCTCCTCTGCTCCCCTTCCCCATTCCCGGTTTTTTGTAATTTCTATTTCTATTTCTCCATGAGTTTATTGTGAACCGGTATGATGTGAACACGAATATCAGTATATTAAAAGTTCATAAATAAATAAATAAATAAATAGTAACAGGTCTCCTCGCTACTTGAGTACTCGTTGCTGCTAGAGATCGTCTCTACTCTTCGCTCCTGACCCTCGTTGTTCCTGGTTCCTGTTCACTTCGTTCCTGCCCTGTCTATGTTTTGGATTGACTGCATGGATATCGACTTTGCTTCGCCTGACTAAGCTTCAGCCTATCTCCAGACCCAGACCTATGCTACGCCTGACTACGCTTCTGCCTATCTCCAGACCCAGACCTCCGCTATGCTTGACTACACTACAGCCTATCTCCAGACTTTGACCATTGGTTTGATTGACTAACACTACTGACTTCTCCGTGATCAGATCATTGCTTGATTGACCAATGCTATTGACTTCTCCATGATCAGATCTCAGCATTGCTTGCCATGACCTCTGTTTTGCCGCCGGCCCTGATCCAAACCTGTCATTGATGCCTCTCCTAGCCTACTCCCTGGACGTAGACTAATTAGGCTTCGGCCTACCTTTGCTCGAGCGCCCTCAGCCAACCTCTGTTCCATTGGCGCCCGAGTTCCAGTACCTTACCCGGTCCAGAGTAGGACTACGCCACCTATCGTCTGCTGTCTCTGGGCTGAACCAACTCTTCTTGCTAACCAACCTCGAGGCCCACCTAAGTCCTGCCAGCCCTGGCACCCAAAGGCTCAACCTGCGGGGAATGAGGGTTGGTATAGCTGAAGCTCCAGCAGCCTCTGCCTTTCAACCCACTCCACCTGCCGACGGTGGGGACCCGTAGGTCCTCACTTACAGGTTGCATCAACCCCACTTCAGCCCAAGGGTCCACCTCCGACGCAACACATTATTTATTCTTCAACAGGTTAAATCTCTCCCAAAATATATGCAGACATACTTCCAGGGTAGATCTTGTGGAGACCTGCTTCAGTGCTTGATGTTTATATGCCAGCATCTAATGGGGCTTGCAAGATGGAGAAATATTATTGTTACTCAATTGTAATTGAGTAATTGAAGGCAGGAGGGTACGCTGGCTTACCCGGGGTCCTTGAGAGGGAGACTAAGGTACAGGGAGGTATAATGACAAGTTCAGGGTCACAGAGTCAGCTTCAAAACTGGGAATGGGAATGAGTCACAGGAATATACACCAGCAGCTTGCCCAAGTTCCCACCAAGAGTCCATGACAAAGATGGGATTTAGGTTGAGACACAGAGTAGCATTGACTCGCCCAGGATCCCATAGAGTCAGTGTCAGAGCTGGTATTTGATCTCATGAGTCCAAGGCAGAATTCCCTACTTTAAGCATACCTCCTCCTATTCCTTTCTTCACCAGCATTTCTAAGCAAGATGTAACTGCTCGTATTATCCCATGAGAAAACCTTATTATTCATGTATAATAATCCTGTTGTTTTATGTCAATATATTTAATTGCTCACCAGGTTCAATACTTTACGAAGCAATAATCTAACATAAAAATGTCATTCTAATTCTGAAAAAGACTACAGATCATGCTGAAGAATCTCTTATTAATTGAGAAGAGCCAGTAAGAACACTAAGGTTTAAGAATAAGATTAAAGCAAAGCCTTCTTTAGGGTTGAAAATAAGAATAATGTAGCAGTATTAATTTAAAACTCTAGAATAATATGGAAACTTAAAGAAACATGTTTTATAACTCCATGATCCTGCATGAGTGTGTTAAAAGAACTCTGTGTGGGTGTGTATATGTCCTAGGGTTGCCAACTGGCTCCAGATTTGCAGTTTTGACTACCCTGTTGTAAGTTCCTTAGAAAAGCAAGACTACAAGTCCCTGCATGCAGTGGGATAAAACCAGGACTGGATCAGCCTGTCCTTAAAACCTGGAGCTTGTTGGCAACCCTAGGACGCCCCATAGTTTTTCTGGAATTGGGGGAGGGAGAGGTGTAAGGGGGGGAGAGATATGTGGGAGGGGGTGGGAGATGGTTATGTGGCTGAAGGAATTAGAAGGGGATATGAATGTATGGATATCCCTTAGGGATGTGCATTCATTTTAAATGAATGTTCAAAATGCAACAAATAAGGGCAATTTGTTTAATTTAGAGGCCCTTTATTCCTTGCATTCATTTAAAAAGAATGCATTGGGCCTAGGCCTGAGGTCAGAGCCTCGCCTAGGGCATAGGCCAAGGCCCATAGCAGGAGCCTCAGTCTAGGCCCAAGTGCAATGCTGGGGTCTCAGCCTAGGCCTGGGCCGATGCCAGGGCCTTGGCCGAGACCTGAGTCCCCACCTGAAAAATTTCACTTGCCTGATCCATCGAGTATCTGAAGAAAGCCAACAGGCTGAATCCCGATGCCTGGGACTCAGCCTAAGCCAGGTTCTGAGCCCAGGCCCAACACCCACACCAGGGCCTTTCCCTAGGCCAGGGCTCAGGGCTCGGGCCTAGGTCCAATACTGCAGCCCGGGCCTGGAGGTTGGGTCCTGATGCCTCGGCCTAGGCCAGAGCACAGGGCAGAAGAACATAAGAACATAAGATATGCCATATTGGGTCAGACCAAGGGTCCATCAAGCCAGCATCTTGTTTCTAACAATGGCCAATCCAAGTCACAAGTACTTGGCAAGTACCCAAACATTAAATACATCTCAAGCTACTATTCCTTACTGATTAATAGAAGTTTATGGATTTTTCCTCTAGGAACCTATCCAAACCTTTTTTAAACCCAGTTACACTAATAACTGCTGTAACCACATCCTCTGGCAATGAATTCCAGAGCTAAACTATGCGCTGAGTGAAAAAGAATTTTCTTTGATTTGTTTTAAATGAGCTGCTTGCTAACTTCATGGAGTGCCCCCTGGTCCTTTTATTATCTGAGAGAGTAAATAATTGATTTACATTAACCTGTTCAAGTCCTTTCATGATTTTGTAGAGCTCTATCATATTCTCACTCAGTTGTCTCTTCTCCAAATTAAACATCCCTAACCTCTTTGTCACTTTCCTTGTAGGGGAGCCATTTCATGCCCCTTATCATTTTGGTCGCCCTTCTCTGCACTTTCTCCAGTGCAACTATATCTTTTTTGAGATGCGGCGATCAGAATTGTACACAGTATTCACGGTACAGTCTCCCCATGGAGCGATACAGAGGCTTTATAATATCCACCATTTTATTTGCCATTCCCTTCCTATTAATTTCTAACATTCTGTTTGCTTTCTTAACCACTATAGTACATTGAACCAACAATTTCAATGTCTATGACGCCTAGAAGTGAGTGAGGTTTTGATGAGGGTCAGCGCAGCAGCTTCACAATTTACCTAAAGCTAAGAAGGAGTAGATTTCTAAAACTTTATGCACTGATTTTTGCTTTGGAATGTTGGCCCAGGGCCAACACTATGGCCCGGCCCAGAGACCGGGTCCCGATGCCAGAGCCTATCCTGGAGGCCTAGTCCTGATGCTTGGGCCTCGACCTAGGGACAGGCCCAAGCCTGGAGCCCAGGTTTGAAAGCAGCAATGGCGGTGTCTTCTTCTTTCTTCGGAAACTGATGCTGTCTGCTAGGGTCATGGCAGAGTTAATTACCCCAGTGGTCTGCATCAGTTTGTGAAGAAAGAAGAGGATGCCATCATCGGAGCTGCGAGGCTGGATGTGACCCTAGACCGAGGCCCAGGTATCGGGACCCAGCCTCTAGGCCAGGCCCCGGCATTGGACCTGGGTTCCAGTCTGAGGCCCCGACATCGGGATCCAACCTCCAGGCCTAGCTGTGGAGTTGGGCCTGGGTTCAGGACCCAGCCTTCTGGCTGGATTGCAGCTTCAGGACTAGGCCTGGGCTCCAGCCTAGGCTGAGGCCGAGGCCACGGTCTTGGCAACCTACCACGGCATCAGCCTACGTAAGCTCGAAGGCTTTGGCCTGGGCTGGGCCCCCTTTGGACTAAGTGGGGGGGGGGGGGGGGTGGGGGGATACTGGCCGCGCCATATTTCTAGGTGGGAGGGATGGGTGGTGGGGGCGGGAGGACTTGGGAGGTCCTGCTTTCCTTTTGTTTTTTTTTAATGTTTAGTTCATTTTTTTCCCACAAATGAAATGAATTAAACATTCCACAAACCGAAATTGTTGGGAAAAAAACCTTCTGAAAATGAACCAAAAAACAAAACCAGATTTTTTTTTATCAGTGCACGCCCCTAATATCCCTTCTAATTTGTTTTTCATTCCAAAGCAAAAATCAGTGCATAAAGTTCTTGACATCTCCTCTTACTTAGCTACACTTGCTACTTTGGATCTAGATAAATTGTGAAGCTGTTGCACTGACCCTCATCAAAACCTCATGCACTTCTCATGCCGCTATGTGGAAAATATAAATAGAGCACAACCAGCTAAGAAACCAACTCAGGGAAGATGGATTTTCTTTTTAAGCAGGAGCTGTAAAAGTGTGAAAGTAAATAAAGATAATATATCAGGAAATAAAAGAAAGGGCACTTAGGAAGAAAATCTAAGGGTTAGGTAACAGAACCAAAGAAATACGGAAATTGATAGGTTGAATAATCTGGCATGTTCAACAAGTTCAAGGTGACTTTGCCACATAGCAAGGTCAGCAGAAAAGACCATGAATAGATATTTCCATGACCACAGTTATCCGAGCCTATACACAAACACATGGAAAAGAACTTCTAATCAACCTTTTTACCCCCTGCCAGCGCACCAGGAATCTGGAAACTCCCAATAACACGAGTTTTCTTACGTGACACAGAGCAAATACTGAAGGTCATTCAATGACCTTCAGTCTAACAGAATGGCCAACCCAACAGGACTTCTCTCTAAATGACTGGACTAGTAGATTGAGCAATACGGCTTTCAGCTGTGGAAATAATTTTGCAAAGATACAACATGCTTGCTTTTGATTTTCTATAAGCTAGGTAATATCTAAACAGAATTAAGAGGTTGACAATTAGAGTTCTCTGTTAACAATAAAGAGAAAAAAGGAACTGTATTAAGTTGTCCCATAAAGTTTTGTTGTCTGACTCTGCTCTAAATTTTACTCTCCCTACTGGCAAATTGAAGATATAGCCATGTTGGAAAGGGTGATAAGTTGGAGGGAAGTCTAAATAAAAAAAAATAATTGGATTTTCCTATTATACCCCCCACAGAACCTTCTCCCTTCTTTTTAGACTCATTTCATCAGTGGAAATCACCTAATATCTGAGCAGAGTCTGTCCATGCATGTCTATATCGAGGGCTCCCTCTGTGGATGGATTTGGTAGAGGGGTTTCTTGCTGAGGTTCCAGCTCTTCTATCAAATTGTGTTCAAAACTGTCCATGTGTGTGTGTGTGTGGAGGGGTGGGGGTGGGGGATATGGTGGGAGGCCCCTGTTAGAGGTACCACGAAAGCGGGTTCATGCCCAAAACATGCCTTTGTGTCAAACTTTTCACCTTGTTTCATGGGAAAAGGGTCGTCCATCACACCAAGACAAACATTTTAATTACTGTTATAGTAGTTTCTAACCCACAAGCCTACTTCACTCAATAAATGGCACTGAACAATTTTTGACTGTTTTTTTTGTTTATTTTTTTTAAGACTTCGGCTACCTTGAATTCCTTGGGAGAATGGACCAATGACTGAGGAACAACACCTCCGCCCCAACTCAAACTGGGACCAGGGCTGGGATCCTGGCACCATGAGCTTTCGTTCACAACTGGCCAGGGATTTCTTCTCTCCTATTTTATATCTGGCAATCACAGTGCCAGTCCTGGAGCAGGGGCTGTTCCCCGGAGCTCTTTTCAGAGCCCTGCTGCATTAGGAGGGGTCTGAATCCGGTCACTGGCTATATCTCGCTTAAAGCAACGATCAGGGCTCCCTCCCGAGGAGGGGGGCTGCTGGGAACGCTGCCTCTGCCGCACCTCTGAGCCCCAGCCCACCCAGGCAGTGGGAGACCCGCATGGCAGTGCACAGCAGCATCACTGAGCCACCAAAAAAAAAAAGAAAAGAAAAACAGCCCTGACTGCTGGACAAGTTTTTCACATTCCGGTTGCCTTGTGGCCTTACCGCTATCAGATCGCGGGAGACTGCATTCCAGCATCGAAGCGAGTAGCTCAATTAGCATAATCCTGGGTAGTAAACAAAGCTAACTTTTTCTTCCCTAACTTGAATTCGATAGTGCTTCCTCCTCCCATAAGGGCCGTAAAGTTTACCATAGCTACTTTAAACGTAAAAAGGGGCCTAGATTGTAATATGGCTGTGTAAAGGACCCTTTTGAATTTGTGCCACGTTACAAGTGAACACATTTCCTTTCACATATGTCTGATGCAATGATATAGTTTGTGTAGATTGGAGCATTGGGTAAGTGAGAACTGGTGACTATCTGCAGCTTGGGACAGCATAGAGGGTGTGTTCCACCTATCTTAATTTTTTTTTCTGATAAATCATTGTAAATTGTTTATAAATGCAAAACCTAGGAATGGCAGTACTGGTGGTTTTGCATATTTTACTCACATCTGGTTAGGACCTTAAGGGTTGGAGTTTTAACTAAACCAAAAACTATTTGGGTTTTGATTTTCATAACGCTCCATTTTCTCTTGGGGCTGATATGAAGAAGGCACAACATATTCTGCTAATAGAATAGCGCTGCCATATTTATGCATGCCTCACTACAGCCTGCAACCAAAAGAAGAGCTCTTTCAGCAAATTGTGATCCTTTCCACAACCTCTAACCAATAGAAGAGCTCTCTCAGCTAGTTGTGCTCATAAGTTTACATACCCCTGGCAGAATTTTAAGATATATATATATAACATTTAAAGAAAACATGAGTGATCAGACATAACACGTCTGTTATTTTTAATGTTTTAAATTAAACTATTATGCATCACAGAATAGCACAATCATTAAACAAACCATAACAATAAAGAAAATAATAAAATGGTCCTATTCAAAAGTCTGCGTACCCTTGAATGTTTGGGCTGATAATATATGCTCAAGTTGATCCCCACAGGTTGAGATGGCAATGAAGGCTAGGTATCCACCTTGTGCCTTGTTTGATTGTAATTAGTATCTGTGTGTATACATAGTCAACGAGTTTCTTAACTCTTGAGAAACTCTTGTGCATTTAATCTAGGGCTACACTGACTTTGATAATTACTGAAACATGGGGAAAGCAATAGAACTTTTAAAGTATCTGCGAGCAAAAGTAACTCAACTTTATAAATCAAGAAAAGGATATAAAAAGATATCCAAAGATTTGAAAATGCCAATCAGTACTGTTCAAACTCTGATCAAGAAGTGGAAAATTATGGGTTCTGTTAATACCAAGCCATGATCAGGTAGACCCAGAAAAATTTCAGATATAACTGCCAGTAAAATTTGTCAGAAAGCAAAGAAAAACCCACAAGCAACTTTTACTGAAACACAGGCTTCTCTGAAACAAAGTGGCGTGGGTGTTTCAGCATGCACAATAAGGAGATACTTGCACAAAAATGGGCTGCATGGTAGAGTTGCCAGAAAAAAAGTCATTGCTGCACCAACGCCACAAAACAGCCCACTTACAATAAGCCAAGCAGCACCAAAGGAAGCCTGAAAACTTCTCGAACAAAATAATTGGGAATGATGAGACCATAATTGAATTATTTTGATCACAACCATAAATGCTATGTTTGGAGAGGAGCCAACAAGGACTATGAAGAGAAGCACACCATCCCTACAGTGAAGCATGGAGGTGGATCTCTGCTGTTTTGGGAGGGCGCGAGCTACAGCAGCAGAGGGAGTTTAATCAAACTTGTTGGCAGGATGAATGCAGCAAATTATCAGAAAATATTGTATAAGAATTTGCATTCATCAGCCAGGAATCTGCGCATGGGGCACACTTGGACTTTCCAACATGACAATGAACTGAAAGATAAAGCCAAGTCAACCCTTCAGTGGCTGCAACAGAAGAAATTGAAGGTTCTGGAGTGGCCATCAGAATCTCCTGACCTCAACATCATTGAGCTACTATGGAGAGACCGCAAACATGCAGTTCATGCTAGACAACCAAAAAGTTTACAAGATCTGGAGGCTTTTTCCTCTCTCAGATATCTGTGCTCCTTTCCACAGCCTCTAATATACAGAAGAGCTCTCTCAGATATCTGTGCTCCTTTCCACAGCCTCTAATATACAGAAAAGCTCTCTCAGATATCTGTACTCCTTACCACAGTCTCTAATATACAGAAGAGCTCTCTCAGATATCTGTGCTCCTTACCACAGCCTCTAATATACAGAAGAGCTCTCTCAGATATCTGTGCTCCTTACCACAGTCTCTAATATACAGAAGAGCTCTCTCAGATATCTGTGCTCCTTATCACAGCCTCTAATATACAGAAGAGCTCTCTCAGATATCTGTGCTCCTTACCACAGCCTCTGATATACAGAAGAGCTCTCTCAGATATCTGTGCTCCTTACCACAGCCTCTAATATACAGAAGAGCTCTCTCAGATATCTGTGCTCCTTACCACAGCCTCTAATATACAGAAGAGCTCTCTCAGATATCTGTGCTCCTTACCACAGCCTCTAATATACAGAAGAGCTCTCTCAGATATCTGTGCTCCTTACCACAGTCTCTAATATACAGAAGAGCTCTCTCAGATATCTGTGCTCCTTTCCACAGTCTCTAATATACAGAAGAGCTCTCTCAGATATCTGTGCTCCTTACCACAGTCTCTAATGAACAGAAGAGTCTCTCAGATATCTGTGTTCCTTACCACAGCCTCTCATAAATAGAAGAGCTCTCTCAGCAAGCTGTGCTCCTTCCTCAGCCTCTAATAAACAGGAGAGCTCTCTCTGCTATCTGTGCTCCTTTGCACTGCCTCTAATCAATAGATAAGCTCTCTCAGCAATCTGTCCTCCTTTCCACAGCCTCTATTAAATATAAGAGCTCTCTTTGCTATCTGTGCTCATTTCCACAGCCTCTAATCAATAGAAAAGCTCTCTCAGGAATCTGTGCTCCTTTCCACAGCCTCTATTAGATAGAAGAGCTCTCTCATCTGTCTGTGTTCCTTTCACCAGTGCTAACCACTGAGTTTTTTATTTCAAGGAAATATTCAGCAACAAGTACAAATTTACCACAGTTTGTCTGACATTCACCAAGAAAAACAAAACAGGAAACCCTAGTTTTCAAACATTTGCTCTTTTTTTTTTTTAGAAATAATTCAACAGTGGAGAAAAAAAGAGAATGTCAGGAGCTCTGTTTACATC
This sequence comes from Rhinatrema bivittatum, assembly GCF_901001135.1. Classification (NCBI taxonomy): domain Eukaryota; kingdom Metazoa; phylum Chordata; class Amphibia; order Gymnophiona; family Rhinatrematidae; genus Rhinatrema; species Rhinatrema bivittatum. The sequence continues at coordinate 232,205,630 of NC_042619.1, forward strand.
CAAGCCTCCAGCTGAGCAGCCATTCCTAAGGCAGTCTTCAGATCACTAAACAAGATCAAAGATGATTAATATTATGTTGTTTATACACCATTAACTCCTGCCATTCAACATATAATTAAGGCTGTAATTGCTGCCCAGGGTTGTGGTGACTCAGCTTCCATTCTGATGCCTTATAAAGGAGCCATAACCAAGAGATGGTAATTGCATCTATCATGGGCTTTACCTGGGGTTAAAGGGTGCCTCTTGTGCTATTAGAATGGAATAGAGTTAACATGGAACTTTCTTTCATTTCTTGCAGGGTTTTGGGTTTTTTTTTTTAACATCGCTGTAGCCGGACTCAGTTTCGGTGCTTTATCCTAGACTAGGGGTGCTATGGGACCGACTTCAGATCTCGACGGGAAGCAAGATTTCTCTTCCGGGGCCCCTGGCTTTTTTCTATCACCACCTCTGTGACAATTTCACAATTAAACTCCAAATTCTCCAGAAGATGCCAAACAGTGAAGCAGAATAGCAATGACGTTAAAAGTCTAAACAACTGGAAGAAACTCAGAGGAGCAAAGGGGTCCCTCTATCCCCTAGCAAGTCAAAAAGGGGTGAACTGGTAGGAATAATCACTCCTGAGTCTGTTATAGTTGTTCAAATGAAATAGTCTTTACTGTAACTTAAAAAGGATGATCCAGACCACAATACCAAAAATCAAAAACAGCATCAGAAATATGATGGCAATGAATATTATTGTCAGTTTGTCCATCGTAGGTGTTGGTTCTCTTCTCACTTCCCTTGCACCTTTATCCATGGAGAAGAAGGTTCTCTCCCTGTACTGTTGGTTAACTGGGAATGGGGTGCAAGTATAAAAGCAATAAAAAATATCCCCAGATACAAAACTGCAGGGTAACCGTTCCCAAAAACAAAACATCCAAAACTCTTCTTTGTTTAAGCTTTTCAACTTCTTTCTCAACTGGGAAAATTCTCAAAAGGAGTTAACCCCTTGATCCCTTATCTAAAAAATATCTCACTTTCTTCTTACCCTTGCTTCTTTAGATAGCTCGGGCAACAAGATCCTTGCCCCAGTCCTTTGGGATATTGGGGGTATGCCCTTCCCTTCAGACTGGTCAAGTTCAAAATCCAAAATTCTTATTCAGAGGGCCATCAATGGTACAACTGTCCAAATATGAAAAAGTGATGTGCAGAGGCCTACCCAAAAAGTAGTAGTAAATCTTTTCTTGAGACCCTGTGAAGAATCTCCTCCTTAAGATCCTGGAGAAATCCACAATTCTCAATAATGACTAAAATCCTGAAGGGATCTCTTGCTCCTAAACTGAAATCCTGGGAGGATCTCCTACTACTCCAATAACTTGCTTGAGATCCTTGAGGAATCTCTAGCAGTGTCTCCTATCTCTTCCTCTGTTGCCTTCCCACTGGGGCACTGAGCAAGTTCCAGGGGATTATATACCCTAGATGCCATACCAACCAAAAGGTGGGGTTATAGCAATGGGAGAAATTAAAAAAATACTAAAGCCCTTCCTACTATCCCTAGTTAGAAAATCACTGGGAAATGTTAGTGTCTGACAAAGTCCGGTCACATCAGGATCCTTCCCCTCCCCCTAGCCACCTCTACACATTGCCACATTTGATTCTCTGTGTGGTTCTTGGGGGCCAGCTGGTTATTCTGGAGATGGTGACCTGTCTATGCTTCACCAACAGGTCAGCATCTTTTTTAGCATCTCAGTCTAAATCATCTCAATGTCCTTCAAAATGTAGTTGCAGCTTGCTAAAGTGACTTTCGGTGGCCAGTAACATAAGTTATGGCTCCCTACCGATTATACAAGATAGCATTTTTAAGCCAGTGGCCTGTCCCTAGATTTTACAGAGAACTGGTTACGTATTGACAATAGGGATGTGCATTCGTTTCATTCATTTAATTTGTTTCATACGTTTCCCATTACATGCCAATTAGATGTGCATTCGTTTCATATGTTTCATACGTTTCGTATTACATGCTTGTATAGGAAATGTATGAAACGGATGAAACGAATGCACATCCCTAATTGACAACAACACAGAATGGATTTTTCAGCTTTGATTTTCACCTGTTCAGATTTCGTATAGCCCTAAGCAGCCTGTAAAACTTTACTCCCTAAAAGAGAAGGCGATTAGGCAGAGGGGGTAAACTGGTGAACTTCACTCATTAGTTTCAAAATAATGTAAGGCTGGGAGAGTGAATTCTTGCCCAACTGTTTTACCATGGCTGTGGCTTGGCACTTCCCACTCTCCACCTCCCTGCTAGTCTGCTGGTGGGGGAAGGGGGAGTTTAGCTTCAGTATTGGGCGCGTTTAGTGGGGGGGGGGGGGGGGGGGGACGGGACTGGAGGGTCAGCCACCTTTGCTGATCTGTCCTTATGGGAGTTATTTTTTAAAAGGTCTGCTTCCGGGGAGGGGGGGGGGGGGGAGGGAACAGATCGCTGGGGGAAAGGCTGGTTGTAGGTTTAAACTGAGCAGGGGAGCTCGCTGCTCACTTTCTTTGGTGGCATCTCCCGCCCCACCTCCTTCGTTTGTATACATGTTACTATTTCATCCTTGTGCTGTGTTGCAGTTGGTGGGTAACCCAAACCCTGGTTTTTGAATGTGATTGAACTGTTAATGTGGGGCTTATGCGCAGGATAGTGGCGATGAATGAGTGCAGTTGAACTGGAAGGCCGTTGTGCTCGAATCCTAGGGACAGTGAGGACACTGATCTGGTTGTGGTGGGGTCTCTCCTGTTGGGCTGTGGCAGAGAGGCCCTGGCAGGTGGCAGAATTTTCCAGAGTAGAGTCGGAAGCCCTCATGGGCTGAAGACCAACATTGCTGGGCCATGGCGGTAGAGAGGCTTGAATGCCAGTCGGGGACGGGGGGGCTGGGGGGCAGGCAGTCACTGCTTAAGACATTGCGTTGGGCTCGGGTTGTTTGAACATGTAGTTTAAACATCTGTTAATAAACTGTGGCCTTTGTTAATTCCATCCCACATGTCTGTGAGATTTATTGGGGCTGGGGATGACTAGGGGGACCCATCATTAGTCCTGATTACCCTTGTTAAAATATCCTTCTGCAATCCTATAAAAATTTGCATCAGAGAGTGTAAGTAATCTCAGATCTAAGTTTTAAGAAAGTGACAGTTTTTCTTTAATTCTATGCCACAAAATTTAAAAAAATGAATGTACCGTATGTGGGAACTCATCGAGGATCAGCTCTGATGAACTCGTCTCCGGATGTGGTATAGGCGACGGCCCTTCAAGCGAGATAGTCCCACAGTAACAGTCAGAGGGCCCTCCGAGGAGCGGATAGCCAGGAAACGTCAGGAAGCCCCCGAGGAGCGGGTACAACAGATGTTCCAGAGATGTCAGGATATCATGAAGGAGCACCCCAGTCCAAGAGTCTGAGACAAGTAGGGAAAGGCAAGGATGGAACCAACTGGAATTCCAAGGCAGGAAGCTAGGTGCGGAGTCGGAGTCCAGGCCGAGGTCAGGGGAGGCAGCAGACAGAAGAAAAAAACAAAAACCAGTCCGAGGTCAAGCCAGAAGAAACACAACACAAGGCAAAGGCAGGAATCCACCACAGGGACCTAGTTGCAAGGCGTCTTCTAGGTCCCAGGGAGAGGTTTAAATCTCCCTGGTCGCTGACGTCATCTTCCGGGGCCAGCCTGGTCTGCACGCCGCAGCCCCTTTAAGAGGCGGAGCCTGCCGCGCTTTTCCCAGTGCTGCTTGCAGAAGTGCCGGGGCAGTCGCGCCGCGGCCCGTGTGCCATTCACCACGTCGGAGGGGGTCCCTGCTCCGGTGACCCACGGAAGGTAGGGGAGCCGCGGCCAGGAATTGCAACAATGAACTTACTCAAGGAAAAAACTATTGCAAAGAATACTCTAAAATTACTTGTTAATTTGTAATATTAGACTGCATGATATTATAAAAATTTTTATGGGGAGAGAGCATTGGTGTCCATCTGTGAGGCATCCTTCCATCTGGAGCCTTGCCACTGTAATTACCATCGAGTGGCTGGGAGAGAGAGATCCCCCTTGTGATGTCATTTCTCTGGGACTTAAAGTGAGGTGCGCAGTGGCACGCCGCTGCCAGCATCCCCCTGATCAAGCTTTTGCAGTTTGATCTCCAATGTAAGTTTTTTTTTATTGATTTCTTCCATCAGTGGGTAAGAAAAGAAAAGGCCCTCTAGGACCCTCCCTTCGGGAACTTCCCTGCCTTCCTCAACAACTCAGCCCATTCTGGAAGTATTTCAATTTATGAGCCAAGGTGTTTCGCACAATGAATTGGACCAGATGGTTCCGTTCCTCTGGAGGCGTTGACCTCCCTTAGTCCCAATGTATCTGTCCCACCCAGGGTTAGGAGCCCCAACCAGATGGGTTTAAGAACATAAGAAATTGCCATGCTGGGTCAGACCAAGGGTCCATCAAGCCCAGCATCCTGTTTCCAACAGAGGCCAAACCAGGCCACAAGAACCTGGACAATGTCTCAGCACAGGAAGATTCTGTCTCTATTGTCCAGAGAGGGGCTTCCCTTAAAGGATTACTGGGCTCCTCTACACCTTCTAGCCATCCAGTTAAGCCAGCCCCGATAATGCTGGATTTCCTGTGGGTCACTGTCACCAAGTTGAACGCCACTTTGTCGTCTAGGATAGACTCTATGCTGGTCTCTGTTGGAAACATGTCAGTGACGATTAGTGACCATTCTCAGAATATACAAGAACATGCTGAGAAATTGAAAATTTTAGAAAACAAGTTTCTTTCTATCTCTGAACAGAATATCAATGTAACGAGTGACAATCTTATTTTACATAGAAGGCTGGAAAATCTAGGAAATTATGTTAGAAGATGTAATCTGAGATTCTAGAATTTTCCTAGGTGTTCTATTGCACCTCCTATGGAGATGCTAGGGAGATTCTTTCAGGAACTCCTTGGTCTCTCCAAAGAAACCTTTCCTTCTGTTATTAAAGCTTTCTATCTGTTTTCTCCCTCCAAGCTTATGGAGAGAGTTCAAAATGAAGAACCTCTTGATTTGGCAGGCTTCTTAGAAAATTCTGATTTCGTCATTAATGAAAGAGCTACTCTCTTGGTGGCGTTTTTGAAAGAATCCACTAAACTGTTGTGTTATGGGTGTGGATCCTTGGGCCGACCAGCAAGATGGGACGGTCGGAAGGCAGACACACTCAGCGAGGGAAGGATCTTCACCTGGAAACCCGAGACCCCACCAGAGGAGCTGTTAAGGCCCGGGTCGCTAGGACTTAGGTGGCTTCGCCCTGGAAGTCCGAGGTCCCCCCAGGAGGAGCCCATAGGAACCCGGACCGCTGGGACTTAGGAGAGTCACAGGCGTGAAGGAAAACCGGGGGCGGACTGGAGTCTGGACTGACAGCTGAAGACAGGAACGAGGAGGCGTACCGGAGTCTGGGTAGGTAGCAAGCAGCGGATCCGTGAGACGAACCAGAGTCGGGACAGGCAGCAAACAGGCAGAAACGTGAGGCAAACCAGGATCAAGACAGGCAGCAGGCAGGCAGAATCGTGAGACAAACCAGGATCAGGACAGGCAGCAGGCAGGCAGAATCGTGAGACAAACCAGGATCAGGACAGGCAGCAGGCAGGCAGAATCGTGAGACAAACCAGGATCAGGAACGCAGGAATGCAGCAACTAACTCTCTCCAAGGAGTGACCACGTTGCAAGGCAAAGCAAAGAAGAAAGCTGCGGGTTTAAATCCTCCGCCGGGGCTGACATCAGAAGGAGGGCAGATCGGCACTTCCGGGTGCTGGGAGCTCAAAAGGGCTGCCCTCGCGCGCGCCCTTGCAGGGGGCGGAGCTATCATCGGGCCTTGCCGGCGTCCCCACGAGGAGGACGCCGCTGCCATGCGGCCAGGCCAGCCCGGAATCGCGCGGCTCGCGGCGCTGAGAGGAGACCCGCGGGGAAGGTAAAGACCCGGTCGCTGCGTAAGCGACTGGGGTCGCAACAGTACCCCCCTTCTTACGCCCCCTCCTCAGGGGACCCGGCTTACCGGGATTGTCCTGATGGAAGTGGGCTAACAGCGATTTGTCCAGAATATTCCGGGCTGGCTCCCAGGAATCCTCCTCAGGACCGCAACCCTCCCATGCCAACAGGTATTCCCAGCGACGAGCCCGGAAACGGACATCTAGTACTTCACGTACCTGATAAGTAGGTTCTTCATTAGAGGAGGATGATACAGCATCAGTCGAGGGTTGATGGAAACGGGAGAGTACCACTGGTTTCAGTAGAGAGACATGGAACACGTTGTGAATACGTAAAGATGAGGGTAGACGGAGTCTATATGAGACTAACCCAATTCGTTCAGCTATAGTGAAAGGGCCACAGTATCTTGATGCCAATTTCTTGGAGCGGCCCGGCAAATGGAGGTTTCTGGTGCTTAGCCACACCTTGGTGCCGGGTAGGAATACGGGTGCTGGTCGTCGGTGGCGATTGGCATATCTTTGCGCCTTTTCTGCAGAGGATGTGAGTCGTTGTTGGACCGTCCTCCATAGATGATGAATGTGCTGAGCCACCGTTAGCGCTGCCGGTGAAGGCACGGTAACTGGAATGGGCACCGGCGGTTTCAGGTGGCGACCAAAAACTGTCTGGAAAGGTGATTGTCCCGTTACCGAGTGGGTGTGATTGTTGTAGGCAAACTCGGCCCAGGGAAGGAGGGACACCCAGTTGTTTCCTCTTTCGGAGATAAAACTTTGAAGGAACGTCTTCAAGGACCTATTCATGCGTTCGGTCTGTCCATTACTTTGTGGGTGGAAAGCTGTAGATAGATTCAACTGTACCCCAAATTTCCGGCAGATGGCCCGCCAAAATCGAGCCGTGAACTGAGGGCCCCGGTCAGAAACGATACTCTGCGGGAGCCCATGAGCCCTGAAGATATGCAGTGTGAACAGACGGGCCAACTCTGGTGCTGAAGGCAACTTGGGTAATGGTACGAGATGAACCATTTTGGAGAAGCGGTCTACCGTTACCCATATCACCGTATTGCCCTCGGAAGGAGGTAAGTCCACCACAAAATCAGTGGCGATATGAGTCCAGGGTTCCGTGGGTATAGGAAGAGGCTGCAGAAGCCCCCATGGGCGACCGCTTAGAGGTTTCTGCCTGGCGCAAACAGGGCAAGAATCCACGTACAGGCGTACATCCTGGCGCACCTTAGGCCACCAGTAATAGCGATTCAGAAGATTGAGGGTCCTCTCCCTACCGGCGTGACCACCAGAGAGGGAATCATGAGCCCAGGCGAGAACTCTCTTGCGGTCCCTGCGAGGAACTACAACACGTTCTACAGAGGATACGATAGTATTGGCTAACTGGACCTTGGCTGGATCAATAATATACTGAGGGATTTCCTCCTTCTCCTCCGGAATATCATTCCTCGAGAGGGCGTCCGCCCGGAAGTTCTTAGCGGCTGGTCGGTACTTGAGGAGAAAGTCAAACCGACTAAAAAACAGCGACCACCGTGCCTGTCTGGGGTTCAGCCGCTGGGCTTGGTTCAGGAATTTCAAATTCTTGTGGTCGGTGTAGACTGTCACAGGATGACTCGCTCCTTCCAACCATTGCCTCCACTCTTCTAGTGCCAACTTGATTGCCAATAGCTCCTTATCGCCAATCCCATAGTTGTTCTCGGCGGAAGTAAACTTTTTGGAAAAATAGGAGCAAGGGAACAAATGGCCAGAAGAGAATTTCTGCGAGAGGACCGCCCCTACCGCAACACTAGAGGCATCTACCTCCACGAAGAAAGGCTGAGTAGGATCCGGATGTCGCAAACAAGTGTCTTGGAGGAAAGCCTCCTTTAAGTCCTCAAAGCTTTGCAAGCCTCGGAAGGCCAGATTCGAGTGTCCGCACCCTTCTTAGTTAGGGTGGTGAGTGGCGCCACCAGCTGGGAATACTGTGGAATAAAGTGGCGGTAGAAATTTGCAAAGCCCAAAAAGCGTTGCAAAGCCTTCAGGCCCACCGGCCGGGGCCAATTTCGGATGGCAGATACCTTGCTAGGATCCATGCAAAAACCAGTTGCAGAAACGATATACCCTAAAAAGGGCAAGGAATTCTGCTCAAAGAGACACTTCTCCAATTTCGCATACAAGCGATGATCCCGCAGAATCTGGAGTACCTGTCGAACATGTCGTCGGTGAGAGGCTAGATCCGAGGAGTAGATAAGAACGTCATCTAAGTATACTATGACGCATGACTGTAGGAAGTCCCGAAGAATCTCATTCATTAAGTGCTGGAACACTGCGGGAGCGTTGCATAGGCCAAATGGCATCACTAAGTATTCGTAATGTCCATCCCGGGTGTTGAAAGCGGTCTTCCATTCATCCCCGGGACGGATACGGACCAAATTGTAGGCCCCTCGCAAGTCCAGCTTCGTGAATACTTGTGCCCCCTGGAGTTTGTCCAACAGCTCCGGGATTAACGGCAGTGGGTAGCGATTCTTCTTGGTTATGGCATTAAGTCCACGATAGTCTATACAGGGCCGCAAAGACCCATCTTTCTTTGCCACAAAAAAGAAACCCGCTCCTGCGGGCGACTTAGAGGGGCGAATAAACCCCTTCGCGAGATTCTCAGAAATGTACTCTGACATGGCCCGGGTTTCAGGCTGGGAAAGAGGATATACTCTCCCACGGGGGGGAGTGGAGCCAGGAAGCAATTCAATCGCACAATCAAATGGACGATGCTGTGGAAGTAACTTTGCTTTTTCCTTAGAGAATACATCAGCAAAGTCCTGGTATGGGGACGGAAGCTGAAACCTGACATCAGTCTGTGCCAGAGGCGTTTGCGGACCCCTCCAGGGCTGGATGCAAGAATGGGAGCAGTGTGCACGCCAGCGGACAATCTGGAAATCGTCCCATCGAATCTCCGGGGAATGCAGTTGGAGCCAGGGTAACCCCAGAACCACTGGATATACCGATTTCTCCAAAACCAGGAACGAAATTCTCTCTGTGTGAAGCAGACCAGTCTGGAGGATGATGGGCTTGGTACTGGTAGTTATGCTGCCGGAGAGCGGTGTACCCTGAATGGAGGTGACCCGTAAGGAAGGTTCCTGACGTTGCGTGGAGAGCTGAAGGTGTCGTACCAGATCCTTAGTGATAAAGTTCCCTCCTGCGCCGGAATCAATGAGGGCCTTTGTGTTGAAAAAACCCCCTGGATACTTGAGGGTTACTGGCACGGTACAATGAGGAGTTGCATTTAGACAACCTAGGGAGACCTCCTCACTTACCCCTAGGTGCGGGAGTTTCCCGGCCGCTCCTTGCATTGGGCCAGGAAATGGCCCTTACCTCCGCAGTACAAACATAAACGCAAGTCTCGGCGGCGTTGCTTCTCTTCGGGGGTCAGAGCGGATCTTCCTAGGTGCATAGGCTCCTCCAGGGAAGACTCTGCTGGGGTGCCGGTGGTCCGAGATCCAGAGTTCGAGGATCTAGTGGTAGCCGACGGTACGGGTACCAGGCGGCGAGGAGAGCGCCCCTCCTTCGCTCTTTGCTGCAGGCGTCGGTCGATGCGCCCAGCCACATTAATAAGTGAATTAAGGTCCTCTGGAAGATCCCGAGCGGCAAGCTCGTCCTTAATTCTAGCCGCCAGGCCTTCTAGGAAAACCCCCCGAAGGGCGTTATCGGCCCAACCCACTTCTTGAGCAAGGGTGCGGAATTCCAGAGCGTAGTCGGCTAGGGTTCGTGTCCCCTGCCGAAGCTGGAGTAGTTCAGAAGTTGCGGAGGCCTGACGTGCAGGTTCGTCGAATGCTGCTCGAAATTCCTCCACGAACAAGTTCAGATCACTCAGGGCGGGATCATTTTTGTCCCACATGGGAGACGCCCAGTTTAAGGCTCGACCATCAAGTAATGAAAAGATGTAAGCCACCTTGATTCCATCTGAGGGAAACTGATTGGGTAGCAGGGCGAATCGTACAAAGCACTGATTCAGGAAGCCCGCACAGGCCTTAGAGTCCCCAGCAAAACGTGTGGGAGCTGGAAGCTGCGTGGGAGTATGAAGCGTCACCACTGGGGCAGGTATGGCTACCGGAACCGGTGCCGCGGGTTCAACGTCCATGCGGGTAGCCAACCGTTCCACGGTGGCCACCAAGGAGTCCAGTACCTGTTGCTGTTGAACCAAGCGTTGAGCCAGTCCGGGAATGGCCTGTAGGCCAGCTAGGTCTGCCGGATCCATGGCCTTGCAAACTGTTGTGTTATGGGTGTGGATCCTTGGGCCGACCGGCAAGATGGGACGGTCGGAAGGCAGACACACTCAGCGAGGGAAGGATCTTCACCTGGAAACCCGAGACCCCACCAGAGGAGCTGTTAAGGCCCGGGTCGCTAGGACTTAGGTGGCTTCGCCCTGGAAGTCCGAGGTCCCCCCAGGAGGAGCCCGTAGGAACCCGGACCGCTGGGACTTAGGAGAGTCACAGGCGTGAAGGAAAACTGGGGGCGGACTGGAGTCTGGACTGACAGCTGAAGACAGGAACGAGGAGGCGTACCGGAGTCTGGGTAGGTAGCAAGCAGCGGATCCGTGAGACGAACCAGAGTCGGGACAGGCAGCAAACAGGCAGAAACGTGAGGCAAACCAGGATCAAGACAGGCAGCAGGCAGGCAGAATCGTGAGACAAACCAGGATCAGGACAGGCAGCAGGCAGGCAGAATCGTGAGACAAACCAGGATCAGGACAGGCAGCAGGCAGGCAGAATCGTGAGACAAACCAGGATCAGGAACGCAGGAATGCAGCAACTAACTCTCTCCAAGGAGTGACCACGTTGCAAGGCAAAGCAAAGAAGAAAGCTGCGGGTTTAAATCCCCCGCCGGGGCTGACGTCAGAAGGAGGGCGGATCGGCACTTCCGGGTGCTGGGAGCTCAAAAGGGCTGCCCTCGCGCGCGCGTTCCCTTGCAGGGGGCGGAGCTATCATCGGGCCTTGCCGGCGTCCCCACGAGGAGGACGCCGCTGCCATGCGGCCAGGCCAGCCCGGAATCGCGCGGCTCGCGGCGCTGAGAGGAGACCCGCGGGGAAGGTAAAGACCCGGTCGCTGCGTAAGCGACTGGGGTCGCAACACTAAACAACTAATATTGAAACTTTTCTTTAGTTTAAAAGAATGTACTTTTTTTGGTCACAAAATTTCAATTTTTTGCAATGTTACTAGAGATACTCAACAGCATTGTAAATTATTTCTTGCTAGGAAACAGAGGATATTGGAAATAGGTGGGTTTTTACAACTGAAATGTCCTTGTAAATTCATCCTTAAATATCAAGGTAACAGATATGTTTTCTACAAAGTAGCTCAGCTGGACAATTTCTTGATGAATAAGGAGGTCACCAATGTTAGTAGTGCTAGCTGTTGGCGTAATAATTCAGGTCCTTAAGAAAGTAAAGGCTTATTGTGTTGATACATAATTGCTCTTTTTTCTATTTTCTCTCCTCATTTGTGATTTGATATAGATCTTTAGTGTTATTATTTCTATGTACATTTTTCCTTTGTTAGTTATGTAAGTGGGACTAAATAATCTTTTTTCTATAACCAAGGATATTCACTTGGATGATTTGATTTAAAACTTAATAAAAAAAAATTGTTATAGGTTTCAAATTCAGTAGAAAAAGAATGATGTGTTATCGTAAGCTGCTCCTGCTCACACGGCTTCCTTCCAGAGGTCAGAGGCAAAAAAAATATAGAGAATTAAGGCAATTAAGGAATTAATGAAATATTGACTAGTTGATTGCACTTTATGTGCTTTCCTGGTGGAATTGTTGCTACCACATACTGTAACCACTGTATTGAAATGGATGTGATGCAATTTAAACATGCATAAATAAAAAAAAGAGTCTTACAAGTAATTGAGATAGGGTATCCTTAACAGATTTCAGTTTCTATTTTGACACATACCCCGCCTTTCTAGTGCAAAAAGCGATGCCAAAAGCAGCTTGCAAGTCAAATGCAATTTAAAAATCAATAAATCATTCCAATGTCTGTAAGCATAGAAACACAATAAGATGGTACGTTCCATAGGCATACAGTACTTGCTTTTTAATGGCAGAGGGTGTATCTGTAGTTAAGACTCTTGAATCATGAACCAGAAGGAATCCTGGCGTGCCGGTCCAGCAGATTTTAGATAATAGTGGTCCAGCAGCCTCTGATGCACTGCTTGCCTCACTTACCACACGGCAAGAAATAGCACAAAACACTTTTTATCACTGAGGTGGTCTTCCATATCTGCTGGCACACCTTGTGCCGCTTCAAACAGCTTTATTTTGTTGTTAAAAATGAACTTTTATTCTTTAAATGTAAATACTGATATACAGTGATAATGTGTGACCTTGAAATCCCACAGGTGGCGTGCTTGGAAATGTTTTTAAAGTCACAGTGTGCTGAATGGCTCCTGTGGAATCTTTTTTAATCTACAAGAAAGTTCAAAAGAAAATTGCACGTAACAGGCAAAACCATAGTTGCTGGAATTCTCCGTATTTATGCAGCTGCAAATGGACCAGTGTCCCACTGCTCTGTCCTAAACATTCTTTTTCTCCACTGCATTTCTACCTGGGACTGAGGCATCTCCTATTTGACCACCCCCCACCCCCTCCCAAAAGCCTCCCTTCCCGGAGATTTCAAATGTTGGCTGGAACATAAGAAATTCAATTACCCTTAGGTAAAGAAAGAATGCATTTCAGAAGATAGCACATTCTCCGTTACCATGGACACAATGTGTTTTGGCTTTTGGTTAGACAGTGGAACTGAGTGCCAAAGTATATGGGGCAGGGTTATATAGCCTGAAATCATCCGACGAGGCCTGCAAGGAGACATGGAAAATTGTCCAGTGGATTAGAGCTTCCCAGCCCTTTTAAGTGTGGGATCACTTAAGGTCTGTTCTGCAACCATAAGACTAACCGCAAACTCAAAGCACATCCTGTCCCACTGTTTTTAAGAATTCTCTGCCTGAGCTTTAATCCCATGAATGTAAAAAGAAACTTACAGCTGTGAAGAAAACATTGCACTGATGGGGTGTGGAAAAATTAAGAGGAGAATGCCCTGGTAGATGATTTCCTTCTGGGGGCCGCCATCTTGCAACTCCGTTGCAAATCTTCTGGGAGCCTTATTTTGGTCTTGCAAAGCAGACTGAGGAATGCTGCAGTGATCAATGCCTGAAAACATAAAGCTGAAATGTTTACTTATTTATTTTAAAATTGTATATCCTGTGCCATCTGCAGCTCTGGGTGGGTAACATAGACACATTCAAAGTTTAGGAAAAGTAGAACAGCAGTGTATAACTTAAAACAAACACAGAAAAAAAACTTCAAACCATAAAGCAATCACATTATAAGTATAACTAAAAACAAAACAGCGCTCATAAATACTGTAGGCTATAGTATATGTTAAGTGATGGTAACTAATGCAAATACACTGTAATCAGTAATCTATGCAAGACAGGACCTCTGCAATATGCCAACTGCTCTTTTAAAAGGAATTAATCGCTGAAGGCCTGCATAAACAAGTATGCCTTTAGCTGCTTGCTAAAGTGAGCCAATGAGGTCTCGGTCTTTAGTTCATCAGGGAGTGAATTCCAGAGGAGAGGGCCGGCCACATTGAACTTGTGTTTCCGAGATTCTGCCAATCTAACAAGCTTTTCAGACAGAGCAGCGCAGCATAAGGCAAGAGCAGTAAAGCTTTAGAACGCCATTAAAACAACATGGAGGCAATCCATCTCTGGCTCAGAAAACTATAACTAAAGCTTTAAACTTTACCCTCCATGAAATGAAGCTTCTGAAGCATGGGCATAATGTGTTCGCGGAGCACGGCTCCAGAAAGTAAATGAGTGGTGGCGTTTTGAATAAGCTGAAGCGCTCTGGTAGTAGTTTGGGATAGGCCAGGAATAGTACATTACAGTAATGAATAGGTCATGATAAGTGTTTGTTGCAGAAAAAAACAACAACAACAACAACAACAACCAGTTTTATTGAGGCACCTGACAGAATTCACATTACTAATGCTAGGCAATAAACTGCAAACAAGAAATCTCACTGTCTGCTTTATATGTGACTTTTATGGCAAGGCTGTAATGAAGGTGGTTGTTGTAATACAGAATGTACTGATTTTTATGTTCCAGTGAAGTTCCTGAAAGTTATTGGACTTACTTTATTATTCTTTCTAGTTTCCCTGCTGCCTTTACCAGCCTTATTTTATGACTTTGACACTTACAGGGGGGCAGGGTGCGTGCTTCTGTGAGCTATTAAGATGAGACTCTGGTGATGTGTTCCAAACTTATCAACATCAAGAACAATATAGAAGGGGGGTGGGAAAGGGGAGAGAGACATGCAGACATGGTGATGATTTTATAAGGCTGGTTTCCCTGTAGGTAAGCAATATGATCACCCTTGACAAATACATCAAGGGGAACTGTTCACCTGTGGAAATAAAACAAGGGGGTCAGGAAGAGTGATTAGAATGAAGTGAGTTTTAAGCTCATTCAGAGCAAAATAGGTTCTGCACATTCCGGGATACTGAATGATGCTTCCTAAGCACGATAGTCAAGAGAATTGGATATCAAAGCTGAATGCTTCTTAAGGGGAGTGCACTGGAAATAGTTTTCTTTTATTGTTGGGGTTTTTTTTGTTTTTGTTCATCTTGTTTTGTTTGTTTTTTTTAATCAAATCAGTAACAAACAAGCAAACAAACAAAATGAAAAAAAAAAAAAGAAAGAAAACCAAAATGGTCAAGGACTCTGCTCAACCAAGGAAAATGGACTCTACAGCAAAATGGCAGCGGCCTCAAGTCATTCAGCACCATATTGAAAATCAGCAGCGGCAAAATCGCTTCTGCCCCATTTAAACCCACAGATGGGAAAGGAATGATTGGAAGGGTCCGGGGAAGGGCACTTCATTTTCATTTGTATGACAGGTGGAAGGAGGGACCCGGACTGGAAAGGGCTTTTTTGTTTGTTTGTTTTGATGACGTCTTGTCTTCAAAATAAAATGAAATAAAAAACAAACAAAACTTCTTTTGTTTTGGAAACGAAACACATCCCTGGTGCTTCTGGCCTGCTCCTAAAATTGAATCACTTTTCTTAAATCATAAGGGTTACAGCACCACTTTTCCTCTTCTTTTTATCCCAGGGATTTCCTCTTCCTCTGTAGCCCAGTTCCTTTGGCCAGAGACCACCGGCCACAGGTCGCTTCAAAACCCATGCTACTAATGCCAGTACAGCTGGTCCCGCGTTTCAGTGCTTTATCCTAGACTAGGCATGCTGTACATCCAGACAGGGAGGAAGACTTCTCTTCTGGGGCCCCTGGTGTTGACCCAGCAAGAATAACCAGATCTGCGAACACTGGGCTATTACCAATTCCGACAATAAAATCTGCTCATATGAACACTGTACGAGAAAGAGCTTTATCTATTGCCGGTCCCAACCTTTGGAACTTTTTACCACCACAGCTGAGGATGGAAAAGGATATCAGACTTTTAAAAAAAGGAGTCAAAACCTGTTTTTTTAACCAAGCCTTTAACAACAAGGATTGATTTCTTTTACTTGTAATTTTTAGTGATATACCTTTTAATGTTACATTTTGTATTTTTAAGATGTGCTTTTATCTATAGTTTTATTTTTTAAGATGTGTTGGATCCATAGTTTTTATATTTTAGCTTATGTTTGAGACAGATTTTATATTTTAGATGAATTGTTTTAAAAGGTATCCTCCTTTTATATGCAAATGTAGTAACCAACATTTGATTTATGTTGTAAGCCGATGTGATATGTATCAACATGAATGCCGGTATACAAAAATCATTAAATAAAAATAAATAAATAAAATGACCACTTTATATCAAATAGTTCCAGGAGGTGCCAGATAGTGAAAAATAAGAGAAGGGAAGCCAAAATTATCACCACACGGAGAAACCAGGAATCACAAAAGGGTCCATCCATTCCCCAGTAAGTCCACACGTGGGTAAAGCTCAATGAAAACGCTGGCGTCTTTAGTTGGTGTTAAAATGAAAGACAATCTTTACCGTAACTTAAAGAAGAGGATCCAAGACAAGATGACAAAAATAAGAATCAATATACATCCAATGATCAGTAAAAAACAAATGGTTTCTTTGTCCATCCTTACTCTGCTCACACTCCTTCTTGCTCTTGCACATTCATCCTGTTGAAAATATCCTCACCAGTGAGAGTGGGATATCTAGAGTGTAGTTACAGTTCAAGAATGAACTGGTCTGGAAAAATATCCGCAATGCAAAATATCCAAAAGAGGTCTCTAACAAATCAAAATCTTCAACTGTAAGTCAACTATCAAAAACACAAGGCTCTTGTGTTAGGGGCTCAAAAGTCCTCATCCTTCTCTTCACCCAATCTGTTACCTGGTCAAATGAGTCAAAAGATCTTTTATTCTAGTCCTTTGGGATACCGGGGATATGTCCTTTGCTCAGGCACCGGTCAGTTAAAATCCAAAACTCCTCAGAAATATTATTTTCCTCAATACCTCTTTGCCAAATGCTTGAATTGCCTTCTGTGAGATGCAGGGGAATCTCCAGGTTTCTTACTACCTTGCTTTGAGATCTTGGGGAAATCTCTTGCTCTTCATTCCTCTCTGTTTTGAAATTCAGGGAAGGTTTCATTTTCTCACTCTTCCTCTCACCAACCTTGCTTTGAGATCCTGGGGGATTTTCTAAACTCCTTCCTTCTCCTTAGCTTCTAACCCACTGAAGCACTGAGCATGCTTCATAAGATTATATACTCCCAAAAATCCTGTCCCCCAAAAAGTGGGGTTATAGCACTGGTAGGAATAAAAAAAATCAAAACCCCTCCTACTGCCCCTAGATAGAAAAAATCACATAGGGATAATGTTAATGAGTGGCGTCGCCCTGTTACACTGGTAATGAGCAGTGTCTATTTCCTAAGTCAACTTGACTAATAGCAGTTTATGGACTTCTCCTCCAGGAACTTGCCCAAACTCAAGGTGAGTTACATTCAGGTACAATGGGTAATTCCCTACTTCAAAGGGTTCACAATCTGAATCTAAGTTGGTAACCGGGGACATGGAAGGTAAATTAACTTGCCCATGGTCACCAAGAGCATGAGTAGGAGAAGCAGAATTCAAAGACTGATTTCCCTGATTCCTAGCCTGCTGCTCTAGCCACTAGGCTACTCTTCCAATCCAAGGAAGCACAGGCAGCTGAGAACGCTCTTCTATTGGTTAGAGGCTGTCAAAGAGAGCAGAGTCAGCTGAAAAAGCTTTTCTGTCAGCGGGTGGTTGTAAACGGGAGCACAGGCAGCTGGGAACGTTTTTGTTAATCTGAAGCTGTTGAAAGTTCCATAGGCAGCTGGAGTGGTTCCCTTTGTGTTTGGAGACTGTGGAAGGAAGCATGGGCAGCTAGGAGAGCTCTTCTATAGATTGAAAATGTCCTCGCTCTTCAAATGTCTTCAGTTACAAGGGAACCCCCCCCCCCCCCCCCGAAATCTATGTGTATTGACCCACTGGGGTTCATTACCAATAGTGTTCTTAGTTTAATCTGAGGATTAGAGGGTTGGCAAAGTGACACCAATTTTTACAAAGGGTTCAAGGGGTGATCCAGGAAACTAAAGACCAGTAAGTCTGACATCAGTGCCAGGCAAAATGGTAGAAACTATCATAAAGAATAAAATTGCTGTCATAGATAGGCATAGTTCAATGGGACAAAGCCAACATGGATTTAGCTAAGGGAAGTCTTGCCTCACCAGTCTGCTACATTATTTTGAGGGTGTAAAACAAGTGGATTAAGGTGGGCCTATTGATATACTGTCCTGGATTTCCTGAAAGCATTTATAAAATGTTGGGTTGGCGCATGCAAGGGGAAGTCTACTTTTGCAATTATGCGCGACAACGTAATCGGGGCCTTCCCCAGTTCCCTCCCAGTCCACTCCAATTAAGTCTTATGGTCTTATGTTCTAACGTCTTTAGCTAGGGACAGACAGGTGGAGATTGTGGGAATGTACCATTCGGTACAGCCCCTTCCTTTGAGGGTACTGGGATGGAACGGACTGGGAGGGAACTTCCCAATCCACTAGCCTAACCTCCCTTCCCCTTCCCCTATCCCGCCCTCCCCCTATCCCTATCCTAACTACCCCAAATTTTATTTTACCTTTTTCTCCTGCCTCGGAGCAGGAGCAAGTTGCGCGTGCCAGCAGGGTGCCAGCACATGATCCCCCAGAACAGCGGCAAATGGCCATTGTTCCAGGTGCCTCTAAACACCCCCCACCGGACCACCCCTTTTTCATGCCACAGGACTTAAACGCATCCTGGGGTTTACGTGTGTGACCGGGCTGTTTGAAAATTGGCCCAGCGCCACTCGTGAAAACCACAGGATTTATGCGCACCAGAGTTTGAAAATCTACCCCATATTTCTTATGACCAATTATTATAATTCAAGATGAGGTCTGGACAAGACTATTCTGTTGACTTTCTACTAACAAATAGACACCACTGTCTTTTATATGATGGTCATATTTTTTACATACAAGTACCACAGTGTGTCTATGAAACGCAGGTGAATTTTGTATTTTATTATAATGAGGTATTCATGGCCAACACTTGAGCTGCAAACACTAATGAAATATCTTGATACAAAGGTCAACAAGTAACAACAGGTTGCATGATATATCCCTGCCCTTCTCCATCTCTCTAGTTTGGTATAATATGGCATAGCTAAACTTTACTCTCCATGTTACAAGACAGACTGAAACACTTAAAACAATAGCCCAAAAAAGATATTTTATATGCCTGCATTCATCATTGTACACAAGTGTTGTACACTGTGGAACACCCACATGCAAAACTTTATTCATTCATTCATTATTTATTTTATTTCTATTTTGCATTGTTCAGGTTCTTGAAAATGAATTACATTCAGGTTTTATCAGTATTTCCCTATCCCTAGAGGGCTTACAATCTATGTTTATTCAGTGTTTTTGGCCCACAGATTAACTAGGTACAGTTAAACTAGCCATTATCATATTTTTCTTTAATCTTTTTGTATTACAAATCTCTGTGTAGTGTTTTCAGAATTTGGGCTTAACTGCCAAGCATCAGGTGACACAGCAGAAACTCAGATTGCCATGGTGCTCATGCTGTCTGGTGGTGTCTTCTACACAAAACCCGCTCTGTGTTCTTCTAAAGTGAAGCTACATCTCCGTAGTATTCTGAAGCCTTTTTGATGCTCTCACATTCTGAGCAAGGCATGAATTAATGCATGGTTGGAGCTAAAAAGAAAAAAAAAAAGAGCTCCTCTTTCTATGGATTTTGAAGCTGGGTTATTTTTCATTTCTGCAAGATAGATATATCAATTTTTTTTTCAACTGATTGGGTCACTGTTAAAAATCCTTCTAATACTGGCTGCTTGCAGAAAATGAAACTGGGAAAGCCTGTTAAAAAAAAAAGGAAGGAAGAAAGAAAAAAGCCTCCAGTTTATCCAGAACCACTTTCTCTACATCAAGTTTTAAGCCAGGAATTGGGGCTTGAAAGAACGAGATGGAGCAGCAGGACCAACCTGTCTGACAAGTGCACCTGCTATGAATTACTACCTGACTGTCTCCAAATAGCCAGTCTGGGCCGCTTTAGTGTGACCCTAAACTGGGCTTGTTCAGGTCGTATCCAGGTCAAATTTCACTGAATGGCATTGCAAGGGAATTAGTTTTCATGGGAAGATTGAAATCAGACAGTGAACAGCCCGAGGGAAGGAGGAAGAGAGAACTAAATAGTGTTGCTACAGACAACCATATAAGCAACCCTGGATAATGATATGAGCAAAATAATTTCAGTAGGTGACATCTAGTGCAAAAAATTAAAAAATGGAGAATTTAACATAGCCAAGATGAGGAGTCTTCCTAGGTTAAGAACATAAGAATTTGTCATATTTATTTAATTATTTATTTATTTGCTTGTTTGTTTATGTATTTTTGTTTAAGTTATACCCTTTGTTACATGTAAACCGATCTGATATGAAATTTTTCATGAAGGTCGGTATAGAAAAATGTTAAATAAATAAATATGTATTTATTTAACATTTTTCTATACCGACCTTCATGAAAAATTTCATATCAGATCATATGTATTTATTTATTTATTTAATCATGTTTATATACCACTTTTTCAACTTATGTTGATCAAAATGGTTTACAGGCTAAAATTACATACATAATTGGGTCAGACCACAGGTCCATCAAGCCCAGAATCCTATTTCTAATAGAGGTCAATCCATATCACAAGTACTTGGCAAACTCACAAACAATAAATAGAAGCCATGCAGCTATCACGCAGTGATAAGTAGTGGCTATTTCTTAAGTCTGCTTGGTTAATAACAGTTAATTGACCTCTCCTCCAGGAACTTGTCCAAACCTTTTTTAAACCTAACTACACTAACTGCCTTGACCACATATTGATATATTGTATATTGAATGAAAAAGAATTTCTCTGATTTGTTTTAAATGTACTACATTCTAACTTCATGGAGTGCTCCCTAGTCTTTGTATTGTTTGAAAGAGTAAATAACCAATTTACATTTACGTGTTCTATTCCTCTCATGATTTTATACACTTTTATCATTTCCCCCTCAGCCGTCTCTTCTCCAAGCTGAACAGCCTTAACCTTTATCCTCTTTAGCCTTTTCTCATAGGGAAGTTGTTCCATCCCCTTTATCATTTTGATTGACCTTCTCTGTACCATTTCCAGTGCAACTATATCTTTTTTGAGATGTGGTGACCAGAATTGTACACAGTACACTAGGTGTGAGCTCACTATGGAGTGATAGAAAGGCATTATGACATTCGTTGTTTTATTCTCCATTCCTTTCTTAATAATTCCAAACATTCTGTTTGCTTTTTTGACTGCCGCAGGACACTGAACTGAAGATTTCAAAGTATTCTCCATTATGACACTCAGGTCCTTTTCATGCACTGTGGGTTACTTATTCCCATGTGCATCACTTTGCATTTGTCCACATTAAACTTCATCTGGCATTTAAATGCCCCGTCTTCTAGTCTCACAAGGTCTTCTTGCACTTTTTCACAATCTGCTTGTGATTTAACAACTTGGAATAATTGTGTGTCATATGCAAATCTGATCACTTCACTCATTGCTCCCCTTTCCAAATCATTTATAAATATATTAAAAAGCACTGGTCCCAGTACAGATAGCTGAGGCACTCCCCTGTTTAACTTTCTCCAATGAGAAAACTGGCCATTTAGTCCTTCTCTCAGTTTTCTATCTTTTAACCAGTTTGCAGTCCAAAATAGGACATTGCCTTCTATCTTGTGACTTTTTAATTTTATTAAGAGTCTTTCATGGGGCAATTTGTCAAATACCTTGTGAAAATCCAAATACACTATGGGGTAGATTTTCAAAGGGGTACGCGCGTAAGATACGCGCATATCCCCCGAAAACCTACCCCAAACCACCCCTGCACACGCCAAGCCTATTTTGCATAGGCTTGGCGGCGCACACAAGCCCCGGGATGCGCGTAAGTCCCAAGGCTTGCAAAAAGGGGCGGTCGGGGGCATGGCCAGGGGGCACGGTTAGGGATCGGGGGCGTGTCCGGGGGGGTGTGGGCGGTCCGGGGGCGTGGCCGAGTGCCCCTACACAGCGGCCTGTGTCGGGGCCTGCCGCGCTAGCTCGCGTAAGTTACTACTGCCCAGAGGCAGTAGTAACTTCTCCGATAAAGGTAGGGGGGGTGTCTAGAGAAGGCCGGGGGGGGGGGTGGATTAGGTAGGGGAAGGGAAGGGAAGGTGCGGGGGTGTAGAAAAAAGTTCCCTCTGAGGCCGCTCCAATTTCGGAGCGGCCTCGGAGGGAACGGGCAGCGCGCGCAGGGCTCAGCGCGTGCAAGTTGCACAAATGTGCACCCCCTTGCGCTCGCCGACCCCGGATTTTATAAGATACACGCGGCTATGCGCGTATCTTATAAAATCCAGCGTACTTTTGTTCGCGCGCGCGTATGTTTTTAAAATCTACCTCTATATTCACCAGCTCACCATTATTCACATGTTTATTATCTCCTTCAAAAAATGTAGTAGATTGGTGAGGCAGGATTTCCCTTGTGTAAATCCATGCAGGTTATGTCCCATTAAACCATGTCTTTCTATATGTTATGAGACTTTGAGGTAGATTTTAAAACGTACGCGCGGGCGTCCATGTGCGCAAGCTACTTGGTGCGCGCATATGGACATCTGATTTTATAACATGCGAGCGCCTGTGTGCGCATATTAGAAAATTGGGGGTCGGCGCGCGCAAGGGGGTGCACAATTCTGCAACTTGTGCGTGCTGAATCCCGCGGCCTTCCCCCGTTCCCTCCCAGGCCGCTCTGATTTCGGAGCGGCCTGGGAGGGAACTTCCCAACCCCCTAATCTAACCTTCCTACCTCTTCCCCTAACCTATTCCCCCCTTAGCTGTATCCTAAACCCTCCCCCCCGACCTTTGTTTTACCTTCTGCGCCTGCCTCCTGCAAATGGCCGCTGTGTCGGGAGCCTCTGACCCCGCCCCACCCCCGGACCACCCCGCCCCTTTTTTGAAGCCCCAGGACTTATGCGTGTCCCGGGGCTTTACGCTCATGGCCGGGCCTTTCTAAAATAGGCCCGGCGCGCGTAGGTGTTTTAAAATCCGACCCTTAGTTCTTTAGGATAGTTTCCACAATTTTTCTGGGCACTTAAGTCAGATTTCCTGGATCTCCACTGGAGCCCTTTTTAAAGATCGGGTTATGTTGGCCACCCTCTAGTCTTCAGGCATGACGGATGATCCCAATGAAAGATTCCAAATTACAGATCTGCAATTTCATGTTTAAGTTCTTTCAGAACTCTTGGGTTTATACTGTCAGGTCCAGGCAATTTGCTACTCTTTAATTTGTCAATTTGCCTTATTTCATCTTCCAGCTTCATAGTGATTTGTATAAGTTCCTCTGAATCATCACCACTGAATTCCAGTTTCTGACAAAAAACCACCAAAGCAAAAAATCATTCTTTCTTTCCATGATAGCCTTATCTTCCCTCAATGCCCCTTTTAACCCTTCGATCATCTAACAGACCAATCAATTCCCTCACAGGCTTCCTGCTTCAGATATATTTTGAAAAGTTTCCAATTTTTGAAAGAAGTTCTTTTGCTAAAATAGCCTCTTTCACCTCATCTTTTAACCATGCCGGAAGATGTTTGGCCTTCCCTCCCCTTTTTTTAATGCATGGAATACTTCTGGACTGGGCCACGCCTGATGTAAACTTTTAAGCTTTGTAGCTGCACCTTTCAGTTTTTTCTAACTATTTTCATTTTTTTCAGTCTCCCTTTTAAAAGTTTAGTGCTAGAGCTGTAGATTTACTTATTGTCCTCCCACCACCATTACCTCTTGAACCACATTCTACATTCCACTAAGAATTAGGTCTAAAATGGCTTTCCCTCTTGTCGTTCTTGGATCAACTGCTCCATGTAGCAGTCATTTATTTCATCTAGAAACTTTACCTCCCTAGCATGTCTAGATCTTACATTTTGTACAAATATCCCTCAAGATGCTGCTGGTAAGATCATTCAAGACACCTTGGCAGGTATGGATCTTTCTGCCCCTAAAATCAAATTTATAGGGCGATTTTGCTAAAATAGGTTGTTTTTTTTGTTTTGATCAGCATTTCTAACATCAAGTTAAAGGTATCCCAATGGGGTCAGCTATGGCCCCTTCTATGGCCTGTATGTATATTGATCAATTTGAGCGCCACCATATATATTCAGCCACATTCCAGGAATGTTTGATAATGTGGAAATGATATATTTATGTATTTACAAAAATAATGGTCTTTCTACCTCCATTTTTCATAAAATTAGTGATAAAAACACTCTTTTGAAGTCACAGAGAAGAAAAAAGGATACTGAGTTAAAACAGAGAAACACTAAACACAAAAGCAAAGGACAGAGAAAAACCACAACCCAAAACATACTCACCTTTATTTACATCTGGTGAAGGTCAGCAACTTCTGCAAAGAAAAGTTCCTAGAATTAGCTCATTTTTACAGTGATTTTACATCAGTTCAACATCTTTACTGTAACTCGGACCAATGACAAAGTAAACTGATACTCATATCTGATAGTATAATTTCTTAGATTACAGAACTGTCTCAGTGTAAATTATAAAGATCTATAAGAAAAGAAGAGCTCTTCGTAATTTTAATTGATGTCTTACATTTTAATATAACTTTTCTAAGTTTAATTGTTGCCAGCTTATCATAATTAGTATAGTAAATACATTTTACATTTGAAGTTTCAACAATCAGTTTTGATTTCATCTGAATTTAGTTAAACCCTGCCCTCCCTCTTAACCCCAGGGAAACTGGCTAAGGACCCCTTTTCCTGATTAGAAGACTTAGTAGGGAAGGAGAGAATTTCTGATCACACCTTTGTGTTTAACATTGGGTGACCTACCTCTTAAAACATCAGAAACCCCATTTGAGACACTTATCCACTGACAGTAGGCGGGGGCATTTTAGAAATTGAACAAAACAAAACATACATTTTGCCTCTGGACACACCCCTTGGTAGGAATAGTGAATAGTTGCAAGTGAACAGGTTTGGAACAGGATGGCCTGTCTTGCCTGAAATTGCACCTGGCTCAACCATTTCTCTCTACAGATAATACCATTAATCTTTCTAGCCTAGAATCTGTGAGTGACAATATGGGGCTGATTCACTTTTTACCTATACACACAGAATGAGAGAAAAACTTTAGTAAATCAGGCCCTTAGGGCAGGATTCATCATTCCTTGCGGAATGATGAATTCCGCGAAAAAGGGGGAGGCGGAGCGAAGGGGGGGCGTGGCAGTGCGATTTCGCCAGCCGTGGTGGGGCCGGCTGCAGCCCTTTGCAGTGAATAGCGACACCGTAAAAGGTGTCACTATTTGCCCCGCTACTGCCAGCGATAATGTTCCTCACATTATCGTCAGCAGCGGTGCTGCAGCCGACTCCTCCCCCTCCCAACCCAACTCCTCCCCTCCCCCTAATTTGCATTATATTGCATGCGATAAGGCACTAACACACGCGATAATGCTTTGACAAATAACCCCCTTAGTTCTTTAAACCTACTGATTGAGATTACTGACCCTTTATCTGATAAATCACATATTTCATGCTCATAATTATACTTTGATGTATCTTCCTGACAATCTTTGCCAACTTCTTGCCAGTAGGGGTGTACAGTCGTTTGGAAACATGACAACCAATGACATATGCTGTGTCATTTCATGCCATTTGCAAATGAATAAAACAAAACATTTTTATTTCTTTCCATTTGGGGGTTTTAGCACACATTTAGCATGTATTTAATGTATGTATTTGGCATTTAGCACATGCCAAACGGTTTTAGCATTCACGAAAATTTGAAAACAACTCAAAAGCTGAAACCCTCCAAAATTAAACAAAGAAAAGACACAAAATTAAAACTTTTGCTGTGCATAACTCTGCTTGCCAGGGAGTTTGACATCACACCAAATAAGTAGGTAACTCATTGCCTCCTGCAGTTGAGACTGATTTTCCAATGTATTGGCTGCAAAGCTCAGCAATATCGGTACTATACTCCAGTGCTCAGATTTTTAGCAAAGGTTCCAATGTAAATTCCAAAATAGTGGGGTTTCAGTAACTAAATCATTGCAGGCCTATTTGCTATTGTAAGAAACAAGGTTTAAGTCCATGTTCTAACATTACACAGTCAGCCAAGTGATTACAAAGAAAAATCCCACTTCTTACATCAGAAATCACAGTAGGGTCTTCCTTGAGTTCACATGATCAGACAATAAAGTTAAATATTATCCAATAATGTTTATTACCTGGCATCCGCTTGGGAAATAAACCCTGACCTTTGTAATTGTTTTTCCATGTGCAGTGGCTGGTATTATTTTTAACTGGTAAGTGGAGCAGATATGAGCATAAGAACATAAGAAATGCCATACTGGATCAGACCAAGGGTCCCTCAAGCCTAGCATCCTGGCCAATCCAATTGACATGTACCAGGCAGGATTCCAAAAACCAGAATCAACCCTTCTTGCTCATATCCAGGGATAAGCAATGGCTTTCCCAGGTGTACATGGCTAACAATGGTTTATGGATTTTTCCTTCAGGAACTTGTCTTAAATCCTAGCTACGCTAACTGCTTTCACCATATCACCTCACAACAAATTCCACAGTTTCATTGTGCACCGAGTGAAAAAATACTTTCTGTGATTTGTTTTAAATGAGCTACCTATTAGCTTCATGGAATATCCCCTACTCCTAATATTATTGGAAAGGGTAAATAACCATTCCCTATTTACCCGTTCCACCCAACTCTTAATTTTATAGATCTCTATCATATCTCTTCTTCAAGCTGAAGAGAGCTAACCTGTTTTGCCTTTCCTCATAGGGAAGCTATTCCCCTATATCATTTTGGTCGCACTTCTCTGGAACTTTTCTAGTTCCACTATGTCATTTTATATAGGGCAACCAGAACTGCACACAATACTCATGGTGCCAGCACACCATGGATCGATACAGAGGCATTATATTCAGTTTTATTTTTCATTCCTTCCCTAATAATGCCTAAAATTCGATGAGCTTTATTGACTGCTGCCCACACTGGCTCCAAGGTCCTTTTCCATAATCTTAGTGATCCTACACAGAGTTAACCCAAAGGTGTGATTTAAAAGGTGACTTTTGCACCCAAGAGTACCTTTTATAGGTCTAACTATACTAAATAGCTCAGCACCTAGTCCTTGAACCTACAAACAGTGCACATGCAATGACTATTCTTGAGATATATTTGCATATAATTGGTCCAATAGCCTATTTTTAGTTACCCTGAAAACCAGATCTATTTGGGTGTGGAATGCTCTCAAGGACTGGAGTTGAGAATCACTGATTTATGGTTATTTCTTTCTAGTAAAGTAGTTTGCCATGATAAATGTATCTTGCTACCACTAGATGGAGGTGCAGTACTGCTAAATTTTAAAAGGAATGGCTTATCCTATAACTCTCTGTTTTTAAAGTTATAACACATTTCCAACATTAAAACATTTGACTGAATTGTTAAAACAGTATTAGTTAATCAGATCAAGATAAAGGCCCTCTTTTCAGTTGGGCCAAAGGGAGATGAAATGCCTGGCCCAAGGTCACGCTGAGAGGCAGTAGCGGAGAGGAATCTGGAGCTCGTATCCCAGGACTTCCCTTGCATCGGAGTCCAGAACCCTGACCACTACACCATTCATTCACTTTTTGCTCAATACCATAAAAGAGTGGCATGGTAGATTTGTAAAAAAAAATATATCACTGTAAGTGAACACTGTAATCTCCACGGGAGGGTGCGTTGGATCAGCATCTGTTTTACAAAGCTCATCATTCTTCCTTTAAATCTAATGTAGTACTGCCAAAGTTGAGCTTTAAGGGCCAGATTTTCAAAGCCCTATGCGACGTGCGTAAAGCCTCGGGGCGCGTCTAAGTCCTGGGGCTTCGAAAAAGGGGTGGAGAAGGGTTGGGGCGGGGCCAGAGGTCTCCGGCACAGCGACCATTTGCCGCTGTGTCGGAGGATGGCGTGCCGGCAGGCTGCCGGTGCGCGCAACTTGTGGGGGCAGGCGCAAGAGATAAAACAAAGGTCGGGGAGGGGGTTTAGGATAGGGCTAGAGGGCGGGAGGGTTAGGGGAAGGGGAAGGGAGGTTAGGTTAGGGGGTTAGGAAATTCCCTCCCAGGCCGCTCCGAAATCGGAGCGGCCTGGGAGGGAACGGGGGAAGGCTGCGGGTGTCGGCAGGCGGAAGATGCACCAGTATGCACTATGCACCCCCTTGCGTGCCCCAACCCCCAGTTTTATAACATGCGCACACCTGCGCACGCATGTTATAAAATTGGGCATCCATTTGTGCACGACGGGTAGTGCACACACATGGATGCCCGCGCGTAGGTATTAAAATCTACCCCTAAGATTTTAATATTACTGCAGACATCACTGCAGTCCCAAATATGGAGTTCTCAGACATCACATGGACTCACATTCCAAGTGGTGATACCACCGAAATGCCATACGTACAACTGCCTTCTTGCAGTGACATCACTGAAGTCCCATATATGGACGGTGACATCATTCCAACTGTCACAGGCTTCCACAGGGATCAGTTTCCATATCAATTCAGTTCTTGACCTCGCTGCTAAAAGTTATCAGCAATTATGAAGCTTGATGATGGGACATTTAGCGATTTGGGCAATTGGACTGAGATCCCCAACTCTTTTCATACAGTAATAATCGTTCAGTCACCACCCAATGGAGTCAGATTTAAACTTGTAACCTAGCAGTAAAAGGCCCTATTTGCTGAGCCATCCAGTTCCTCTTGACTGTACTCAAGCTATGGTGTTGCCGCCTGTTTTTTTTTCCACCCTTAAATGTATTGCCTGTGAAAGGTGCTGGACTGACAGCACTGGAAACCATATAGAAACATAGAAATGACGGCAGAAGAAGACCAAACGGCCCATCCAGTCTGCCCAACAAGTTTCACACTTTTTTTTCTTCTCATACTTATCTGTTTCTCTTGGCTCTTAGTAACCTTTTGGTTCTATTTCCCTTCCACCCCCACCATTAATGTAGAAAGCAGTGTTGGAACTGCATCTAAGTGAAATATCTAGCTGAATTAGTTAGGGGTAGTAACCGCCGCAATAAGCAAAGTTCTCCATTATAAGGCAGAGGTTATGGTGATGCCAGTTTTCCCCTGTACACTACCTTGCTTAAATGCCTCAACCCTGTTCTGAAGAGACTAGTATCTATAGGGTTGAGATATTTTTTCTGTCATCATTGTCTATGCAATCTGTAGCCCCTCTGTTAAGACTGCCATCACTAGAGCTCTGACGACCAGGATCAAGCACATGAACCAGGAATAATTTTTATTCTTTGAATGGAAAGGGGCATGTAGTAAATGATTTAATAACAGAACACAATGTGGATATTATTATTTGTTGTAGCACAGAAACATGGTTCAGGGATCTTAAAGATATTCATCTCTCATTGGTCACTCCTCCTAGATACTCAATTTTTTCATGGGTAAATGAGGGCAAAGGGTCAGAGTTAATTTTAGAGGTTCTTTTCCGTGCGTCAAAGCAGATCTGGCAAGGAGAGAGCACTTTGAAAGCTGGCGAACGAACATGGTTAGGGCTGTTATTAATTTATCATGCCCCAACATGCTCAAGAAGGATCTCTAATTAGAATCACTGATTTAGTTTCAAAGATGGTTCTGAGATTTGCTAAGCTGGTTGTGCTGCATGATCTCAATGTACATCGAGATCCAACTCAAGCCATGATAGCACATCACTTTGTGGAGAAAAGGGCTTCTATGGGATTTCCACAGCTGAATGCAGTGTTCTCTCATAGAGCAGGTCATATTTTGGATCCCATGTTTTATCCCTCAGAGGAGATACACGAAATACATGTGTATCTAGTATTTCCTATTCCTTGGTCAGACCATTTATCTGTGAAATTTTAAAAGTGGTTGGTGGATTCTAAAACTAATGCTGAAGTTTTCACCAGAAACGTTAAAACGGCTCCCAAGAGTCGCTCTTTATGTATAGAAGATTTAAATGCAAGATTTGCAGGCAAGTCTTTAGTAGATATGGTGTCATTGTGGAATATTGAACTTAGAAAGGATTTGGATCAACTTGCCCTATATAAGATTGTTTGGGTCAGAAAGGATAAACATTTGCCATGGCTTTCAGCAGACTTGCATAGTTTGGAATGAAATAGACATAAAGAGGAAGGTATCCAGCACCCCTCACAGGAGTAAAAGAGGGTATGAAAAGATGCTATTTTGGCATTTAAAACAGCTATAACTGATTTAGAGACTGCATGGGGTCTCCACTAGATGGCCTTAGCTCCCAGCCCGTGGGTAATCAGCTTCAGAGGGACAAACCATTCTAAACAGCACTTCCCCAGAGGCTTGCTGGAATGGTAAGCTCCTGGTTCACAAGGGTGGGCTAAGACAGAGGAGAGTGTGGCAGTATGGAGTTGTTTTAGAGAGACAAAGGAGTGTTTGGTGTGCTCTCCCCGTTTTAGGTCTCAGATTAGAACAGGAAGGGGAGAGGCACTGCCTCCTTGTTCAGGACTGGCAGGGAAATTGAGAAAGGAAGAGATTAGTCCCTCATTTCTGAATTTTTTAGTCATTTTTCCAGTAAGACCTGTGCCTTTCTGGGAGGTTGTATCTCCCACCCAGGGAGGTCAGGAGAGAGCTGTATACATCTTTGTCCCATCTAAGAGGAGGTTGCAGTAACCATTCAAGGTGAAGAGAGAAGCTTTTCCCCAATTTATATTTTTGTCTATCTAAGAGGGAAGGTTGGGGTTTTTGCCCCTCCCCCCTTCCTTATCAAAGAGCTGGAAGCTTTAAGAACTGTTTCCACTAAAAGGCCTTTCCTCAAAGAAAGTCTGCCTACTCCTTTGAAGAGGAATGCAAGGGAGAGAAGAGGAGAAGAACATCTGGAAACCCCCAAAGGAGTTTCTACTTCGGGGATACAAGACACTGCCAGGTTGGAGATCAGTAGTACCCATGGACCTCAGGTACTGTGAGAAGGGGATCCATCCAAATAGGACACCTCTGCCAACTTGGGATGTTATCATTACAATCCATGGAGGATAAGCAAGTTCCAAGCTTTTGTACTGAGGGAAACATCCACAGAGATAGAGACACTAAAACTCTCTACTCCCATATGGCTGAGGATCCAGGATGTAACTGGAAACTTTATTATTTTTTCTTATTAATTCTTCTACAATCAACCACTGTAAACTTTATTTTGAATTCCCATCCAGTGAATCCAGCCTGGTTTGTCAGTGTACCTGCCCCAAAGAGCCATAGTAACACACACAGAATGGATTCCATCTGAGCCCTGGGCCTTGAAGGATATCCTTCCCCCCAAGAGACAAGAACCCATACCCCAGGGGCCACAAGGATTGTGAGAGTGAACAATTTGGAGTTATCTCGGGTTGTACAGTTTTGCTTTATATGACCCCCATCGAGATTCAGCCCATTCACTAAATTGGAGTTACAGTGAGTGTAAGAAAAACTATTTTTCAGGGCATATAAATTTGGCCCAAAATAAAGTTAGGGAGCTATTTAAATTGTTGATTCCTTACTAAAGAGTAGGGATATGCATTCGTTTTGGACGAATTAGGCAATTTCAACAAAATTGCCAAATTCGTTGTTATGATTCCTCCTGTAGCTGCACCACAGGAGGCATCTCACCTTTTTCTGGAGGCTGCTCTGAAGTCAGGGCCTCGCCTGAGCAATTGTCCGGATCCTGCTCCTTGGCCTGGGAGGCCTTCGGTGTGGTTTGGGGCCTACTCGAGGCCTGTTCCACTGCAGCCTGGATGCTCTAGTGTGTAGAGATGTGAATCGTGTGATCGATCGTCTTAACGATCGATTTTGGCTGGGGGGGGGGAGGGAATCTGATCGTCGCACTAGGGCCGTATTGTAAAATGGCGCCGGTGCCATTTTGCAATACGGCCCTAGTGCATGAGGTCGCTCCCGGACCCCCGCTGGACTTTTGGCAAGTCTTGTGGGGGTCAGGAGGCCCCCCCAAGCTGGCCTAAAGTCCCTGGGGGTCCAGCGGAGGTCCAGGAGCGATCTCCTGCGCTCGTGACGTTGCTCCCGGGGCCCACTGGACCACCAGATAATTTTAAAACGTTTGGGGGGGGGGGGGGGTCAGGAGGGTGGTGGAGGCTAAGGGAGCAGTTTTAAAGGGTTGGGGTGGGTTTTTTGTTTATCGGCCGACAGCCCGAGCACGAGAGAATGCTCCTGGGACCCCCGCTGGACCACCAGGTAATTTAAAAATGTTTTTGGGGGGGTCAGGAGGGTGGTGGAGGCTAAGGGAGCGGTTTTAAAGGGTTGGGGGTGGGTTTTTTGTTTATCGGATCGGGCGCAGCCAATAAAAAAAAAAACGATCGGGCCGGACGAAAAAAAATGCACGATTTGAATTGGAACCGGAACCAATTCCGGTTCCGATTCACATCTCTACTCTGTACCACTTGGATGCTGTTACTAGCAAGGTCATTAGTTCCCAGATGGATGATAATATCAACTTTAGAATCTTTGCTTTCTTCTTTGATCGTGTTGAGTATCTGAATAGCATTTCTTCTGGCCAATGATCCTGGAAGGCATTTAACTGTAGTGTTTCCCTCTAGAAGAGTTCCCAAAATAGTGCCTCTGATGGCTGAGTCATCCAGCACAATGAGCTTTTTCTTTTGGTTATTGATTGTATTTTGGAATTTCTGTAGGCATTGGCTTCTTCTTTCTTTTTAGATACCACGTCAATCTCTTTCACCAGAGCTTTATCCTTATGTGATGCAGATAAGGCGTTTTTTACTTGTGTCATTTGAGAGAGCATGTGTTTCCGCATCACCGGACTTAGTCTACCAGAGCCCACAGTAATCCTGCTGATTTTTGGGTTTCTTGTCGACCTGTGTGATTGGGGGGGGGGGGGGGGGGAGACATGTGGGCTGCACAATTGTGTAGAAAGGGTGTCTGTGGGTGACAGGACTTATCCTACCTGAGCCCACTGTAAACTTTTTTCTTGAGTTTTGTTTTTTCTGTGGTAATGAGGAATTAAATTCGGAATAATGTGAAGTGAGTGAAACTTTCTTTATTGCAGCCAATTCAGCTTTAGCTTTAGCCAGCTCCTTTTTGAGGGAAGAGAGTTCTGAACAAATGGGGCAAGCCTTAAGTTTCCATATGATTTTCCTCAATATAAAGGCTCCACATCAGCTGCATTTGATGGTCCTCATTTTGGTAAATTTGATGGATAACACCTGAGGAATTACCAAATTTCCAACTTATATTTTTGACAATTATGTATTCAGGCAGACTATATCAGAAACCCAATCCCAGGGGTGGGTCAGTAGAGGGGTACGGAGGGAGGGAGTTAAAGAGTTAACCCTTGGTCAAGGTTGTTCTCAGGACCCTGTATCTGCAATTGAGTTTGAAAAGACCCCCCCCCCCCCCAGATTGGCTTGCTAAGTTAAACTTTTTACTTAGCTGGACACAAAAAGCTTTAGTGCTTCCTGTCTCCTGGCTGAGCACAGCCCTCAAAGGATCTAATTGACCCCTGCTGGCTCTATGAGTCAGCAGCCCCCAAGATAGTTACAACAAGACTCTTTCTGGAATGTTTGACTTTTGCTTTAAATGAACCCCACAGCAAATTTATGCCCCAATATTAATATCTAGAGAAACAGTGATTTTTAATAACAGCTATATCTAAATAGAGAGATTTTAGTGAAGAGAGAGATTATAGTGACAGGAGTATCTAATTACATCAAGAGGTTTTTCTTTTTTTTGTCTAGAATCTTAATTAACCACAGCAAATTAATATACAATGTCAATATCTAGAAACAGAGAGAGAAAGAGAGAGATTTTAATGAAAGCACAGACAGCAATATATTCTATCACAGAAACCCTCTAAAATAAGTATGAATTAATAAACAGTTATTCCTTAGCTGGTTAGCCTGAACAGAGTCTGTCTCCTGGCTGAGCATAGCAAACCAGAATATCTTTTTAGTACAGTGAATTGTAGGGGTAATGCCCTAGTTCTGCTCTGCACCCATTGTTGGGGGTTGAGGGGGGATGCAGAGTGTATGTTTAGATTTAGCCCTGTGATGGTCAGATGTTCAGTGTGTCACGCATGTGAGAACCATCTGTCAGGTGGGTCCCGGCTGAAAAAAGGTTGATAGCCACTGCTTTAGCAAATATTTCAGAATGTTTGGATGATCAATAATATGCTTGAATTAGACTCTTCCAACACAGTGGTCATTCATTTTTCAAGATCAGAAACAGCTAAACTAGATACCATTTTGTTATGGGAAGGCAAGTAAGTATCAATGAACAAACAGTTGCAAAATATGGGCATTTTAATAGATGACAAGTTAAATTTAGTGGCTCAGATTCTTTTGACAGTGAGATCCTATTTTGCATAGCTCCAAATTGTTAGAGTATTTCTTAATAATCAGATCTTATCAAGGTGACACATGTCTTAGTATCTACAAAATTGGATTAAAAACATAATTGTCTACAACTAATGCAGAATGCTTCAGCTGGATTCTCCCTGGTTATGACAGCAAGAATAGATAACCCCAGTTTTGTAATTGCTACACTGGTTACCCAATACCATTAGCTACAGGATTCAATTCAAAATTCTTTGTCTTACATTTAAAATTACTGAAAGGAGTGGGTGCTGGATATCAATTGGATAAATTCAGCTGGAATTTTCCCACCAGGGACTTATGAACTTCACAGACGTCATGGTTAGTAGATCCAAGTTTGAAAGAAACCATATTGGTGGTCACAAAGCACAGGCCTTTAAGTTTGCCACTCCACACTGACAGTGATCTGAGAATGGGGGTGGACTGGTTGTTTCATGTTTGTGGAATTGAGTATTGGGGGTGGGATCAGGTGGCAGTGTTTTGACTCTGCTAGTTTTATTTAGGGAGGGGTTAGAAGGGATGTTACGTTTTCTGGCGTTTAGCCAATTGTTTGGGCTGTCTGTGTGTATTTGGATTGCCTCTATAGGTGGTTTGTATTGTTTTGTGTCTGCTTTGCTTATTGTTTGATTTCATTGTACATCGCTTAGAGTGGCAGTGGTCATTAAGGAAATAATAAATTTAAGTAATAAATAAATAGACGGTGGCGATGATTCTGGTAACATGTAGCCCTTTTCACTAGGAGCTGAGCTGAGATGAGCCACTCATTTCATTTAGGCCATCAAATGTCTTTTGGAGGCTCATAACTTTTGATGGGCACTGACATGTGTTGGATCTGAACCACTGACTTACAGAGGAAAGGCTTTGTAAGGGTACTGTGACAATTCCCTAAGCCAAGTGGTCCCCCTCAATTCTGCACTTTCTGAAAGCACATCAGACAAGCAAAGATATATCTTGGGCTTGCACTGTCAATAATATTACAAAATAATAATCCAACTGGAAAATCCTCATAGCTATAAGCATCCTTCATAAATTTAATTTACAAGGCTCCCAGTACACAATATGTTAATTTTCTAAATTAAATTATCTTCTGTAGAGAAATCACAATACAGAGTTCAATTAAATAAAGTCTCCAAATGTGACTTTCTCTGTCCTACACATAATTTTCTAATAACTGCTGCTGGCTTTTCCCTACTGCGCTACAAATGCAGTCCCTCAATTGAATATAATGAAGAAAAGTGTCTTCATAGAAAGCTCTTCTAGAGAGACATCAGCAGTAAAAGGCCATAAAAGAACAGACTGTGGCAGATTTATTTTGCACTTGATCATGCCGTCTGACAGGGGTTTGCATAAAGTGTGCAGATTCAACCCTGCAGATGGAGAATTTCATTGTGCCACTCCCCCCACCCCACAATTTCAAAACTCGGTGGCAAGAAGGCTCTGCATTTTCAGAACACGCTGATCCATTCCTGGTTTTATCCCACTGCTTGCTTGGAATTGTAGATCTGACATCCCTGTTGATTTTCCTAGAAAATCAAGACTTCATTACTGTGCAGGTAAAACCAGGACTGGATTAGCTTGTCCTGAAAGTCTAGAGCCATTTGGCAACAGTCCTCCTGCCCTCTCCCATTAACCACAGGATCGAGAAAGGTTTTGTGAACATGACAGGAAGATGCTAATATTCAATTGCAGATATTTTTGCAAACCCAGAAGCCATTTCACCTCTCCCTTGGTGCCCTCCATCCTGTCATCCTAACCCCCTCCCACCAAATTCCATTCTATTTTTGCTATCAAATTTTGTGTTAGGGAATATTGTGGGCAAAGGGAGTTAAACTCCAGTGCTCAAACTATGCTTTTAATAAGATCATCATCATCATTATCATCGTTTATTTCTCACACGCTCTTCCAACACATGAGCTCAAAGCGAGTTACAGAAAAACAGGTCAGGGAGGCCGATTTAACAACTTACATAGAACATAAAACCCAAAACACAGAAATTAAAAAAGGAGGGAAGGAAAGCGAATGACAGCAGTTAGGCAAGAAAGCAAAACAAACAGTGCAAATTTGAGAGGGGAACTAGTGAAAAGCAGTCATGGGCCAAAAAGCCTCCAGAAACCACCAAGATTTTCAGTTGTTTCCTGAAAGGCATTAAGTCTGGTGTTAGCCTGATATCCACTGGCAAGGTGTTCCAGAGGGAAGGGACAGAGCCGGCAAATGATTTCTTCCTTCTGCTAGCAAACCACATTTCCATAGGAGGCAGGTACTACCAGACGTGTGTTGGGCAGAGTGCAGAGTGCAGAGTGGATGAGCCAGAGAGTAAAGTAAGAGTCGGCAGCAAAGGTGTGTGTGTGTGTGTGGGGGGGCCTTTGATTGCCTTAAAAGCCAGGATCAGAAGTTTGAAGGAAGTGCGAGAAGCGATGGGGAGCCAGTGAAGGGATTTTAGAAGAGGGGAGATCAGATCAAATTGCTGGCATTGAGCAGGGATCATGCAGCTGAATTTTCTATGAGTTGTAACTGTCAAATCAGTGTCAGCTAATTCAGGTCACTCCAAAGAGATTGAGCCAATCCGGGTTTCACCCTATAGCATGCATGGAGATGTAGCTCTGATTTCCGTAACAAAAGAAGGCAAAAAGATCAGCATTCAAAAAGTACAAAGAAACTCAAAAAGAGGCAAGGAGGGAAAAATATCTGGAGAAGCTGAAAGAGATTGGGAAAGAAATCAAGGTAGCAAAGTCTCAAGAGAGAATCGCCAATGAGATAAAGTGAAGTGACAAAACATTTTTCAGATATATCAGAGAAAGGCCAGAGAAGGTATTATAAGATTGAAATGGAGATATGGCACAATGGGTGGAGAAAGATGAAGAAATGGCAACAATATTAAACAAATACTTTAGCTTGGTGTTGGCTAAAGAAGACCTTGGAGAAGAACCAATGCTGATTGTCAAGAGTACCAATGGGGTGGGGTAGATATAACACCCCATTTACAGAGGAGACTATAAAACTGAAAGTGGACAAGTTTATAAGGCCGATGGGTTACATCCCAGGATACTAAGGGAGCTCAGAGATGTCCTAGCAGGTACGCTGAAAGACCTGTTCAATAGATTCGTTGAGATGGGAATGGTGCCACAAGACTGAATAACGCAGTTGTGGTCCTGCTTCACAAAAGCGGTAGCGAGAGGAGGCTGGAAACTATATGCCAGTTAACCTCACCTTGCTGTTGGGAAAACTAAATGAGACTCTGCTGAAGAAAAGAATAGTGAACTATTCAGTGGGTTTCTGGATCCAAGGCAACATGCTTTTACCAAACGAAGGTCCAGTCAAACAAATCTGATAGATTTTTTTGATTGGGTGAATAGATTATTGGATAAAGAACAAGCACTTGTCTTGATTTACCTAGACCTTAGCAAAGTTTTTCATTCAGTACTGCATAGGAGGCTCATAAACAAAATGAAGAGCCTGGGAGTGGGTCCCAAGGTGGTGGAATGGATTACAAACTAGGGATGTGAATCGTTTTTTGACGATTTAAAATATCGTCCGATATATTTTAAATCGTCAAAAATCATTAGGGCCACGATACAATACCAATTCCCCCGATTTATCGTCAAAAAATCGTAAATCGGGGGAAGGGGGAGGGCAGGAAAACCGGCACACTAAAACACCCTAAAACCCACCCCCAACCCTTTAAATTAAATCCCCCACCCTCCTGAACCCCCCCCCCCAAAATGCCTTAAATTACCTGGGGGTCAAGCGGCGGTCCGGAACGGTCTCCTGCAATTGAATCGTGTTGTCTTCAGCCGGCGCCATTCTGCGCCGCCATTTTGCAAAATGGTGGCGCAAAATGGCGGCGGCCATAGACCAACACGATTCGACTGCAGGAGGTCGTTCCGGACCCCCGCTGGACTTTGGCAAGTCTTGTGGGGGTCAGGAGGCCCCCCCAAGCTGGCCAAAAGTCCCTGGGGGTCCAGTGGGGGTCCGGGAGCGATTTCCTGCTGCGAATCGTTTTCCGTACGGAAAATGGCGCCGGCCATACGCGTATGGCTGGACCGCCGCTGGACCCCCAGGTAATTTAAGGCATTTGGGGGGGTTCGGGAGGGTGGGGGATTTAATTTAAAGGGTCGGGGGTGGGTTTTAGGGTGTTTTAGTGTGCCGGTTTTCCTGCCCTCCCCCTTCCCCCAATTTAGCTACGGACCGCCGCTGGACCCCCAGGTAATTTAAGGCATTTGGGGGGGGGGTTCTGGAGGGTGGGGGATTTAATTTAAAGGGTTGGGGGTGGGTTTTAGGGGGTTTTAGTGTGCCGGTTCACGATTTTAACGATTTTCACGATACTCTAAACACCCAAACGGCGACAATACGATTCCCTCCCCCTCCCAGCCGAAATCGATCGTTAAGACGATCGAGGACACGATTCACATTTCTATTACAAACTGGTTGACTGGCAGACAAAGTAAGTAGTGGTAAATTGAACCTACTCTGAGGAGAGAAGCATCATAAATGGAATGCCTCAAGGATCAGTTCAAGGGTTGGTTCTGTTTAATATCTTTGTAATGATATTGTGGAAGAGTTAGAAGGAAATGTTTGCCTTTTTCTGGAGGGCACTAAGATCTGCAATAGAGTAGACATGTCTGAAGGATTAGAGAGAATGAGAAGCAATCTAAGAAAACTCGAGGAATAGTCAAAGGTTTGACAGATGGAATTCAGTGCCATGAAATGCAGAGCCTTGGATTTGGAGTGCAGAAATCCAAAAGAGGTGTATGTGATGGGGATGATTTCTCTAGAGAAATCAGAATTGCATCAGGGGCAAAACCTGGATGGCCTTAGCCTGCTGGTAAAAAAATAGATCCTCCTGCTGGGACTTGGGTGGAAGCTCTGGTACTCTAACTGGATTCAGGATCTTAATGGCATGACTTGGGATGGTGAGTGAGACAAATCTAATCAAATAAAAAATGAGCAAAATGTATCAAAAAGGATAAAAAAATTGACCTCTTACTGGTGATATGTTATACATAGAAACATAGAATAATAGAAATGATAGCAGAAAAGGACCAAATGGTTCATCCAGTCTGCCCAGCAAGCTTATGGTAGTATCTGCTGCGCTGTGTAGGTTATCCGCATGCTTATCAGTTTCCCAGACTGTAAAAGTCAGCACCCTCATTGCTTGCTGTTTGAATCCAATTCCCTGTCACGCCTTGCCATTGAAGCAGAGAGCAATGTTGGAGTTGCATCAAAGTATCAGGCTTATTGGTTAAGGGTAGTAACCACCACATGAGCAAGTTACCCCCATACTTATTTGTTTCCCCAGACTATAAAAGTTGGGGGTCTTCGTTGATTGCTGTTCAAATTCAATTCCCCTTTTTCCCCTGCCATTGAAGCAGAGAGCCTTGATGGAATTGCATCAAGAGTATGAAGGCTTATTGGTTAAGAGTAGTAACTGCCACACCAGCAAGTTACCCCCATGCACTCTTTTTTTCATTTCCATCCTCTAGCCTTCAGGGATCCACATATTTATCCCATGCCCCTTGAATTCTTTCACAGTTTTAATCTTCACCACCGCCTCCAGAAGGGCATTCCAGGCATCCACCACCCTCTCCATGAAGAAATATTTCTTGACATTGGTTCTAAGTCGTCCTTCCTGAAGTTTCATTTTGTGACCCCTAGTTCTACTGATTTCTTTCCAACAGAAAAGGTTTGTTGAATGTGCATCACTAAAACCTTTCAGATATCTGAAGGTCTGTATCATATCCCCCCTGCACCTCCTCTCTTCCAGGGTATACATATTCAGATCCTTCAGCCTTTCCTCATAGGTCTTCTCATGCAGACCCCCACCCTATTATGGCCGCTCTTCTTTGGACTACCTCCATTCTTACTTTGTCCCTTTTGATATATGGACTCCAGAAATGAACACAGTACTCCAAGTAAGGCCTCACTGAGGATCTGTACAAGGGGATTATCCCCTCCTTTTTCTTACTGGTTATTCCTCTTTTTATGTAGCCCAGCATTCTTCTGGCTTTAGCTATCGCCTTTTCCCATTGCTTCGCCGTCTTCAGATCTCTTGACACTATTACCCCAAAATCCCACTCTTGGTCTGTGCATATCAATTTTTCACCCCCATCACATACAGCTGTTCTGGATTACCACATCCTAGATGCATAACTCTGCACTTCATGGCATTGAATCCCAGCTGCCAAATCTTCGACCACTATTCCAGCTTTCTTAAATTCATTTTCATTCTCTCTACTCTTTCATGCATGCCCACTCTATTGCAGATCTTAGTATCATCTGCAAATAGACAAATTTTACCTTCTAGCCCTTTCGCTATGTCGCTCACAAATGACTTTGTCAAATTCAAAGATATATCAGACCACTGATTAACAGGTAAATCATCTTCATTAAAGGGAAGATAATAGATCTTTGAAATTACTGGCAAAACTTCAGCATTTTCAAAATGTAAACAAGATAAGACTTAAACATCTCATAAGGTGATATGAATTTTACATAAGGAAAATTAAGAATTCTTACGTTCAAAGATTTCAAAGTGTTCTCGATATTCTCTAATTTCTTAGAGTGCACTACTTCAGATTGAGCAAACTTAGGGGGTCATTTTCAAAGGCTTATTGTGTGAGGT
This sequence comes from Rhinatrema bivittatum, assembly GCF_901001135.1. Taxonomy (NCBI): domain Eukaryota; kingdom Metazoa; phylum Chordata; class Amphibia; order Gymnophiona; family Rhinatrematidae; genus Rhinatrema; species Rhinatrema bivittatum. The sequence goes on from NC_042619.1 coordinate 232,246,196, forward strand.
GGCGCTATTGGGTGCGAAAGCTGGCAGCTAAAACACCGCGGTGGTGCGAAGACTGCCAGCTTTCTCAGGCCTGCCCCCAGTTTTCGCTGGATTCACCATTCTGTGAGAGAATGGTGAATCCAGGCCTTATATTGATGAGTCTCTAAAGTTGTACCATGGGACTCCAACTGTTCCAACTTAATAGCATGAGCAGAAACTGTACTTTCTGTTGAGAGAACATGATGGTTTGTGTCCAAAGCAATTTTTGTCAAATTGGATATAGCAGATTCTAAAGATGTTAGTGCATTCCATAGGGAATCCAATGTTATCACAGCAGGCTTTACCAGGAGGGATGTAGAAACCAGGCATACCTTGGAATCTGCATCGCCTACTCCCATATGGCCGATACCATTTCCCTCAAATCTAAAGAGGCCTGTGGCAGCAGTGGAATCTCTGGATTGAACGGGAGTAATAAGCCCCAACTATGATAGTAACAATTCAATTCCTTCTGCGCCTTTTGGTGCCTTTCTTTCCAAACCTTTCTTTCTGTTGCCTCTGAGATTCCTCATCTAGGTGTATAACCTGTGCTACCTGACCAACCAGTGAGGCTGCATAGCGAGGAGAGGGAGTTTTCATGGTGCCATTGCTTGATTATAATCCTTCGGCCAGCAGTGCTGACACCCACTTCGTGTCCGCGTCTGCAGCGGCCCTCTCATCTGGCGCAGTGTTTGGTGGAGCTGTGAAGAAAGTCTCTATCTGTGGCTGTTGGCTTTCCAATAAGGGAGAAGATGTAGAAATCTCCCTTAGTTTCACTTTACACTTCGAATGTGGAATTTGCATGCATAAGTGGGCCTGTGGAAATTTATGCTGGTATTTTATAAACTGTGTGCTATCATTTACATAAATTGGAGTGTTTCAAACAGCGAATTTTACAAAACAATTTCCATTTTTGAGAAACAAGTATGAAAGAAGAAAAAGGAAATGGACTGTAAAATTTAAAAAAAATATAATTAGAGAATTGCACATGAGAATAATAATAATTTCAATGTTCCTTTTTAATTAACAAAAAAGAAAGAAAATTCAAAATAATAACGGTAAAATTGTTAAAACCAAAAATAAAAAGAGGAGGTTTTTTAGACTAATGATTTTGCCCTTTACCAGAATGACCTTTTAAAAATAGTCAATCTGGCATCTGAAGTCTTTTCCTCCTTGAAAATAAAATTAAACAATTATTTTTTAAAGTTTTTGATATTTTGATCTAATCAGTTTATGACGTGGATTAGAAAATTGAGTGCGGTATTAGTTTTGTAGTTGCATACAATGCACTAATTGCCTTTATGTATTGAGTGTATGTTTCAGGACACACATATATTTGTAATGCAGGAGCATGCATACTTTTTCTGCCCATTTAACCTTGTGTGTATATTTTTAACGTACTGAATAATTATAATAACGTGTTCTGAATATTCCCTGTCTTACCTTGTACACATGCTCTCTTTCTTCATGCTTTTCCTCTTCATTGTACATCATATTTTTCATTCAAAAAACCCTCCTGTCTTTGACCTTTCAGGAGTTTCTTGGCTTCTGTGTGGTGCCAGCGAACTTATATGCAATGTTGTCCATCTACATTGTTCCTGGACTGGCAGCAAACTTACATGTAGAGGTAGGCACCGGATGGACAGAGGGATGGATAGACAGGCATGGAGGTCTCCCCTTAATGCATTCTTCCCTTAGCACAAAAATGCATAAAAAGTAAAGGTGCATGCAGCCATTTGGGGCTATTGCTAGTGGAAAGCAAAAGCATATTTGTTTCCTACAGTTGCCATGGCAGCATTGGACCTATACTTTCAAATAATGCCTGCTGAATCTCATCAGTGACTGGCTGGTGGAAATGTGCCATTTTAAATCAAATATAGTTGGTTTGACAGAGAAGGTCAAAGCACATTAGAAGCCAAGATCGTTGTGGAAGAGCAGAAAGACATTCACCCCCACCCCACATCGACCTCAGTACAAATTCTTCTGCCTGCACGCCCCACCCCAGGAATTCATGAACCACAACATAAATCATTTTCTTCCCTTGTGTGTTTTAGCAACATTCTTTATTAGCATGTGTGCAAACTGAAAATAAAAAAGAAGTGCCACCTATGTATCAAGTGATATGTTGGAAGCTACCTCATGCCAGCTAACTCAGGGCAATGTTTTTGGTGCAACAGAAAAATCTGCCTGGGGTCTCGGCACCTTACCATCCCTTTTCTTCAGCACAGATTACTGGCATCACATTAAGTAGTGTGTGCAATGACACAGGAGGAGATGGGCTTGAGGAAAATACAGCATGAAAGAAATAGCAACAGTGTTCAAAAGCTGCAAGATGTCTTGAGCTGCCGTCTGCTGTTTATTCACAGATCTGCCTCTAAAATGGCAAACCAGGACATTACAGCTAAACTGAGAACAAAAATCTAACTCTACTGACTCTATAGGTGGGAAGAAGGCAGTGGGGTGCCTGGGTAATATTTGACATAGAAAGGGAAAAAGACGTTCTCAGTCAAGCAAAGAAATTCTCCCTTGGTGTATTTTATAGATCCCCAAATGTGGTCCTTGAGGACCATAAACCAGCCTGGTTTTCAGCATTTCCACTATGAATATGCATGAGATCTATATGCTTGCTCTGCCCCCATTGTATGTGTAACCGCCCCTCCCTTCACTGGGAGTCACATTCAGAAGCTGCAGAGCGCTGACCCATTTGGTACAGCCTCTGGGATCAAGACACGGATTCATGGGCATACCCGGGAACTTTTGATTTCCAATCACCCTGAGATTATTACAGATTACTTGAGGGAGGGTGGCGGGGTAAAAGTGAGCAAAAGTAGCAGCATGCACAGAAACATTTTCACATATACACCCATCCTTACTCAGGAGTTGGCAATTCCAGTCCTCGACAGCCGCAAACCAGTCGGGTTTTCAGGATGTCCCTAATGAATATTCTTGAGAGCGATTTGCATGCACTCTGCCTCAGCTGTATGCACATTTTTCATGCATATTCATTAGGGATATCCTGAAAACCCAATTGGTTTGAGGCCCTCAAGGACCAGAATTGCCCACCCGTGTCCTAACACACTCACATGTTCACTCTTATACTCTTTCACACACTTACACGCTCACTTCTCTCATTCTCCCACACACTCATGCACATACCCACAGTCACTTCTCTTCCTCTTCCACACACTTACACACACACACACACACACACACACACACACACACACACACACTCAAACACACTCACTTCTCTCCTTCTCATACCTATACTCATGCCCAGTCACACTTGTATCTCTCTCACACTCACACTCACTCTAGCTCATTCACACACATGCTCACTCATTTTCAGTCCTCACCCCAAACCCACCAGTTCAGGAGGCCTCCTCTTCTAGGCATGAGGGGCTGACAGATCTCCTCCATCTTACCCTGCATGAGCCCAATGAACCTCATCCTTTCTTCTGTCACGGGGGCCCACACTCCTTCTCCTTGCGGACGCCTGACCTGACAGATGTCCTCTTTCTTTTCTAAGCACACGGGACCCAGCCGCCTCCATCTGGATCTCTTCCCTGCCACGCAGGACCTAAACGTTTCCAATGATGGCCCAGCGAGGCGGCAGTTCTGGAGCCTCTGAGCCAAATCTAGAGAGTTCCCAGGTATCTCTGTGGGGAGTAGGATTACCGAAGGGCCATAGGGATTACTAGCGCAAATCACAGTCCACCCAAAAATACAGTGCTTGAAATCAGAAAAAGAAGATTCATTTAGAATTTCAATTCCAAGAGTTCAGGGGAAAAGGCAAGAAAGAATCAGCAATGAGCCCACAGTCCAAACAATAAAATAAAATAAAATCGCAAGTTTAGACAATTCATACAAGTTTCAAAAGAAGCTACTCACTACTTCTCATGTTGCCTAAGATCCATCACAAGAGGATTCTCTCTGTCAGGTTCCCGTTAAAGCCTCATTACTTTCACACAGAAGGACTGGAGGACATATCTAGTGGTCAGAGCAGCAGGCTGCAAGCACAGGTTCAAATCCCGCTGCTGCTCTTGTGACCTTGGACAAGTCACTTCACCATTGCCTCAGGTACAAACTTAGGGGCCATTTACTAAGCTGAGGGTGGGGGATTGAGCTCCAATGGGGTTGGAATAAAGGGGAGACTTTTTATTACAGAAACATCGCTCTGGGTTTTGACAAATAATATCCGAATGCAAGCAGACAGAGGAATTGGCTCCGACAGTCATGTTGGATCTGTCCGCAGTGTTTGATGCTGCGGTGCATGATATGCTGCTAGGTGGAGAGTCTATCAGAACGTGGGTTTAAAGTCCAGTCTTATTTATTCCCGAGTGCTTGAACCCGATAGGTACTCTGGGGTTTGGAAAAATCCATGGTTAGTCAGCTACCCCATGGAGTTCCACAGGGATCAATTTCATCCCCACTTTTGTATAATTTATATCTAGCCCCGGTGGCAGATCAGCTCATTCGGGGGCCGATGCAATAAAGCGTGCCCAGACTAGCGCACAGGTTTATGTGCTGATGGACACGCGTTTTGGACGTGCTAGTCTAGCACCCGATGCCAACAAGGAGATTAGCGCATCCAAAATGCACACCCAAACAAATACGTAGGCGACAGTGCTCATCACAAGTAAATTCCATGTAGATGAGGCTATTACCTATTACCCCCAATGCAGAAAATTGCAGGGCACCCAACGCACACTTTTTAACACGGGAAATTTAAATCCAGCCCCAGAGGTGGCATAAAGTCAATGCACGACTCAAGAGCTCATGAGAAATGTAAAAATATGGTCCTCTGTGGTGCCTCCTATTTAGTATCATTGTGACACTTAAATGTACTGCTTGTAGTGTTTAAAAATAAACATATATTGGCTTGAGTTAAAAAAAAAAAATCCTGCCTGCACAATGTATACGCACAATAGCAAGGGGCGCTTACCTATGGGTGTCCATCAACTTCAGCAACATCGGCCAGAAGCGGGATAAAAATGGACGCTCGTATTGAGTGCCTGTTGCAATTGTGGGCGCCCAATGCTTTTGAGTGCTAGGGACGTGCAATTCTTCCCTAGCGCGTCCTTTTATTTATGCAGCCTCTCATTTACATATTGCATTGGGTGCCCAGCGGATGTGGCTGGGTGCGCATCAGGGAAACTGGCACTCAGTACGAACGCCCATTTTAATGCACGGCTTATTGCATCGGCCCCTCAGAGTTCAGTGTTTTATGTTTGTGGACGATATCCAGTTATTGATTCACATGGATAACAATCCGTCCTTAGCAACTGATAACCTGAATTCCTGTTTGAAAACAGTTAACTGAACAGTTACTGGCTCATCAGCTCAAACTGAACCTGGGAAAATCAGAGATGTTATGGGTCCGCAGAACAAATCATTCACTTTAGGTGGGAATAGTTCCAGCCACTCTGAGGAAAGTGGTTGTATGGCCTGCCCTTAAACGGAATAATTTAGCTAGAGATCTACCTGCAAACTACCGCCCAATTTCTCCAGCATAATGATATATTGCATGCTCACCAGTGTGGCTTCCACCAAAAACATAGCAGAGACCCCTTACTGTTATCTGCAGCGATTTGATGGAGGAACTGCAATTGTGATCTTTTTGGATGTGTCATCTACTTTTGACATGGTTTCCCACTGATGTTGTTAGAGTGTTTACAGAATTTTGGAAATGGAGGGGTAGTTTATTCTTGGTTTTGCTCATATGTGGACATGAAAGATCAAGTTATTTTCGATGATCCTTGTTCCAACTGGTATGTTACACCTTCCAGGATCCCACAGGGCTCTGTGCTTTCAGCTGCCCTCTTTAATGTTTGCATGAGACCCTCATGTTCCCTGCTGGAGCAACACTCAGTCCTGTTCAGATTTTATGCTAATGATATTCATCATTTTTTCCCAGTGAATGGTGACTTATCCTCTGTGTTGAATAGGATCTCCAGTATTTTTTCTGCTCACAGGATGTGCTCAAACAATCTGAAGTTAAATATTGGTAAAACTGAATCAATTTGTTTTTCAAGAGATAGTGAGTTTTTGATTAGACAAAGTATCCCTTCTCTTTCATTGTTGGGGCGCCAGTTTATTTTCAGAACACGGTTCAAAATGTGGGTTTTATTCTTGACTCGTGACTTTCTTTTAAGCCCCAAATCCACCAGATTCTAGAACAGGTTATAAGTTCCACATGCTCTGTTATTTAAAATGTATCCTAGAATAGATTCTTGTGACTTTCAATCTATTGGCCATGCCTTTGTGATCATAGTTATTGATTATTGCCACTCATTGTATTCTGGCCTTCCTGCTTTCTTTACTAAGACCCTAAAGAGTCTTACAAAATTCTGCTGCCCACTTGGTACTGGGAGGTTGTCGACAGGACCATGAGTCTCCCCTATTATGTAGTCTTCACTGGCTCCCTGTTAAGCAGCGAGTGGATTTTAAAACTTTGCTTTTAGTTTGTAAAGTCCTGAAGCAGGGCGGACCATCCTATCTTAACAGTTTGTTGAAATTTTAAGAGTCTTCCTGATCCTTGTGCTCCTCTGGAACATTTCTACTTGAGGTCCCTTCTGTTAAGAACTCGCGGCTTGGCGAGACACATAACTGAACTTTTCATGTAAGCGACCAATCTTTATGGATCACCTTACCAGAATCTTTACGTGCAATAGATGACTTAATCATTTTTCATAAGCAGTGGGAAAGCTCTCTTATTTAAGTCTGCTTTCCCATGTCCATAAAGGTAACGTGACAGCGATATGTACAGCTTAGAAGTCATTTATGTAATTGTTTATTTTAATAATTCTGCTTGGTTAGTTACTTCTCTTAACTTGTTTTATTTTTTCATTGTTTTACAAGTTTTATTTACTTTCAGGCTGATACAAAACAGTGCGCTCGGCTGAGCGCACCGTTTAGCCTCCGTTTGGCTGCGCATTTTAGATGCGCTATTATTACCCCTTACATATAAGTAAGGGGTACTAGCACGTGGAAAACGCACGGCCAACCAACCCGAAACTAATAGCGCTCATCACATGCAAATGCATGATTATGAGCCTATTAGTTATTTCCCTGGAATACTGAAAGCAACGCCTGCCATTGGACAGGCATTAACCATTGACAGCACCGGGTAAGTGTACAGAAAAGCAGAAAAAAATGCTTTTCTGTACACCCTCCGACTTAATATCATAGCGATATTAAGTCGGAGGACCCAAAAATAAAAAAACCGAAAAACTTCTTTGAAAAAAAAAAAAATCTGCCCGCCGGTTGGCGGGTTCAAAAACGGACACTCAATTTTGCTGGCATCCATTTTTGGAACCTGTGGCTGTCAGCGGGTTCGAAAACCAATGCCAGTAAAATTAAGCGTCGGTTGTCAGACCTTCTGACAGCCGCCGCTTCCACTAATAAGGAGGCACTAGGGACATGCTAGTGTCCCTAGCTCCTCCTTATTAGCGCGGGCCCTAATTTAAATACAGAATCACACGCCCAGGAGAGCGCTGGCTCTCCCGTGGTTTTTTTTTTTAATTGGCCTGTTTTTAATTCACTTAGCACAGAAACTCTGTTATTGGCAGAATATAAATATTTCAAATAAATAAATAAAAAATAAGAGTATTGACATCTTTTCCTCTGTGTTAAGAACATGGCTCATGGGATGGCTATGTGAGCCACTGTACGCACCCCGATGCCCTGAAGACCGGCCCTGGATGCCACTGGTGCCATCCTGTGGTTGGGACACCACCATGCTGCTCCTGCCCCAGACATCCTAAATTACACGCGTGCACACAGCTTTCCCTCTTAAAGAACCTGGGGCAGGAAAGTCCCCACGGCGCCCTTTGATGATGTCATCCAGCCCTTGCATATAAGGTCACCTCAGACTTCTCTCCAGTGCCTCAGCAATGGGTCTTCTGCCCTGCAGTGGGTGTTGCCAGCGTTCCTGATTCCTGCATTCCTGTGCCTTGTCTTCCAGCCTTGTCATCCAGGCTCCCTCGTCCTGCCTTGTCATCCAGCCTTGTTTGTCCAGCCTTGTTTATTTATTTATTTAAAAATACTTATATTCTGCAACTTCCAAATTTAAAATTTGTCCAGGGGGGGTCACATAAGTATCAACAAATATATGACAAATAACACTCATATCTTGCATAAACATTACAAATATTAATTCCTCATTGTCCCTTGTTTTCTCCAGCCGTCCGCATCCAATCTTGCTTGTCCAGCCTTGCCCTGTTTTGTCCATCTCGTCTAGTGTCTTCTGTTTGTCTACATCTCCCTTGGCCTGACTCTCTAGATCGTGACCTCTTGCTTGGACCTGACCACCCTTGTTAGCTGCCTGCCCTGCCCTCAGCCTGTTCCTAACTCCATTAGTCTGCTGCCTGCCTTAACTCTGGTGTGTTTTTGGACTTTAGTTACCTTCGCTGCCCTAGGGACCAGCCCTAGGGACCTCTAGAACCCAAAGGCTCAAACTGCAGGAGAAGCGACTGGAAAAGATGAAGCTCCAGACTCTCCCACTACAGGGCGTGTTCGCCAGCTATCGGCATAGGGCTCCTGGGTTCGCCCTTAAGGCTGTATCAACTATTCTGCAGCACAAAGGACTCACACACCCGCTACCCTTCACACTCTGGTTATAAGAGTGGAGCTCCTAAGAAAAGATGTGGTGCACCGTCCAGGAGTTTGACTAGATTCCAAACTCTTAATGTAATTTCAAATATCATCTGTGGTTCGTACCTTGTTTTTCTATTTGCGTTTGCAATCTAAACAGCAAATGTTTTGGAGGAGAAGGTTTTGAAATTTATTTTACATGCACTGATTGTGAGCAAAGTTGACTAATGTAATACTTTTTAGCAGGGTTTGCCAGGAGTTGCACTGGAAAGGGTTCAGAGAAAGGTGATCAAAATGATAAAGGAGATTGAACGGCTCCCCTGTGAGGAAAGGCTAAAGAGGTAGGGGCTGTTCAGCTTGGAGAAAAAATGGCTGAGGGGGGATATGATAGAGGCCTGTAAAATCATAAGACAACTAGAATAGGCAAATGTGAATCAGTTATTTAATCTTTTAGATAATACAAGGACTAGGAGGGCACTCCATGAAGTTAGCAAGTAGCACATTTAAAACAAATTGGAAACAAAATCTCTTTCACTCAACACAAAATTAAGCTCTGAAATCATTGTCAGAGGATGTGGTTAGGGATGTTAGCATAGCTGGATTTATAAAAAGGTTTGGACAAGTTTCTGGAGAAGTCCAAAAATTGCTATTCATCAAATTGACTGTCAAGTCAGTTTTAGCACGAGGCCAGGCCCTGTGCATGCTGAGAACAGAGCCCGGCCATACGTGTAACTCCCGATATGTGCAGAATACTGCTGCATGTATAGTTACAGGGCATTTCAGCCAGTCCCCTTTTATTCCAACTTCACTGGCTCCTGATCTCTTTCCATTGCAAATCTAAATGTCTAATTTTAGCATTTAAGGAATTGCATGGAATGGGCTCAGCAAATTTGAAGAAACATTTGAAATAACAAGAGTCAAGTAGATGTTTACGATCTTAGGGTAAATTTTTGTTTCAAATTCGACCAAAAATCGTTGAAAAGATCATTTGTAGGCATTGTCTCTGTACTTTGGAAAGTTTTCCTCTTGAATTAAGGGAAGAAACATTAAAAAGTTCAGAAGAATGCTTAAAATTTTGTTTATGTCCCAATCATTCAATATATGACCTGGCAATAACTGAGCAGGAATACAGTAATAAATAACTGATGTGGCTTTGATACTGAGTAGGAATGAAGAAGTGAGATCTATTGGTCTGATGTTTTAGCTGTTCTATTTTGATTTGAGTGTTTAATATTGTTTGCTAATTTGATATTCTATTATGTATTTTATTTTAAAGTTTAATTGGCATTTTTAATATGTTGTAAATCGCTTCAAGCTGTTTGTGCATTCCTTAAAATGAGCATTTGAAGATATTATTTAGCAATAAAATAAGTTGCTGTGTATTAGTTAGAATATATGCATATTTGTGAAAATGTTGGGTATTTTTATTTTGGGTAGATTAGTAGGGGAGGGGGGTAGTGAGGAGATGTTTGGAATTACCTGCATTACTCTTGGATGGTTCCCTTCCACTGCTCCTAGGAGTTGCTGTGTGTGATAATTCTGAGAGAGAGAGAGAGAACCTTGCCATGGTGTTCCCTCCCTAGACAGGTATTTGTATCCCTATGGGAGGCCCACCTAGTAACTAGAGGTGAGGATTAAGTAATTAGTGTAGTGGGTTAGGGGCCACTTTCACATTCAACGTGAGACGTACGAACAGAACAGTGGTCTCTTGTGAAGATTTGATGACCTACGGAGTGAGGAAACTCACTCCAAGATGAGATTTGTGCAATGTTCTCTCAACCTAGCTTGTTGTTACCCAGGTAGAGATTCCATCAAGCTAGGTTGAGAGAACATTGCACAAATCTCATCTTGGAGTGAGTTTCCTCACTCCGTAGGTCATCAAATCTTCACAAGAGACCACTGTTCTGTTCGTACGTCTCACGTTGAATGTGAAAGTGGCCCCTAACCCCCTACACTAATTTCTTAAACCTCACCTCGAGTTACTAGGTGGGCCTCCCATAGGGATACAAATACCTGTCCAGGGAGGAGACACTATGGCAAGGTGTTCTCTCTCTCTCACACTCACACTCACTCACTCACATCATACTAAAACAGGCCTGTCAGGAGATACCAGATAGTGCAACTCACAATACACATACTTATTAGCATAAGGTATACCCCTTTTTGGTATCACAAATCAATCATGGTTGAGATCAGCAGGAAACCAGTGGACATTGGTGTGTTCCCACTGTTCTAACTGGTTTGCATAGAGCTTATACAGCAGTCATTTCAGCACATACTGTATGCAGAAAGCTGTGCAATAATATCATCACCTCTTACAACTGGCAAATGGGCAGCATGGTCAGATTATTTCTAGGCATGCGTATTTGTTTGAAACTAAATTTCCCATTTTGTTTCAATTTGTTTTTAAAAATGAAAGAAAACATAAAACTTCATTTGTTTTGTTTTTTGGGGGGGGGGGGGGGGGGGGTTTGCATTTTTCACCAAGGCAGGCACCATTTTGTATGGAAGAAATTAGCAATGAAGCTGGCCTAGGTCTGCCGACAACATGTCTAAAGAATGGATACCACCAATGGTTTAGGATCGCTCCGGGTCCATGAGGCAAGAAAAATATGATAAGAGGGTTTGAGGGGATGGGAAGATCGGGGAGGAGGATGGCCTGGAAGGGTTTGGGTTTTTTTTTTTCCTTCTTGGACAGGGTCCCGCCAATTGTTTAGCTTGATTTCCCTTTTACTGATATTTTTTTTTCTTTCGTCTTTTCATTTTAAATATGCAAAAAGAAAGAAACCAAAGAGGAACGAATCAAAACTCTGCGCGCACCCCTAATAACTACATTTCTCCTGAAAGCGGATCTCCCCTGTGCGTGAAGAGGAGAAGCACGTACCCAATTCACACATTTTTTTGAAATGGTGATCCGCAACCGCCAGAAGGAAAAGAGGGGCTTTGAAGGAGGCCCAACTACACGGATTCCCCGCACAGACATCACTGCGGTCCATCTGTGGACCTGCTTGTGTGCACTACCAGCTCACCGCCATATACGGAGCTGCACTTCTGCAGGTTCAGCGCTGCAGCTCCATATTTATGCTAAACGTGATGAAAGGGCTCATTAACGCTGCACAGTATAAACTAGGCCGAGTCCTCTTCTCTCCTGTTCTGTTGGGCCGTTACCCAGTCCATAAATTACAAACTCTGGTGAAAGTATTCTTCTTACTGTGGGTCCCTTTTTAAATGAGGAAATAGCAAAGGTGCCCATGAAGCAAGACTCTCGGATTATTATCCCAACTGCTGCCCGTTGTGGTGTCACTACTGAAGGAAAGAAGGATGCAATTTTTTTTTTTTTTTAAATATGTTTTTGTTTAAAAACAGTGCAGTAGAATACGCTGCATCTATTACAGCTTTTGGCCTCACAGTTTAACTTTTGCAGTGAATTTTTAGACTGTTATTCTATATATAGATCACATAATCAATATTAGCTGGTTTCCAATGTTCCTTGCTCTAATGAAATATTTATTTCTTTAAAATTATTGAATTACTGGCCCTCTCACAGGCGAGGTACGGCATACATAATATTCTCAAATATAGACAATATTCTGAAGAAGGTGTTGTTTACTAATAAAAGCCGATAAGCAAAATGTTTCTACTTTCTCATTGCATAAAAAACCAGAAAAAGGGGGGGGGGGGGGGGGGGGGGGAGGGATTCTTCTGAGCTATTTTGGAAAATAAGAATGCAAATCTTCTTCTTCTCCCATATTTTTGCTACCCGTGTACATTCTTTGGTTTGGGTAGCTTAAGATGGTGGTGGACTGCGTGGTGCAGGATCACATCTCTGCCAGCAAGAAGAGCTGAATAGCAGAATGGTAGTCCTTTTCTCACAGGCCCAGAATGAGGTATTTTGAAACAAGGAAAGCAGAAATCAGCATGCAATAAAGGTAAGCACTATAGGATTCTTCTACTAGAGGAACTCATGTTCTTAAAAATCATGAGCTGAGTTTTTGCATTTCTTGTTGGTCTATTGATACAGAGCCTTCTTGCCAGGCCAGTGATTAAGATGCATGTCTTGAGCACTGGAACGCCTGCACGTGCTTCTTTGAGCCTCAGCGGTGAATAAAGCCAGGCTTTATCCACCTTATTACCTGCCAGGAATGAAAGGCACTTGTCATATACTCCTTCGGTTGCCCCCTCCCCCTCCAATAATTTGTTTTGAGGGTGGGAGCAGGGAGTTCATTTCTTCCATGATGAGTGCCCAACCTCTACCCCAAATGCAGTCCTCTCTCTCTCCTCCTCCATGCTGCACAGTCCTCCTCCTTTCTTTCAGTCGCCCTCCCCCCATTCTCTTCTCTCCCCCTTCATTATTCTCCTCCTCTGTCCCCTTCCCTACTTCTCACCCATCTGCTGCAAGCCCTTTGACTTCCCAGGCCCTGATCAAAGCTAAAGATGCTGCCTCCTCTTCCTGGGGCCTGTAGTCAGAGCCAGACATGCTGCTTCCTCCTCCTGGGGCTCATGATCTGGGCTGAAGACACTACAGTATTTCTTCTTCCCATGGCCAACGATGCTACTGCCTTGCTGCTCAAAGAACTCTACTTGTCCCAGGCAAGCAGGTGGATTAATTTTTCAAATCTAGCCCTTTGGTATAATTTTTTTGTGGTTGATTTATATTGTTGGATCCCCTATCAGCCCAAGTTCTGGAGCAGAGGCAATGCAGGGGCTAGCCTTGGCTTTTTTTAACCCAACACGTGAACCAGACCATGGGCCCCAACAGGATCGGGTTCTGACAGCAGTTCAGGTTCCTCAAACCTTTGAGGCTCAGTGGCCAGGAAAACTGCAAAATCTTTCATGGATGGGTTGCTAGCCCATAGCAGCCATTAAACACAATTTTCAGCCACTCCCCCGTAGAGACAGGAAACACCACGTGCCCTGTCTGCTGCCTCATCGATGTTGGCATACATGGCGTGTGTGGCACTGGGACATGGAATGTCTTAGGAGCATAATTAGCCATGCATGCATGATTCGGGCAAGGATTCGGGAACAAACAGGACTGCAGGGTGTGGCAGGCTGCTAGGAAAAGGGGGATTGCAGATCTGTTCACCTGGGCTGCAGCCTAAGGGCTAGGCTTGCATGCGCAGCTATGATAATTCCCTCTTCACAGAAAGAAATACAGAAACAAATATCCTAGCTTTGTCTGAGCACTTACTAAACAGGAAGTCACTTTTCCTTCCCTATCATAAGGCAAGGATACCTCTTTTAGCCCTTAAACTTGAAAACTATGAAAATAGTATTCTCCTTTTATGTGCTGTGTTTATTTATCTCATTGCTTATATTATGCACTCAGTGTACCCCCGGTATTGCTACCCATATAATTTTGCATTGTTCAAGTCCCAGTTTTATGTTCTAATGTCCCCACCCCCCACCCCCAGACATATGTACTGCAATGCACATCTTTTGTTTTTTTGTAATCCGCCTTGTGACTTCCTAGAAAAAGGCAGAATATGTCAAATGGAATAATAAATTCATAAACCCAGGCAAGGCTGCACAGCCTTTTCTTCTCTTTTCGTTGTGCTGCTTTCCACAGTTTACATCCTGTTAAGTGCACTCTAGCCAACTGAAGAAGTTGCCAGCATATTGTTCAGGTTTTCTTTTTTACCTCTGTTAATGCAAGTCGCAAGAATGCAGAGTTTATGTTCAGCTTTATTCAGTATGGCAACATAATAATGACCCGGCTGGCATACAGCAGGTTTCAACGTAAATTCAAGTTCAATTGCTTCAAAAAATATTTACACAACAAGGATTACAGTTCCAGACAGGCAATACATACACAAATCCAGTTCACATAGCTCATGCAGTTCATAATTGGTACAGGGCTAGAATCTCCCGGAAACAGTTCCTTCTCTTCATCAGACAACTTACTTCACAGATCTCCCACTGGGATCAACAGTCCTCAAAATACTGGACATGAGGTATTGCTCCAAGAGATCCCGTTAGTAAAATTTGGTTTGTGTAAGAACATAACATAAGGCATGCCATGCTGGGTCAGACCACGGTCCATCGAGCCCAGCGTGCCGTCTCCAACAGTGACCACCAGTCCAGGTCACAAGTACCCAGCAGATGCCATAAAGGAGATCTATTTCCTGTTACTCAATCCCAGGCATAGCATTAGCTTTCTCTAGTCCAGGGGTATTCAACCCAGTCCTAGAGGCACCCCTAGCCAGTCAGTCAGTGCAAATCTATCTCATGCATATTCATTGTGGATATCCTGAAAACCAGACTGGCTAGGTGTGTCTCGAGGACTAGGTTGAGAAACCCTGCTCTAGTATACAGGGCCGGCGGAAGCACTAGGCAAACTAGGCCTGGGCCTAGGGCGCCGAGCATTAGTGGGCGTGAGCAGTGGTACACCGAGGGGAGGTCAGGGGGAGCCAATGCCCCCAGGTGCAGGGCCATAGGGGGGCGCTGATGGCCGACATGGGAGGCCCACGCCGCCAGTGGACCTCATCTTACCGGTGGGTGAGCAGGGAACTACTGCTGTGCTGTGTGCTGGACACACACACAGCAGGAAGATCGGCGGGGCCCTGGTGGAGCTTATTTCACCACGGCCCAAAGAAAAAGGTCACGTTCAAACCTGCAGGTGCTCCTCCTCCTTCCCACCTGCGCGGCCCCAGAAGAAACAGAAGAAAAACGTTGCCAGAGCCATGTGGGCAGGAAGGAAGAGGAGCATTAGCCGCTTACAGAAGAAGAGCAGCGTTAATGGGCCACTGCATATCCCACGTCGCAAAGGCCCGAGAAGAAGAGAAACCCGGTAGCAGGGCCACTGCGGATCCCACGTCATGGGCAGCCAGAAAAGATCAGGGCCGCCACAGAGCCCAGCTTGTGGCAACCCACGCACAGGAGGCCCAGAGGTGAGAGAGAGGCTGAGGGTCTGTAGAGTGTGTGTGTGTGCTTGTATGAGATAAGTTGAGAGATTGTGTGTGTGTGTGTGTGTGTGCATGAGATGAGTTGAAAGATTGTATGTGTTTGTGAGAGTGAGTTGAGAGACTGTGTGTGGGAGTGAGGACCTGAATGTTTGGAGAAACAGCATGTGAGAGCCTCTGTGTGAGAGAGACAGCATGTGACAGTGAGAGCCTGTGCTTGAGCAAGACAGCATGTGGGAGTGAGAGAGCCTGTGTGTGTGAGAGTGAGACAGCATGTGCACGAGAGAGACAGTGTGTATGTATGTATGAGAGAGAGCATGTGAGAGTGAGAGCTGTGGATGTGTGAGACTGCATGTGTGTGTGTGTCTGTGTATATGTGTGTGTATGTGTGAGAGAGACTGAATGTGAGTGTGAGAGCCTGTGTGTGTGTGTGTGTGTGTGAGATATACAGCGTGTGAGAATGAGAACCTGATTGCGTTTGAGGGAAGAAGACAGATGGAGAGAAAAGAAATAGAAAAAAAAGGCCCTGTAAAAGGAATTGGCAAAAAAACAAGAAAGGGAAGGTGGAAAAAAAAACCTGTGACCAACCGATTAGAAAACTAAGATCAGACAGCAAAGGGGAAAAAATTGCTTTTCAGTGATTGGCATATGTTATCTTTGGGAATGTGCAAGAGTACGAAATGTACGAGATCGACATGGAGGAAGTGGAAGCCCACAAATATTTAATACCGCAGGGCCTGCACAGAGGAGGCAGCAGAATGAGCTTTGGTGCCAGTAGTAGCAATCAGCACCTCCCCAAATATCCACATGGCAGCAGTGACAGCAGTAGCAGAGGAATGAGAGAGGCTCTGAGGTTGCTGGCAAAAGAAAGAGAGGAGGGTCTGCTTTCAGTGTGTGCGAGTGTATGAATAGGAGTCTGCCTGGGGATGTATATGTGTGTGAGAATGAATTAGTGCCTGCTTGGGGGTCTATGTGTGTGAGAATGAATGTGTGCATGCCTGGGGAGTGGGGAGGAGCAGTGTAAGAATGAATAGGAGTCTACCTGGGGGTGTATCTGTGTGAATGCATGGGTGCCTGCTTGAGGCTGTATCTGTGTGTGAGAATGAATGGGTGTCTTCCTGGGGTCTGTCTGTGTGAGAATAGGTGCCTGCCTGTGTGTGGTGTATGTGTATGAGAATGAATTGGTGCCTTCTTGGGGGTCTGTGTGGGTGTGTGTGTGTGTGAGAATGAAAGTGTGCATGCCTGGGGGGTGGGGAGGGAGCAGTGTGAGAATGGGAACTGCTTGGGGGTCAGTGTGGGGGTGTATATGGGTGTGTGTGTGTGTGTGTGTGTGTGTGTGTCTGTCTGTCTGTGAGAATGACTGGGAGCTTGCCTGGGTGTGTGTGTTTGTGAGGGAGTCAGTGAGAGTGAGAGCATGTGTGTGTGTGTATGAGAGAATCCAAGGGAGTGAGAGCTTGTGTGTAGGTGGTGTGGGGGTGGGGGGGAGAGAGGATCTTAGAGCCTGAAAGTGTGTCAATGTCTGTGAGAGAGAGGGAGGATATGGGGGTATAAGAGCATGTATATGTGTGTATGTGACAGTGTATGTGTGAGAAAAAATAAACATGTGAGTTTGTGTGAGAGAGAGGATAAAGTTTGTGTGCTCCCCTAACCTAATCCTCGACAATTTCAGAGTGACTGGAAATCAAGAGTTCCCAGGTATAGACAGCAGGGGCTTTTTAAAATCCTTATTAGTTTTAATTATTGGGTGTTATTTGATATATGCGCTGTTTTGAAATATATTATTGGTGCTTGGGAAATTTTTAAAAAATGTAGTGTATTTTAATTAATAGAAATTATTCTATTTATCAGTAGTTTTAAAATATTCTTTTATTAGAATGGTTTTACTATTATAATTGATGTTTATGTTTCTTGATTTTATATTTTTTATGACGAATGGTGGTTCTGTTTTTCCATTGTTACACACAGTCTGGCTTCTTGGGGTTTCCATTTCAGTTGTCCAATTTGTGATCCTTTATTCTGTATTTGGTGAGGGTCTGTCTCTGCTCTGTGCATGTGACCAAGGTGAGAGATTCTGCCATCATGCAGTGTCTGTGTAGGGATCTATAGCAATCGGGGTTGTTTTGTTTCCTCGGTAGGTTGTGCATTGGTATTCTGGGACCCAGTGTAATATTTACAGTGCTGCTTTTTCACAGGTAGGGTTCTTGTTGTTTGAGTCCTAGGTGATATTACTGTTATGTTACGATAGGCTTGCTGTGTAGATTTTGAATGTCGGTTTTGTGTTAGTTCACAGAATTTGAAAATATCTTTTAGTATGATGAGCTGTAAGGGAAACATCCAAACTTCATTGCTGGGTGAATTTCCATGGATGCACAGTGTTACAGAACTGGAGGTGCAGGATTTATATTGACATTCTGACCCTTCCTGTATACTTTCCAGACTTCACTCTCATAGCCATATAGAATTAGTTGAATACAGCTATCAAATAATTTTAATAGTAGTTTTACTAGAGGTGTGAAACTAGCCAGCTTTTTTAAATTACACAGGAGCACTGGCCGCCTTCATAAAGATGGCCGCCGCCGTATTTAAAGATGGCTGCCACCGTCGTAAAGATGGCCGGATGGCGACGACCATCCAGTGCTCCTACCATGTGACAGGAGCCGGCCAATGGCACGGATACCCTGTCATATGGTAAGGGCAAAGGGCCATCGGCGCCATCTTTATGAGTGGCAGCCGACGGCCTGAGAATGGGAGATCGCTCCCGGGACCACCACTAGACCACCAGGTATGTTTTGGGGGGCTCAGGAGGTTGGGGGAAGCTAAGGGGTCGTTTTTAAAGGGTCGGGTGGGTTTTTTTTTATTGGGCCATCGGCGCCATTTTTGAGTGGCAGCCAAAATAGCGCCGATGGCCCGAGAGCGGGAGATCGGTCCCCGCACCCCCACTGGACCACCAGGTAATCGTAAAAAGTTTTGGGGGGGTTCGGGAGGGTGGGGGAAGGTAAGGGGTTAATTTTAAAGGGTCGGGCCTCACTACAAAAAAAATAACGATGTGAATCAGAACCAGTTCCGATTCACATCACCCACATCACCCACGATCAGATTTTTTTCCCCCCTCTAGCCAAACCCGATCGTTAAGACGATCGGGCACACGATTCACATCTCTAAAACAAACATCTTAAGTCAGCTTTTTATGTTCTTACATTCCAAATGTTGCAAAACAGGAAAAAGAATATTCTGTAAAGAAGTGATGCACAAATACATGAAACTGAAATTAGAAATACTTGAACTAAACTCAGACAGGCACAGCGTTTGAGGTCAGGCCCTTGTAGTGACGTAAGGGCTGGACAGTGGACAGACAGGCACAGCATTTGAGTTCAGGCCCTTGTAGTGTCATAAGGGCTGGACAGTGGATACTGCAGACAGGCACAGCATTTGAGGTCAGGCCCTTGTAGTGATGTAAGGGCTGGACAGACAGGCACAGCATTTGAGGTCAGGCCCTTGTAGTGATGTAAGGGCTGGACAGTGGACAGACAGGCACAGCATTTGAGGTCAGGCCCTTGTAGTGATATAAGGGCTGGATGGACAGGCACAGTGTTTGAGGTCAGGCCCTTGTAGTGACTTAAGTACTGGAAGGGCAGACACAGCTTTTGAGGTCAGGCCCTTGTAATGATGTAAGGGCTGGATGGGCAGACACAGCATTTGAGGTCAATCCCTTGTAGTGACATAAGGGCTGCATGGGCAGGCACAGCATTTGGGGTCAGGCCCTTGTAGTGTCATAAGGGCTGGACAGTGGACAGACAGTCACAGCGGTTGATGTCAGGTACATGTGCTGATATTATCTGGAGCATATGAGGCAGTTGGAACTGCTGCAAGGCTTTAAATTGCTTTATTCATCTTGCCATTCACAGGGAATATTTGGAAACCCAAGCAAAGGCATGTTTATTTTAAAAAACACTAGCATTTTCATCGACTCTGGTGCCAGCCTTGAGTGGTGAGGGCTCATGATATCCCCTGCCATTGAAAATGCACATTCATTGGGCACACTGGTTGGTGGACATGACAGATATCGCTGAGCCACTTTGGCTAGGTGTGGCCAGACAGTGGACTTGTGTGCCCAATTGCCAGCGGATTTGTCTGCATGTCCTCTGTGGGCTCTGTGAGATACCATGTCACTGACATTTGTGCTGGTGTCTCCTTTGCTTGGGTGGGCTAAGAGTCCTTGCCAGCTGCTTTCGCTCTAGTCCGTTTCAGAACAGATGCTTTTTAGGGGCAACATGGCTTTGGTGTACTGAAGTGGAGGAGTAAGTACTAGCTGTCGCTGACAGAATGCTGCTCCTGCTGGGCTTGTACTACTCTCTGAAGTACCCACTGTTTCCTCCTCTGCTTCATGCCTAATCTGTCTCTGCCTATGGCGCTCCTGTTCACGGACTTTTACTAACAGCAGGTCCTTCACAAATGTGAGACAATTGGACTGTAGGGTGAGTTTACCTTTTACACAGGGACCACAGACTGTGGCGAGCAGGTATGTGTGGTCTTTTGTTAAAGGTCTTAATCTCTCTTGTACCTGCTTCTGCAAAATGTCCAGACAATGCAGCACCTCTGCTGTCATTCCCTCTTCCTGTTTAAAGCCCTCCAAATTTTCCTCCAGAAAATGACCTATAGGGATGATGTTAGGCAAGGTGGCACTTCTGGAACTCAGCTCTTCCGTGGCATCCTTGAAGGGCTGCAGGACTTTTACCAGCTGACTCATGACTAACCAATCATGATGCCCTAGGGGACTCTGCATACCTATATCCATTGCCGCAGAAAGTTCATGAAGGGGTGTCTGCTGCTCCACTAACCTTTGCAGCATCATATAAGTGGAATTTCACTGGGTGCCAATGTCTTGAATGAGACGCTTGTGAGGCATCTCCAAATCAGTCTGCTTTTGTTGGAGAACCTGCCCCGCTTTCACACTTCTGTGGAAGTGTGCTGCTATGTTCCTGCACTTGTGTATTAATGTATGCAGGTATTCATTCTCTTGGTGATTGGACTCCAACCCCAGAGCTGAATTCACTATCAGGTGCAGAGTGTGTGCAAAACATTGGATGTTCTGGAAGCGCCCGTCGCATATTGCCTTTACCATGTTTGCACCATTGTCTGTGACAAAGAACCCTATCTGAAGATTCCTGTCTCACTGGTGTAGCTGCTAGCCTGCCAGCATCTGTCTGATGCATGCTAGAATATTGGTTGAGATATGGGCCTTGTCCGTCAGGTGGGTGTGCAGTAAAGCTCACCTCCACCCTGATACTTGTTCTCTAATAGAGCTGCTGCCTGCCCCTGCCTCAGCCAGGTCTCACCAGTGTGATGTCAGGGAGAGGTAAGAGTGTGCAGCATTCATGGTGGTCCAGATATCGCAGGTGAAATGCATACCACCCTCTGCCTTAGCTAGCAGCGCTTGGATGCGACTGTGACACTGGTTGTACAGGCTGGGGATAACCTTTCTGTTAAATGTGGTTCTGGAGGGGACTTTGTAATTTGGAACTAAGACCTTCAGCAAATGCTTGAAACCTACATTCTCCACTACCTGCAAGGGCTGGTCATCAAGGGCAATCATTTCCCCAATGCTCCTGGTTACAACTTTTGAGGCTGCCTGCTTCCTTCCCCGGGATAGCGTTACTGAACACCACCCCATTTCCTCTATGGTGGGTTGTCACTTCTGACACATGGCAGGGGACTGCTGGCATGCCACCTGACTGCTAGAAGGGGCTGAGGGCATGGGGTGACTTTGCTCCTTTTCAACCACTTTACACTGCCTGGAAAAAGGGGTCCCCTGACTGGTACTGCCACCATCCCCAGATGGCAGTACTGTTGGGTGTTGCTTCTGCATATGATACATCATGCCAAAATTAGTTAGATGTCCCATTTGCTTGCCTCTGCTAATAGCCCTGGCACAGTAATTACACTGAGCAAAACACGGGTCCTCCATCACTTTAAAGTGGCTCCAGATCACAGATTTCTTTCATGATCCCTTCTCTATAGCCTTTGGAGTGGTTGCTGGCACTGGAGTTGAAGTAGTGGGTGCACCCTGAGAAGCAATGCCAGGGGCATCAGTCACAACTCTGTGCCTGCACTGACTGCTCTTCTTCCTCATCATCATCAGTTTCATCTCTCCCCTGCAGCACTGAAGTGGAGGCTAAGACAGAATAACTAATCCTCCTAAACTTCTTCAGCTATTATTTCTTCCATTTCTGATGATGAGAATCCCACACAAGATGATTCTTCATCAGAATCAGAAGCAAACAGTGCCTGCGCTACATTTTCAGTGCTAAGTAGATTCTGCTGTCGCACTGCTGCTTTTGGGTCTCGCCCTTTTGTCTTGCATGACTCAGCCTCCCCTTCCCTCACCTCCAAAACTACAGGGTCAGAAACAGGTGGTGGCAGCATCATCTTTAAATTTCAGGTTTTTCCAGATGAAACTGCCTGCCCCTCCAGAGATTTTAGCTTGGAACAGCTCCCTTTTTAACTTTAATGGGGGACTGGTACTGCCTTTTGAAGTGCCTCCTCTGCCAGTCCCAATCACTCATCTACATTTCCCTGACATCATGGATTTAATGTCACTGCCTACTAAGGATTTCAATTAAAAGAATTATTTCTTTATTGGTGAATGAACACCTCTGTACCAATATATGTGAGTCTGAAAAACTACCCACAGATGCACAGTGCAGTGCCTTGTTGTACACTACAACTGAGACTGCTCTGTGTGCACAAAAAAATGAAACTGCAGAGAAAAGACTTGACTGGAAGCCTGAGCAAGCACAATTCCTAATGATGCTGCTTCTTGTTTGAAAATACCAACTCACACTATCTCCACCCACACCACCCAAACCCTGTCTGTGCCTGCACCAACCTACCCCAGGGAGGTAAGATCAGCAGCAAAATGCCACGGCTGGCAGCTTGCCTCAGTGGGAGAGACAGAGAGACAGTCTGAGTTCAATAAAAAAAAAAAGTGCAGTCAAAAAAAGCCTGGCTGGCACAGCAGCAAAAATGAACAAATATATTTTTCAATGGAAAATTCTATCAAAGTAGCTAGCAATTGAATACAGATTTGAGACACTCGGAGAGAGCTCAAAAGCAATGACTTTTTCAGGCATAACCCTAAAAGAAAGTGCATGGCACGGCGCGTGCTTAAGGTATAAATAGTACAGTGTCATCAGGAACAGCGTCACAGAATACTGAGTAAGAGCGGCGATTGGCTGCATTAGAAAAATGCTTAGCTCTGATAGGTTGCATTCTCATCTCCTTGCCAACCTGACTGACCCACTCTATGACAGGGCTGTGAGGTCACTTATGACTCTCAGGAAAGTGCTTGTTTTTGCTATGGATACTCCCACATGGCCTCCTATTTCAAATGGCCGCTAAGAAATCACTGCGAACCAAAAGAATGAAACTAATATGATATGTTTTATTTGTGGGGGATCGCTTTTGTTTCGCGAACCCACGAATCAAACGAACAGGGACTTATGCGTTGCGGATTGCATATTCATTGAAAATGAATGCACATCCCTAGTATGGGTTACTTTCCCCTATCTGCATCACTCCACACTTGTCCATATTAAATTTCATCTGTCATTTGAATATCCAGACTTCCAGTCTCACAAGGTCTTCCTGCAATTTCTCACAATTTGCTTGCTATTTAACAACTCAAAATAATTTTGTGTTATCTGCAAATGTGATCATGTCACTCATTGTTCCTCTTTCCAAATCATTTATAAATATATTGAAAAACACCGGTTCCAGTACAGATCCCTGAATCACTCCACCTTTTAATCCTACTCTCTGTTTCCTATTTTTAGCCAGTTTGCATCCACAACAGGATACTACCTCCTATCCCGTGACTTTTTAATTTTCTCAGGAGTCTCTTATGGGGCACTTTGTCAAATGCCTTCTGAAAATCCATATATACTATATCCACCCTTCAAAAAATGTAGCAGAATGGTTAAGGCAATATTTCCCTTATGTAAATTCATGCTGGTTGTGTTTCATCCATACCTAGGAACTCTCCGAATTTGATTCAGAGACTCCGGCATTCTAATGGAATTGTCGAGTCTCTGGGCCAACACCTATAATCTCCAGGCACCCTGCTGCTACTGCACTAGTGAAGCAGCCAGACTAGAAGTTGTCTGATTGGCCTACATGGGCCAATTGAATGCCTCCTTCCTTTTCTCTGCCCTATGCCCAATCGTAGACTTCCTTTCTTCTTCCTGTGCCTGCAGACAATGGTATGCCTCCTCCCTTTTTCCTGACTGTTGGCAAGAAGAAGGGAGGAGGCCTCCAATTGGCCTGGGGGGACAGAAAGATGAGAGGAGGCCAGCAGAAGCAACAGCAGCAGAAGAAGATGCTGCTGCTGCTTTTGGCTAGAAGAAGGCATCCTCCCATCAACCCCAGGAAGAGGTTGCTGTTATTGGTGAGTTTGGGGTGGGGTGAGGTGGTGAATGAGGGTGATATGTGTGCATGTGTGTGTATATGTGAAGGGGCATTTAAGAGTGTATGTGATGGAGGGCATGTGTGTGTATATGTATGTGAGGGGGTGTATGCATGTGTATATGTGAATGGGTTGTGTGCATGGGGAGGGAGTATATCAGAAAGAGGGGAAAGAGCATGTCTGTGAGAGTGAGTATGTGTGTGTGTGTGTGTGTGTGTATATGTGAAGAGGGAGAGAAGTGAGTGAGTGAGCATGTGTGTGAGAGTGTATGTATGTGGAAAAATGAGAGAAGTAAAGGTGTAAGTGAGCATGTGAGAATGTGTCAGAGAATGAAGAATGAGAGTTAGCATATAAGAATGATCATGTGTGTATATGTGTTAAAGTGGTTGTGAGTGTGTTAATGTATGTGTGTGTGCATGAGAGTAAGTTTGTGCTCAACTGGTCCCTCCCTCTTCGCCTCCTGCATTCATGGTAATCTCAGGGTGACTGGAAATCAAAAGTTCCCAGGTATGGTACCATTAAACCATGTCTTTCTATATGTTCTGTGATTTTATTCTTTAGAATAGTTTCCATGATTTTTCCCAGTCCAAAGTTTCCCGGATCACTCCAGAACCCTTTTAAAAGATCGGGATTATATTAGCCACCCTCCAATCTTCCAGTCCTAGCTACAGAATTATTTTCCTTCATACCAAGGTGATGATCTCCTCCTAGGTGACCTTGCTTCTCCACGACAGCACAAAGGCTGCTGGACTGTAGTTGGGACTGCTCTATTATATCCTGGAAGTTCTCCTCTGCATAGCTCTGACTGCCTCAACTTCTCTAGTTCTGCAAGGGTTGTAGGTTGTAAACTTAGACTCTTTGTAAAGCCTCTTGGCTTGCTCAACCTTACATTTCCCAGAATTGCCTAGTGGCTCAAAGGCAAGCATAAGCCTCTTGTCACAACAGACTACCAACCAGTTCAATGCCAGTCAAAGCATTTTTGTCCTTTCAGCAATAGACTAACTGAGTTGATTATCTTCAGCATCTGCCAGTGATTAAAAATGCTTCTATGTGTTTGATCATGAAGTGCTTACAGATTAACAATGCTACTTTTGAGAGCTCAAATGCAAAGTTAACAGTTAGGAGAGTTAATGCTCATACATAATTAGTAAATTACTTTTTTAGCAAAACAAAGAGCGATTTCTGGCATTCCTGACCACAGTCACATCAAGAAATCCAGCATTTTCTATGTCAACAAATACCCAGCTTTATCTAAGGGTAATTTCTTATATGTCGTAGGTACAGAGAAAATAATATAATTAGAAAACATTAAGAAAACAAGTAGTTTACATGAGTGCTAATAGTGTAACACTGTTAGTTGCTAGCAGTTGTTTAGGGGGCGTGTACCTGAAGAGGTTGGCTGGCCAGAGGATAAATCTATCCTGGCCATTCCCTGACTTTGTATCTCCCGGGGCCTCTGCCCTCTAAGGCCACCAGTTCATGTCCCGTTTTCCTGACAAATACACGGAAGGCGTGTTTCAGTTCTTTCCACTCTGCCACTCCACTTTCCTTGCTCCTTAGAACTGACTGCTGGACTCTCTGAATGCCTCAGGACCTTCTACTTAATGGAGCTTGCTAACAACTTCAGCAAAATCCGTCCATGGAGAAGCACCGTGCAACATGAGGAGGAATGGATAGATAGACGAGTGCACCCTGAACAAAATACATTCTTGCTCTAGGGAGTCATGCCTAAAAACCTGGTTTAATTAAAAGATTCTTTATCACCTCAAGAAACCTTCCAGTCTCAATGCAAAGTGGAAATTAGCATAGAAACCTGTTTATCAGTGTTTCTTTGTGGCTGAAAATTTACCCAGCAGCTTTTTCAACATCCTTCCTTTATGCTTAGATCTGGAAAGAAAGGCATTTTAGTACAAACAAGCCAGTTCTGCATTTCAAAGATGCACAGATTAGATGGGGAAAAAACGAATGGTTGGACATTAACGGTAATGGGTCATTTGTAGAATTTATTCTAAAGAAAACATGGATCGCCCAGCCTACATCAAAAGACAACTCAACCATGCAAATGCAATTAAGAAGGAACACTTTGCTGAAGGATACTTAAGACTTCCACACCTGAGGACTGTTAAAAGATTTAGCCAGCCAAAAGTATGACAACGGAAGCTGTAATCTGTGCAATTTTTATGTCACACTAATGGCTGGCAATACATGAGGAAGGCAATTTTCAAAAGCCTTTTGCCCAGATAAATGCCAGTATACCTGGGTTAAACAAATGGCTGACTGAAAACTGCCATCCATTTTTTGTGTACTTTTACCCTCAAAGGGAGGAGATGTTCCCAGGGGACATGTTTAAATCAGGAGAGGAAAATAATGCCTGGAGATTACATTTTCAAATCTTACACGAGTTATTTGCTATGGAAGAAGTACCCCCTGGGAAAAGCTGGCACAAATGTCTGTGGGTACTTTTCACCCGGAGCAATCTTCAAAGAGGAAGCAGGCAGCTACTTTCCCTTTGAGAACTGGTGCAAAATCCAGGTGGTAAAAAGAACCTGTGGGCTTTTGCATCAGTCAGGGTAGTTTGAAGAATTGCCTCCTTGTGGGTAGGGCCAGGCATTTTCGACCCAGATGCGCTGTCACGTCTCGGTTTCCTTGTTAACGTGTTGCATGCAAGGTATGGAGTGTCTAAAAGGTGGAATATTAATCAAATAACATAAATAGATACATTAAATATGACGATTCTGATGTGGCCAAATCATCCATCATGTCCCATGTTATCTTAAACGAGCGAGTTCAATCAATTGCACAAATGTGAATTGGCAGATAAGTGGGCCAATATTTGGTCTCCATCTTTCTGTTGTTCTTAGACAATGGAGAATATGTACCCATGATTATACTAGAATCATTCTGAAGCCAATATTCAGAGCCACATAGCTGGATAAGTAGTGCCTTATCCAGCTAAGTGGTGGCTGCTGAATATCCAGCTACATTCAGTGGTCGCCACTTAGCCAGATAAGTACTTACAGGTTAAGTAGATAGCCGGATATTTAATGGGTGGGCAATGGGCGGATCAGGGAGGAGCTACTTATCCGTCTATTGTAATGGATAAGTGCTGATATTCGCACTTATCCACCTATGGTAAATGGATAAGCTAGAACTGCTCAGTAATAATTTTAAACTTAAAAGTATATGAATTATCTGGTTAGGTGGTGGCTGTGCTGCTGAATATCCCTTGTATGTTAGCTGGATAACTCTTATCCGGCTAACTCACATAATCATGCAGCTTTGAATATCGAGGTCTTTTTGTTTTTAATACACTTCATTTTACTAAGCTACTTAATGATGAGCCTCCTTCTTCAGAAAAGTGGGTACATCCACTGGGAACACACTGCTATGGTCCTAATTTAGGGTGGATGACGAGCAACCATATTTTTTTTTTTTACCAAAGAGGTATGTCATCCCAGCAAGAGGTGTGTACAGTATAACTCTTTGATAAAGGGAGATATTATTCATCACCAAAATTTCGGCAAAAAGAAATAAATGTTTTATTAAACACCAGCTTACTTGTGACACAGATCGTGCCATTTCCATTCTGATTTCTCCATGTTCTCAGAGGTACGTGGGAGAAAGGATTAGAATTCTTCATGTGAGCATAAACTGATCCACTAGAGCAGAAACTCCCAAAACCTCGGTGTCTAGACATTTTGGGCAAATGCCACATCCAGTATCTTCCATTCGTTGCATGAGGATGGGGTGGGAGACTGAATGAGGTGGGTGATTGGTAATAAAGCATTCATTTTGAGAAAGAGAGAAACAGATTAGCTTTAAAATCCAGAGTCACTGCAATCTGGTGGCTTAAGAGAGGATTCAGATGTTAGCACCATGAGCACTGAAACCATTTTTCTTTCCCCTAAGCCTTTTTGGGTGCATAAATAAACTGAATGCCTTTTCACTATGGTAAATTTATTTTATTTTTTTTTAATTGATGATTTTGCAGTTACACTGTAGAGGGCAGTATGGGTTTTTCTATTTAAACTTGGCACTTTTTGGTTCTGCTAACGTCTGATAATGGTATTACACTAAAACACTTTCAGGCCGATAGTGTAAAGTGCGTTCAGCTGAGTGCACTGTTTTACTCGCAGTTGGACGCGTGTTTTCAACAGTAAGGGGTTTAGCGTGTCGAAAAAGCGCGTCCAACTCCCCCCCCCCAAAAAAAAAACCTAATAGCACTCATCACTTGCAAATGCATGTTGATGAGGCTATTAGTTATTCACTCAGGATACTGAAAAAAAATGTGCGGCCAATCCAAGGGCAGGCATTAATTTCTGAGCAGCCCGAAAAAGTGTACAGAAAAGCAGAAGATACTGCTTTTCTGTACACTCTCTGACGTAATATCCTAGCGATATTAAGTTGGAGGAACCAAAAATGTTTAAAAAAATTTTTAAATTTAAATAAAATGGATGCTCAATTTCACCGGCGTCCATTTCCCTAACTCATGGCTGTCAGCGGGTTCGGAAAACCGACGCTTGTAAAATTGAGCGCTGGTTTTCTGAACCCGCCGACAGCCACGTCTCCTGGGCCAAGGAAGCATTAGGGGCACGTAATCATCCCTAGAGCCTCCTTTTAGCGCGACCCCCTCAATTAAATATAGGATTGCATGCCCAGGAGAGGTGGCTGGGCGTTCGTTAGGAGAGCAGGCGCTCAACACCAAGCGCCCATTTTCCCACGGACCTTACAGAATAGGCCTGATTGCATTGGAGGCAGCAAGCTTTGGGCTTGACTCGGTGCGCATACTTGAAATCACCAGTTTGCTGATACCTCTGCCAGTTCACCCAGTCCATCCCCAGTTCACCAAGACCCTCCTAGTACTTCACACTGAACGCTCCCCACCAGTTCACTCAAACTTCCCCTCCAAAAATAGCAGACAACAGATGAATCTGATATCAGTTAGGTTTGCTAATTATCAAGTGTACAATTGTGCGAATATGCTGCCTAATGTATTCGTGTAAATCTCTGATAAGACAGCAACTTTCCCGCGAACCATTTGGCCCCGGCCCGGGATGCTCACAGACCACCCCCTTTCTGCACATACTTTTAATGTTTATAAAATAGCACGTATGCGAGTACAGGAGTGCTGGTGACTTACGTGTGTATATGCAAATTTTTCCCATGTAACCACTTTGAGAATTTACTCATTCTTTACCATGAAAGCATGACCCAGATGGTTTTTTTTTTCAAACAACAAGGGCTAACCTATACATTCCTTCATGATGGAGAACCCGTAGCTGATAAAACCTGATAATAATGTTCCCATCATGCCTTCATCATCACTTGCTTTTTGTGCAAACTGGATCTGTTCCATCTTTCGGCAGATGTTCAGAATTGAACTGCTGGTGCTGTTCTAATTTGCTGTTTATTAAAAAAAAGAAAGAAAGAAAAAGAGAGAGAAAGATAGGAGGGGATCCGCAAAAATGTTTTCTGAGAACATTACTGTAAATGAACATCATTATCACTTACCATAAGAGGCTGGGATTTGGAAAGCAGCATCTGTTTGAAAAACCAGTGGGGCAGGAGTTGCAGGAGAGCTTGCTGCTAGATTAACCGGGCAGCCCGGAAACCCATGGTTCTATCCTGCCCCCGCCCATCCGGGCAGAAACGCAACATTACACACACACAAGGAAAACATGAGTCATAACTGGGATGCTAATGGCCGCAGCCATTTATTAGAATACCCTAACAGGGGAGTCTAATTTATGTGCCAAATCCTGCCGCCACTGACTAATCTCAGCCACAGGGCAAGTGCCGATATCTCTGTTGCATTCTGCCCAAGCGGAAATGGGAAGGGTGGTCTTGCTCCCCGCGAGCTCCTGACCAGTGGCGGAGTGCTGTCACTGGAGGGGTTCAGGCAGGCCACCATGCAACAGGCTCCCCCTGGAGCCCCTTGCAAACATGCCTGGCCATCAATTTGTCAAGGTCCAATCCCGGGCCTGACATTTGTCATCCATGGCCAAGTGCTGAGTGATGGCTTCAAGGCCACACTCTTCCTTACTGGCAGCTCCCTGCTTCATTTTACAGCCAACAGCATTACAGTAGTCTTTCCAGGACTCAGTCACCGCCACCACAGAGATCCCGTCATGCGTGGACCATGAAGTACCCTTCCGCCCATACGTGACTGTTTCCCCCCAATCCAAATGGCTACCTCTTCTGCATTAAACCAGTGCATACCCTCTGCAAAGCCTGCAGAAACAAGTCATTTCCCATATTTGACAAATGCATTACATCTGGAGCATACAATTCTGCACAATGCGCGACAACCCACACATGCCTCAGATGATATCCACCCAAGCATTGAATGGCCTTGGCTGTCTGCCGATTGAATTTGGTGTGGTATCTTCCCCACCATCCAATGCCCAACATTTTCTGCCAGGGTATACTTTCGAACCAGCAGCTTTTTGGAAGATGGCCATGCTGAGACAATGCGGCTCAAGTCGTCCTTGATTGAGTTCACAGTGGGAGGTTAACACCACTTCCCAAATCATTGCCATCAAGGTGTGTACCTAATGGGACCAGGTGGAACTGAGGCGGTCTCACTCCCTGCGAGCCCCCGGACAGGCATCATGACCACTATCACCGGAATGGTCCCGGGCAGGCCGCCACACAGCAGACCCCACCGGAGCCCCTCTCAAACGTGCCTGGCTGTCGATCCATCATGGCCCAATCCCTAGGCTTGGCATTCATCAATCATGGCCACACACCAAGTGGTGGGTGTAGGAGACTGGCAACAGCAACACTGGAGGTGGCTCCGATGCGCAATGAGAGAGTGCCGACACATACACTCTGAAACCTGGCCTTTGTCAAAATTTTCTTGAAAAAAGAACAACCACCCCCTTCTGGGCATAAGGTCAAGCACAAACTTATGGCCACCCCCTTTTGGGCATAAGGTCATGCACAGATTCATGGACCCAGCCAGACATTTTTCTTTACCTTTAACAGCTGTAACCACAGGGCAAAGCCAATAGGTGCCGATATGTCAGATTATCTCCGCCCCAGCAGGACTTTTCAGATTCTCTCTGTCTAAACAGGATTTCTCAGATTCTCTCCACCAAAGTGGGATTGAGGGTCTCACTCCCCTTGAGTCTCCCTACAGGCATCATGACTGCCTTCACCAGAGGGGGTCCTGGGCAGGCTGCCACTCAGCAGCCCCCCCCCCCCCCCCAGAGCCCTGCACGAACACGTCCGGTCATTGATCTGTCAAGGCCCAATCCCCGGGCTTGGCATTAATACTCAAGCCCCAAGTGCCGAGAGGTGGCCCCAAGGCCCCTTGATATTGTACAATTGATGACCAAACCACATGCCCCTTGATCACTCTTGGATTGTCTCAATCCTAGCCAGAACATGCCATTCAAGATGCTGATGTCCTCACACAGCAATCCTCACTGATGTGATGTGTTCCGCAATGGCTTTGTAGCTTGCTAACGCTTCAGGATCCAAGGACTGCAAGTGCGAAGACAACCTGGAAAAGTGTAGTCTCGAAATTGCCTGATGCTACTACAGGCAGAACGCTCCAAAGCAGTAACAAGAGGGTGAAGCATCTCACACGCCATCTGGTTCCAAAGGACCACAGCCGCCCTGGGTACCTCTTTGCTGATCAGCTCCGCTTGTGGCATCAGCCACCCTTACAGCGAGAGAGAAAATCTGCAGCGAGAGAGAAAATCTGCCATCTCACCACACAATCCAAGAACATGCCTTGCTCGCGCCACAATGTTCATGCGCGAGCAGCACAACACAACACAACACAAACTTCCACCACAACTCCGACACCAGAAGGCACCCAGATGGTCGCTCATTCGCTGATCGGACCTTCGCTGCATTGCCACACCACAACACCACCCCTTGACAACCTAGTGCCTCACCCCAGATGTACATGGCGACTAAAATGGGAAGATAGCTCAGTTAATGTGATGTTCTTGATTGGGTGACCTGCTGTCCAGTCATCTGGCCGGCATGCTGTGCAGCAAGCTCCTTTGACATAATACCGAAACCGATGCTTCCTGACGCATCAGAATATACTTGGATGCCATCGCTGCTGACCGATCTAGGGTAGGGACTTAGACCATAAAGCTAGGTCTTCCCTAATTGGCAAGTAGTGGTGGTCACGAACCAGACCCTCTGTGGTAGAATCAAGCTTGATCCCTAGGAAGGTAAGCAATGTTACCAGGCTTTGAGACTTATCCTCAGCCAAAGAGACACCAAAAGCTCCTGAAACGTGTCAGACAACTTGACCCATTCAGGTGTACCTATCATCCAGATAGAGAACCTGTGACGCACGGGGGTTGCCCAATGCAGGAAGGCACTGAATGTTTCAAAACAGGTGCACAAAATCCAGAATTACATTGACTGCATCTGTCACAACAGAAAGACCCCTCGAAATGGAATCTGAGCAGTAGAAAACTGCTCAGGACGACAGCCAGCAGAGACAGCACCAGATGCTCCAACAGGGGCTCAGCAAAAAGTGGCTGGCCTCCCCAGTTGAAACCTCCTGTTTGAGTTTCTTCTTGACAATGCTAGCCAGAATGCACGCCGAAGGGGCATTGAGCTCCTTAAAGGACTGTGGCTGACTTGTGTGGGAGATAAGAAAAACCATCTCAGAAACTGCACAGCAAATTAACGTGCCAACCAGGAAGCATCGCTTGCCTCTTCACCAGGATCGGGGCAACCACCCAGCTACATCCTTTACTAGGGATGTGAATCGTTTTTCAACGATTAAAATTATCGTCCGATAATGTTTATATCGTCTTAAATCGTTATAGAACACGATACAATAGAAATTCTAACGATTTATCGTTAAAAATCGTTAAATCGTGTTAGTGCGCACTAACTCGAGTTAGTGCGCACTAACTCCCCGTTAGTGCGCACTAACTCGATTTAGTGCGCACTAACTGAAAATGATACAAATAAACACTTTCCAGGTCACTGAAGGTCAGTTAGGAATGAATATGTGTTCCTATTGGCTGGCTGCCCTCTTATCTATTGATGTTACCAAGGTTACCACTGAGGTGATGGTTGGGGGGATGGGAAATGGAACTGGAAACTAACGAACACCAACAGAAAATGAAACAAAGTGTTCACACTTCCCAGGTCAGTAAAGGTCACTTAGGAATGAATATGTATGTATGTATTCCTATTGGCTGGCTGTGCTCTTATCTATTGATGTTACCAATATGGTTGGGGGGATGTGAAATGGAAACAGTTGGAAGCTTGACAAAAAAAGTAATGTAATGATCAGCACTCACGTGACTAGAACTTGTTTGTTTATTATTTTTGTTAGCAGGCACCGGAAATGCTAGTGCATGTTGAATTTGCCAATCACTGTGCATTTTAGAAAGGTGGTCCTGGCTGGAACTGTACACAGTTCAAATATATGTAATTGATTGTTGGTAAGTGTATTTTTTAAGTAGCCACACTGGCACCAGTATGTTTACTTTTCCTCCTACTTAACTCACTAGCTCAGCTTTGTAAGAAGGGCTTCTCTCCTTGTGTGTTGTTTTTGTTTGGTGTGAGGAGAGCAGAAACATCAGATCTTTATTCAATCTACTACAGTCATCTCTTACAGTGCCCTATCCCTATTAATACCAGGAGTGTTGTGATCTTCCTGCACACAGTGCCCTAACCCTGATACCAGTCTGAGACAGCTCCCTCCCTGCATTACTAGTGAGAGGCTGGCTTCACAGACAGGGGGGAGCTGCCTGACCCTCACTCCTGACTTCCCCCATGTCCCAGCTAGTGAATGGTGTGTGGGTGAGGGGGGGGAGGATGGTGAAGTCTGAGACAGCTCCCTCCCTGCATTACTAGTGAGAGGCTGGCTTCACAGACAGGGGGGAGCTGCCTGACCCTCACTCCTGACTTCCCCCATGTCCCAGCTAGTGAATGGTGTGTGGGTGAGGGGGGGGGGGGAGGATGGTGAAGTCTGAGACAGCTCCCTCCCTGCATTACTAGTGAGAGGCTGGCTTCACAGACAGGGGGGAGCTGCCTGACCCTCACTCCTGACTTCCCCCATGTCCCAGCTAGTGAATGGTGTGTGGGTGAGGGGGGGGGAGGATGGTGAAGTCTGAGACAGCTCCCTCCCTGCATTACTAGTGAGAGGCTGGCTTCACAGACAGGGGGGAGCTGCCTGACCCTCACTCCTGACTTCCCCCATGTCCCAGCTAGTGAATGGTGTGTGGGTGAGGGGGGGGGGGGGTGGATGGTGAAGTCTGAGACAGCTCCCTCCCTGCATTACTAGTGAGAGGCTGGCTTCACAGACAGGGGGGAGCTGCCTGACCCTCACTCCTGACTTCCCCCATGTCCCAGCTAGTGAATGGTGTGTGGGTGAGGGGGGGGGGGGAGGATGGTGAAGTCTGAGACAGCTCCCTCCCTGCATTACTAGTGAGAGGCTGGCTTCACAGACAGGGGGGAGCTGCCTGACCCTCACTCCTGACTTCCCCCATGTCCCAGCTAGTGAATGGTGTGTGGGTGAGGGGGGGGGGAGGATGGTGAAGTCTGAGACAGCTCCCTCCCTGCATTACTAGTGAGAGGCTGGCTTCACAGACAGGGGGGAGCTGCCTGACCCTCACTCCTGACTTCCCCCATGTCCCAGCTAGTGAATGGTGTGTGGGTGAGGGGGGGGGGGGGGAGGATGGTGAAGTCTGAGACAGCTCCCTCCCTGCATTACTAGTGAGAGGCTGGCTTCACAGACAGGGGGGAGCTGCCTGACCCTCACTCCTGACTTCCCCCATGTCCCAGCTAGTGAATGGTGTGTGGGTGAGGGGGGGGGGAGGATGGTGAAGTCTGAGACAGCTCCCTCCCTGCATTACTAGTGAGAGGCTGGCTTCGCAGACAGGGGGGAGCTGCCTGACCCTCACTCCTGACTTCCCCCATGTCCCAGCTAGTGAATGGTGTGTGGGTGAGGGGGGGGGGGGGGGAGGATGGTGAAGTCTGAGACAGCTCCCTCCCTGCATTACTAGTGAGAGGCTGGCTTCACAGACAGGGGGGAGCTGCCTGACCCTCACTCCTTACTTCCCCCATGTCCCAGCTAGTGAATGGTGTGTGGGTGAGGGGGGGGGGAGGATGGTGAAGTCTGAGACAGCTCCCTCCCTGCATTACTAGTGAGAGGCTAGCTTCACAGACAGGGGGGAGCTGCCTGTCCCTCACTCCTGACTTCCCCCATGTCCCAGCTAGTGAATGGTGTGTGGGTGAGGGGGGGGGGTGGATGGTGAAGTCTGAGACAGCTCCCTCCCTGCATTACTAGTGAGAGGCTGGCTTCACAGACAGGGGGGAGCTGCCTGACCCTCACTCCTGACTTCCCCCATGTCCCAGCTAGTGAATGGTGTGTGGGTAAGGGGGGGGGGGGGGTAGGATGGTGAAGTCTGAGACAGCTCCCTCCCTGCATTACTAGTGAGAGGCTGGCTTCACAGACAGGGGGGAGCTGCCTGACCCTCACTCCTCCGGGGTATTGTGATCTTCCTGCACACAGTGCCCTATCCCTGATACCAGGGGTGTTGTGATCTTCCTGCATGCAGTGCCCTATCCCTATTAATACCAGGAGTGTTGTGATCTTCCTGCATGCAGTGCCCTATCCCTATTAATACCAGGAGTGTTGTGATCTTCCTGCACGCAGTGCCCTATCCCTGATATCGGGATGTGTGCAAGAAGATCACAACACCCCCGGTATCAGGAATAGGGCACTGTGTGCAGGAAGATCACAACACCCCCAGTATCAGGAATAGGGCACTGTGTGCAGGAAGATCACAACACCCCTGGTATTAGGGATAGGGCACTGTGTGCAGGAAGATCACAACACTCCTGGTATTAATAGGGATAGGGCACTGTGTGCAGGAAGATCACAATACCCCTGGTATCAGGGTTAGGGCACAAGTTCTAGTCACATTGACTGATCACATTACTTGTTTTGTCAAGCTACCAACTGTTTCCATTTCCCATCCCCCATATACTGTCAGTAGGAAACTTGGTAACATGAATAAATAAGAGGGCAGCCAATAGGAATACATATTCATTCCTAAACTGACCTTAACTGACCTGAAAAGTGTCAAATTGTATCATTTTCAGTTAGTGCGCACTAACTCCCAGTTAGTGCGCACTAACTCGAGTTAGTGCGCACTAATCGGAAAAAAACGATTTTTAACGATTTTTTAACTAAAAAATCGTGCCTAAGACGATTTTCTTGCCCTGCCACACGATTTCTATCGTTAAGACGATATGGAAAATGATTCACATCCCTTTACATCTCCTTTCGCGAGCATTTGTTTTCCGGGTTAGCTGCTGGGCACCAATTACAGAAATGCCATCTCTGCAGTTGGCAGCAGCACAGGCTCCCCAGTTGTATCTCCAATAAAAGTTGCTAGGGACTTACATGCTCTTTGCTTGCCCACCTCTCGCCTGCTCGCTGCAAAAGAACCGCACACTTGCCTTGGAGTTAACGACCGTGCCGTCATTCCTGAGGCTGACATTCTGTCTTCCCCCAAGACACATGGACCCAATGGCCATTTCTTGTGAAAAACAAGGCCCCATCAATCAAGGTTTGTGAATCCACTGTGCTTCTCATAACTGCCCAAAATAGAGTCCAAGCACGTGAACAGGGCTGCACTGTGGTGGGCTCCGCACACCCAGCCACCGAAGACGCTCGAGCGAATGCATGCACCCAGTTAATGATCTTCTCCATTGTGCACTCCCTGATCCCCCAAGGTGACCGCAGGCCACTTTCGGGGGAAAACCGTGTGCAGACCCCTGCATCAGAAGCCTTGCCAACCTGAGAACTGAACATGCGTCAAGAAAGGATGGACCTAGGTTCGGCCTGTTCCAAGTGGATCCCACCACACTGCCCGCCGATGGAGACGGAGCAAGCTGACGTCCCAGCATATATACTCCTCTAGTGACCCCAGTCTGCCGGAGAATCCACCTATGCAGCCAGGACACCCCATTAATCTATCGAGCTATCGTAGCCAGTGAAGCTGATTTGCCCTGCTTCCTTCCACCATGAAGAACAAACAGGTGATCCATCTTCTGAAACCTCCAGTTACCACACAACAAGTCTCTCAACATCCAAGGGATGCAGGAGGCGATACTCCTCCATGTCCCTGACCTTATCCAGGGATGGCAAGGAAATGGACTGATTCAAATGAAACTCAGAGACCACCTTAGGCATGAAGGATGGGACTGTACGCCAGCAACATATTTCTAATCCTGTCCACCACTTATGGGGCCCAAACCGAGGGTACTCTGTTTATTAACAAACTTCTTATAGGGGACAGTATCAAAAGCTTTGATGAAATCCAATTGTACCACATCCGCTTGTGAAAGTACAAAATCTCATAATTTAATACAAAGGAGTTTTGATTTGGTTACATTTCCTTCCAGAACTACCACAAGTACATATCTGTCTACTTTGAATCCCTTGTGGCCTGGGTTTCTGTTTTCCTGTTCCAATTATAAGCCAGCGGGTAAACATCTGGGGGTTCAGCCCATGCAGCCCTCTTCACTGATTCCCCTTCCTCCCTGCCCACACGTTGGAATCGAGGACCCCTTCACGGCCTCTGTGCCGCCTTTGTGACCTAATAATAGAGAGCACAGGGTGGGCACAAGAGCAGCAGCGTGCAGTGAACACACGCGTCTCAATCAGGAAAGTTAGTAAACGGGGAAATAGCGTGAGCTCCAGTGGCAGTTATTTTGGGGCATCTGAGGAGACTAGGAAGGTGGATTTGCAGCAGCAGCGGCATTAGCCGGCGCTGTATCGAGAGAACGCCCGCCCTCCCGGGGGCAGGAATCCTCCGCCCGGTGCCGTACAGGTTTGCAATTGTTTTCCAACAGACTCCCTCCCTCCCTCCAGCGCCCTTCCCCTCCCCTTCCAGGGCGGCCATGCAGCTCCTTCCTGGCTAAGAAGTGGTCAGAATTGCCCCTACCGATGCACGCTGGGAGAGGGAGCGCTACCCTTCTCCCGCTGCAGCAGCAGCAGCACGCTCCTTCACACCCTCGCCACTCTCATCCTCCTTCCCACTGGTTCCAACCGCACTGTTTCTCCGCCGGGAAGTGGCACCTCAATGGAGCCATGTGGGCCAGTGCATCCACTCACCACCCCCCTCCCCTGAGAACTGCTCCGCACCAGAATTGCGGAACCGCGCTGTGCCGGGGGCCAGCGATGAAAAGGCCGAACAAAGGGGAGCCGACGGGTTTTAAGTCTCCTACCGGTTCTCCCGCCTTTGCTGAAGTAATTGCGTCGCTTCCCCGGCCATTCTTGTGGCCCAGCATCGGGGCATGTTCTGATGACGTCACCGCGCCCTTCGCCAGACCAACTGGGGGGTAGTGACGTCACCAGCAACACTCCAGCACGACGAATAGGAGCTCCCGCTCGTGGCACTGGCCAGACGCTGCTGGTGCCATTACAACCAGCCGCCGCGAGGGTGGGGGTGGGGAGATGGGCTCCCCCTCCCTCCCTCTGCGCACATCTGGTAAGCTCGGCGCAGTGGTGGCGGCGCCCGCACATCCGTGCTGGGGTGAATTCCATGAACGTGTGAGAGCTCTACTGTCTGAGAAACAAGCCAAAAACCAGTAAACCCTACGAGAGAAATTTCTCTCTCTCCCAGGAACTTATCCTAACAGGTAAATGTCATGGCCAGTGGTAAATCAGGCAAAATAGAAGCTGATTTTGCAGCGTCACGCGGTGTAGCACACGGAGTCAAAAAGTGCAGAGAAGGCCCTCCATCCCCACGGAAAGTGACACTGCTGGCAAGGAAACTGGAACTGAATCCTTCTATACCCCCCCTGATCATGAAAGAGCTGCTGCAGCTCCCAAAGGTGCTAGTGACAGAATCAAAGTTGAAGTCAGCAATTAAAGCAGAGCTGGCTTCACCTACTGCACAATTCTCTTTATGTCGAAAGAGTGGAAGGGTCGGAGGAAAGGACTTCCTTGTTAGAAGCTATTGTGACGGTGCTACAGGGCAAAGTCAGAATCATTGCTGACCCAAGAGGGGATTTCAAAGGTGCAAATAACAGAATCTGAGAAATTTAGGGATTGCAGAGGGAATGGAAGGCGAGGAGTCACTTCTGCCAGTGCTACCGGAAATTCAGCTTGTACTGGACTTTGAGAGCGAAAGCGCACAGAGAGCGCCTTCCCGTTAGATGAGCAGGCATCCTTCCTTTTCAGTTTTGATTTTATTTTTCCTGGGAAGTTCAATGTTATGGCAAAAGAAAAACTAGTGGAAAAATGAATTTGTTATTAAAAAAAAAAAAGGAGAAAAAACAGTGGAAAAGTCATTTTTCCATTGATTCTATTTTTGTGACAACATTAAAATTCCCAGGAAAAATAAAATAAGAAAATAGAAAACGAAGGTCCCGAAACATAAAGCCACAAAAAAGTAGCCGAGGCCAATGGCGATTCATATCTTGAGATGACCTCAATTACTGGAAATCCCGAAAAAGTCAAGGTACCCAGAATGAAAGACCATTTTTGATTCTGGTGGTTCTAAATAATGTCACAGCGCAGGAAGGGGAAAGGTTTCTGGTAACGCCGGAGCAAGCAAGAAATCTGATAGCAAGGTTCAGATTGCTCTATCCACTGAGTGCGAAAGCCACTGCGTAAAATACGAGTAAAACATTTGAGGATCCTGAAGGACTGCCAGGTTATATCATTCACTTTAGGGTAACAAAGGGGAGACTTGGTGATTGATTTGTGCAGAAAAAGAAGGACAACGGGGAATATCAGGGCAAAGAAAAGTTTTATGTACCGTTTTGCTGGCTAACAGACTACATGCTGATTTTTTTTTTATTATGATTTTCAATGTTAATATAATTGCAGTGAGTACCTGAGAGACTTGAGAAGAATCACCGTGAATTGAGTCTGTATCGTTTGGTCATTTTTGGTCTCCATGTAGCACTTCAACATTTGACAAGTGACAGTTTACCACATAAATAAAATGTAATGTCTTCCCAAGATTTTTTGAGAAATAAGATGGGCTTGTGGAGAGTGGGACGCAGTAATTCAAGTCTAGCTGGTAATATTGCAGATCTCTGCTGATACATCATTTAACTTTAAGCATGGACCCGTGAGCTATTCCCACAGCCTCTGGCTTTCATAGACAGATACTACAGAGGCGAAGGTCTGAGAGCTCATGAAGTAATGGAGAGAGTCTATGGGAGTATGTATGTGCACTATATGGAGTGTGGGAACATGTGCAAAATCCTAAAAGTGACAGACAATTACAGGTGTTTTACATGCACAGGGAGAATTCCAGAGAGATACATTGATTCTGTGATGAGGACCGAGAGGAACTGCCATATACGCAAATTGAGGGGGCCCATTTTGTACCAGCGCATCAAAGTTAGCCTGCCACATTGCTTTTGAAAATGCAAAAATTCGTGGGGTAGTCCAACCCCCTCCCCCCCTCCCCTTGCCCTCAGGGACTCCTCCCCTCAGTCCAGGTAAATGTATGCCTGAATGCGCAGCATGCGTCTACGTTTACCCGCATATCGGGTGGGCGGTTTGGTAGGTAAAGGACCATTTCTGCTGGACAGAAACTGTGACCTGAGGAGATGCCTTTGAAAATGACCCTCTTATAGGTTCAGCTTTGTGAAGAAGAAAAAAAAAAAAAAGGAAATTGCTGCCATTGACACTATGGTACTGATCCGCTCAACCTATTCCCTTGAGAGTTCAGTGGTGCATTGCATGGCGCGATGTCACTGTATCCTGTGAAAGCCCCTTAGCCAGGGAAACAAAAAAAAAAAAAGAAACCCTTTTTTATTCTTCTGAGCCTCTATGCACCGATTTCCAGGAATGACGCTTAATAAAACATTTGGGACTAATCTTAAATTAACTTTCCTGGGAATATGGGTTAATTTTACTTTTCCTTCTTTTTGTCCACAGACTGTAATTTCAGAGCCTATTCTCGCCTCATGTATTAATAGCAGTAAAGCAAATCTTCGATCTGTGCTGGGTCCGCGTGTTGGGATTTGTTTGATCTGTGGCAATACAAAAATAAAAAAAAAAAGTGTGTCTAATTTCAGGCACATACATAAGAGGAGAGAAAATGAGAGGAGGAGGTGCAAAGTACATGAAACAGCATCCTAAGGAGGCGTGCATAAGCCTATTATGGTCTTTTTTAATGCTTTATACAAAATAAATAAAAAAAAACAAACCAGACCCAGCAGACCAGCCAGTAATAACTCAGTCACAGAACTGATCCAGGTGCACTGGTTAGGAAGGCTTCACTGTCCAGTAGCAGACTGGGTTTGCAAGGTCTGACCTTTTGATCTTCTGTGTCAGCCGATGTCTATTAGGATGGCAATATGCAAAGGTTTTTCACGCAGGCAAACGCACATTTACTCATGTAACCCCTTATTCATGGATAGGCTGTATCCTAAAGGACCATAAAATAATTTGTATCTCGGGGCTAACTCCTCAGTCTCTTTCTTCCTCTTCTTGTCCCAAGGAGTGGGTTCTTTCTGTTGGGGGGGGGGGGGGGGGGAAGGATAACCTTCTAGACCCAGCGCATAGGTGGCATCCGTTGTGCGTGTGTTACCACGGCTCTTTGGGGCAGGTACAGTGGCAAAACAGGCTGGACTCTCTGGATGGGTATTCAAAATAAAGTTTAGTGTGATTGATTGTGAAAGAATCATTAGAAACAAATAATAAAGTGTCCAGTTACATCCAGGTTCTTCAGACATATAGGAGTACAGATTTTTAGTGTCTCTATCTCTGTGGATGTATCCCTCAGGGTAGGGTCTTGAGATTTTCTTATCCTCCAAGGGATGGAGTGAACAAGAGTCCCAAAGTGGCCGGGGCATCCTAGGTGTTGATTTCCTTGTTCCCTACAGCACCTGAGGTCCGTGCATACTTCCAGCCTACAATCTGTCAATGTCCTGCTTCCCAGGAGTGGACGCTCCTATGGGGTCTCCAGATGCCCTTCTCCTCTTTGCTCCCTTGGATTTCTTTTCGAAGATGC
Source organism: Rhinatrema bivittatum (assembly GCF_901001135.1). Classification (NCBI taxonomy): domain Eukaryota; kingdom Metazoa; phylum Chordata; class Amphibia; order Gymnophiona; family Rhinatrematidae; genus Rhinatrema; species Rhinatrema bivittatum. Next base: position 232,288,153 of record NC_042619.1, read on the forward strand.
AGACCTTTCTGGAGGAAAGGCCTCTATTGGAAAAGAGCTGTCAAAGAGTCCTCCAGTTCTGGGTAAGGAAGGGTGACAGAAACAATACTTCCTTTCCTCTCAAATGGGCAAACTCAAATTTGAGAAAATACTTCTCTTGTCTCCTTAAATGGGCACTGTAACCTCCTCCTGGACTGGGCAATGACATACACATTTCCCTCCTGACCTCCGGGGCAGGAGATACAGCCTGACAGGAAGGCCCAAGTCAAACTGCGGGAAAAAAATCAGGAAAAACTAGCAAAATTCCTTCTGTCCTTCTCAAAACCCCACCAGTCCACAATAGGGAAATGGCAGGGCAGTGTTTCTCCCTTCCTTTGCTAGGCAGGGGACCTAACTTTGGAGAGCACACTGAAACACAACTTTCTCCTTCAAAAGAATCTCTACACTGCCACACATTAACCTACTACTCTCCTCTTGTGCCTCCGGGGCTCGCCATTCCAGCAGTCCTCTAGGGGAGGTGCTGTATAGAATGGTATGTCCTTTTGCAGCTGTCTACCTAAGAGCCAGGAACTAGGGCCATATAGTGGAGACCTAAAGGGTCTCTATATCCACATAAAAATTTCTGGAATATTGCCCCTCCTTATTGTGTTTTAAAGTACACAACATGCTTACTTTTATTCATGTTAAAAAGTGGAGGGGCCAGGTCATTTACAAATCGCCACACATACTTTCAGGTGTGTACTTTGTAGATGCGAGTGATGGAGATCACCTTCTGTTAATGTTGACTTCTGTTCATATGTTTTTTTCAACCCTTGGATGTGACTTTCAAGGTGGCATACATAAATTCTGCAGCATTGGAAATACAGGCACATATACAATTAGTTCAGATGCAGCAAGATAGCCTCCATCCTCACATCCAAGTCGAAATAAGTGCCCTTTCTTCCAGTGCCATGAACCTAATGCACACAAATTGAGCAGCAAGGGAAAGTTATGCATGTAAATTGAAAAAAGAGGATATTTCTCAAAGACACTGCTTCCTTCTCTTGCATACACACACACACACACACAAATAAACATACTCCCTCCCTGACACAGATATACACCGACTAAGTGAAACTTACGGACGTCCTTTATTTCACACACACACATACAGACACCCATAGAAAAAATAACAGTATCTTCATCACCAACACATACAAACATACATATGCAAACAAATTCAAACTCTCTCTCAAATACACTCACACAGCCTCCTTTTCTCTAACACACAAAGCTTTCCTCTCATACAAATACCACCCACCACCACTCTTGCCTCTCTGTTAAACATACACAGACACAACATATACACAATATTAACATCTTTCTCTCACACACATATACACAGTTTCTCTCTCTCTCTCACTCACATACATAAACACAGCCCTCAGATGTCTCAAACACATTTTCAAATGATGTACTCCATTCAAAGAATGCCTTTTGAAATTTTGTGCACACCACGGAGTATACCTTTCCGATCTTCTTTTGCATGAGGTCAGTGGGTGATTTCCCTGTTTCACATTTTCAAGGTGAGTTTAAAAAGGGATGCGTGCGCCAAAATCGGGAGATGTGCGTGCATGTAAGACATGCATATGTCCACCCACTTAAAAGCCGCCTACACGTACACATATCTCTCGATATGCAAATATCTCACTTCAAATGACAAAGGGGCGTGGTCTGGGCGGGGCCTGGGCATTCTGGGGCAGGGACAAGAGATATGCCTGCAAATACTGATATGCCTGGACACATGCCCAGGTCCAGTCCCGTGTAACTCTACTTCTACTTTGAAGGAGGTGTAAGTTAAAAAAAAAAAAATCAGCCAGCCCTGAGGTGTTTAAAGGATCTGGGGTAACTGGGTGAAGTGCAGGCTAGTAAACCAGTGGGGTTTGGAGGGCCTAGCTCTACACTGGGCAAACTGGTGGACAAACTGGTGAAACTGGTCATGGCATGATCATGCACTGGTTATAAAATTCCCTCACTTACATGACAGAAACCAGATTTGTGCGGCTGTGCACGCCTACTTGCAAGATTAGGAGCACACATACGCTCGCCTAGGTTATTTTATAACATATGTGCAAATGTGTGGGTATGTTATAAAATTGCTGCGTCAGCTGGGTGCGCGCTGATGCACACGTGTGTCCATGCACCCATTTGAGAGTTACCATCCCTACGTGCAATGACAGTGCATTCTTTAACTAGCCACTAGCTCTAGGAAACCACAGAAATGTAGGCTTGTTATTGAAAAAATGATGTTTTCCCTTTCTGTGCCTATGGAAATAATCATTATTCAATAAGACCAATTAAAATATGTGGGCAAGAGGTAGGGAGATAGGTAGGTATAAGCAATTCTCATTGGTGGTTATAACAAACTCTACTGTAGCACTGGAAAGGTCTGATCCTTTTACCCTGCTGTTTTATGCACAGATAGATCAGACTCACCACTCTTACATCCTGAATCTAAACAGATGGAGGCATAAGCCTGAGAAGCAGAAGACTCTTTTTTTAAATTTTAGATTTCGCACAATGGATGAAATCTGCAATCTTAAAATTAGTTTTACTGGCAGCTAATCTCACCACATTTGTTGCCGTGCACGCTATGCATCTGACACTTTTCCCATATGACACTTGGCAGAAGTCATTTATCATTTCCTCGGTGTTGAAGGCCTTGCAAGGTGAAGATGTCTTAAAAGAAAGGTCATCGATACACAGATATCACCTAATGGGAAAACATGTATGCTGCAGGTGAGGTTGGTGCTTATGCAGATGACCGACCAAATGAAGGACTTAATGTCTGTGATGCTACAGAAGGCTGAGGAAAGGCAGGAAGGGCTTCTAGTGGCACCACAGAACATGGAACCAAAGCTCAAGCTCTCAGTTTTTTGCTGTTGCTCTTAGGGGTTTTGTTTCATTGTTTTGCTTCTTTTTCCATTGATTTTTTTTTTTATTTTCTATTCGTTTCATTTTTAGCAGACAGTATTTTTTTGTGCACTGCATGTACTTTTCTTAACTGAAAAGCTTTGGTGAGCGCTGCACAGTTTCGTATGCACTAAAAAGCTTTAACGCATGCTAAAATGACAAAACACAAAAATGGTGCTTCATTATTGTTTTTGGTGTTGTTTCAGATGAAAAACGGAAGAAAGGAGATAGCAAATATTGTCAATGGTTTCATGTTGTTTTAAAGTAGACAGCCCGCCCTCTGTTCATGGCCAGATTTTAAAATATGAGTAAATAAATGTCAAACAATTGTGCAGAAAGCTGAGATGCGGTTTGATTCTGCAGTGTTGAAATAGCACATATTTGGATCAGAGGCTTAATTTTCTGCAATTGCTGGGAGGAAAAAGAGCTCCAGTGGGGAAAAAAAAAATCATACTGGTGAAAACTTTTTAACAAACAAGTTCTTAATCATAGTGCTTTAAGGCAAAAGCCTCCCAGCATTTTTTTTTTTATTTGTTTTTTCTCCTGTGAAAGTTGTTCTTGCTTGAATTTTGCCTGAGGAAAGACCCTTTGAGAATTCTTCTCCTTTAGAATACTAATGGTCTTGTTAGTAGTGTTATAGAATTATATAATCCCTTATGCCATGATGCTTCAATCCACTGATCAAAATAAAAGCTGAATCGTGTTTTTCTCATATTAAAATAGACAAATAAATTACAGAAAATAAAAAAAAATTGTTGCAGTGAAAAGGGGTTGATCAATGCAGCTCTTTAAGAAAAAAAAAAAACTCTCAATGCTGCAGAGACAGATGGGGAAAATCAGGCAGATGGACCATTTCTAGCAGCAGTGTTGCTGGCCTTTCTATTGCCTGAATGGCAGCCAATGTTGAAGCAGCCCTGCTGCCTCTGGGTGGGAGTCAGTGGCAATATTCTCAGCATACTGTGTTATTACTGTGTTTTCCAGGACTCTTTTAATCCCAAGCGTGTTAGAAAAATTAGAAAGCAGTTATACACAATAGAGAGCCACAGAAATATTGAAAAGGGAGACCTTTGGCGAGGAAGAGAAAAGAAGGAAAAGGTGCAGAGCAAACAGGAAGACAGAGATTGAGATGGGGAGGGAGGGAGGGGGATTTGAGACGAGTTGGAGCTGAGGCGAGAAACGATGATGCCAACTGTCATTCAACGTATGTGGCCTTCCCGAGAGTCTAATCCAACGCATACTTGTATTTTATCGCCCGCCTCTCCAATTTAAAACGCTCAAGGCGAGGCTAAACCATAATGAAGGGAGAGCTGAACAACTCCAAAATCATAAAAATTAAAGCAGTTAACATGAAATATGCCGTGGCAAGAAAGAAACCATGAACCTGGGCTCAGAACGGGTGAAGAAAGCAGCAGAAGGTCGTGCTGGCACTGAAGGGCACAGTTCAGGCTCAGTGGGAACATCAGAAGATAGAGTATTGTCTTCACAGAAAGGCTGGAACAGGAAACAGAATTCAAGACTGCCCAGGCCGGCACACTTTGGGGTCCATGCGCTAATACTCGCACTAAAACTTTATTTTGGTTTTGTTTGCTAAAAATGTTAACTTGCCTGCTAAAACATCACTCAAGGGGAGATACATTCATTTTTTTAAGTACATGCACTAAAAAATGATCCTCAATAGTGCAATCATGCTATTAACATGCATATTAGCCCAAAAACATAAGAGGTCTGTATTGCTATATCCGCCTGATCACTAAACAGTATTGTTACGCCCGTAGGTCGCAGACAGCTGCGACCTCTCATGCTCACCTCCTTTTTCCCTGCACTGTCAATCCTAGGAAGAATGGCGGCCTCCGACAACCAACGCCAACCTCCCCGGCATCCCCAGGGACGGCATGGGCACTTCCGACCGTCATCTTGTTTCCGGAATCACCTAAGGTGCGCATGCGCACAAGGGCCTCCTTTGTACACATCATGGCGGGAACCTTGGGGGCATCCCCCTCCAGATGACATCAACTCACTGCTGTACTTAAGCTGACCAGCCCTCTGCTATTACGAGTTAGCAAAGAGTTCCCTCATTGCTGAATCTGCTCCATTCTTGGACTTCCAGTTCCAGATTCCTCTCCTGGTATGTGGACACTCTTGGGTACCCACTCCTCAGGGGCCCTTCCATGTTCCTGGCTATCTGCTCCTCGGTGGGCCTTCCTGCCTTGAATATCTACCTGACCCACTTTTCGGGACACTCTCCTGGAACTACCACTTGTGAGTACTTTACTACAAACTTCAATGATACTAGCTTTACTGAAGCTTCTTTGCGGTGTACCCTGTGCCTCGGGCCACTACCGTTTCCTCTTCAGTAGAAGTTGCTCCAGTATACCCTGAGCTGCAGGGTATTTCCGTACCAGCTAGAAGATCCACTTCCGGGTTTCTGCACTTCAATCTTCTCAATATCATCATCTTCAGTACAGACATCCTTGGTGTACCCCACTCTGTGGGCCACTACCAGATGTGTACTTCTGAGATAATCTCTACTCGTCTGAAGGGACTTCCTGGCATACCCCGTTCTGCGGGCCACTACCGGATCTTCATATCAGTGGTATCACCTTGGTTATACCCCACTGCTCAGAACTGTACTTATTTACATCTCCCGCTCTGCGGGCTCTGCCTTTCCTTCCTTCATAATAAAGTCTCTATCATATGGCTGTGTCCTACGCTGCTGAGACCGCGCCTACCGACGGTGAGGCTCACAGGGCTCCTCCCTGTGGGCGGAGACACCTCTCATCTCGGCCCAGGGTTCACATCCTTACAAAAACATAACAGATTGCTAACTTCATGGACACAGCTCAGGACTCAGCCATTCAGGCCATCCCTGGCCTGGCCCAACGTCTTGCCGAGCAACAAAGGACATTAGAGACTTTAGCTAATGCCTTCAATCAGCTAAGCTCTCGGCTGAATTCTTCATCGACGCCTGACAAGGTCACTTCTCCCCTCATGTGTTGCCTGTACGGCTCTCCGTGCCCTTGCCAGCACCCACTCATTTTACAGTTGATCCCCTGTTATGTAGGGACTTTCTGAATCAGTGCTGTATGCACTTTTCACCTCAACCTACCTATTTCCCAGACGTAGTGTCCAAAACTACGTACATACTGAGTCTTTTAGATGGGAAAGCCCTGGCCTGGGCTTCACCTCTCTGGGAGCGTAATGATCCAATTCTCAATGATTTGACAGGCTTCCTTGCTCTCTTTCATTCTGTATTTGGCAACCCTGCTCACAAGACTGACACTGGTTCTGCACTCCTGCATCTACAACAAGGTACCAAACCTTTGACTGATTATGTTATTGAGTCTAAAACCTTGTCCTCAGAACTACATTGGGACCTGGGTTGCCTGCGGGCTATTTTCCTGGAAGGTCTTATCTCTCGCATCAAAGATGAATTAGCAGCATGTGAACTCCCTGATACTCTAGACTCTCTCATTGACCTTGCGGGGCGAATTGATCGTCATCAGCATGAGCGGTCACAAGAGGTAAAGGGTTCTAAAAAGATGCCACCAGGGGTTCCACGCTCTCGTCCAGCGCCTGTTACTCAGACTACTCCCACACCCAGTATTGAGGAGGAAGAACCCATGCAACTAGGCTGCAGCCATCTATCAGCTAAGGAGAGGCATCCCTGAAAGAGATTAAGCCTCTGCATGTACTGCAGACAACCTGGCCACGCTGTTCCCTCCTGTCCTATCTGACCGGGAAACTCACAGACATAGGATCCGCTGGAGGACTTCTCCTAGGTCTAACTTCTCCATCTCCTCCACTGACTCTTCCAGTCTCCATTAACATGGACGCCCTCGAATTCCACACACTAGCCCTAGTGGACTCCGGTGCCGGTGGGAATTTCATACTCAGACAACTTGTAGAGCACCTATGAATCCCCATTGTTCGGACACCTACCCTACTGCTATTGTCATTGATACATGGCAAGCCATCACCTGGTGAGGTCTCTTATTCTACTCAACCTATTTTTCTCCGCACGGGGTCTCTACACTCGGAGACCATTTCTTTCCTAGTCCTGGATAAAGCAATACATCCGGTGGTACTCGGACTGCCATGGTTACAAATGCCCTCACCCCAATTCGATTGGAGTACCCTAGAACTGTCCCAATGGGGAAAAGCTTGCCATGGAAAATGCTTAGAGGAAATAACTCCTATGCCTTGCCAGACCACTACCACTTCCCTTCTGGGCCTACCTCAGCAGTACTCTTCTTATCAAGATGTATTCTCTAAGAAAGCGGCAGACACTCTACCACCTCACCGATCCTTTGACTGCGTCATAAACTTAGTACCCAATTCTGAGCCTCCCAGAGGAAGGGTGTACCCACTTTCTCTGTCAGAGACTAAGGCTATGTCTGCCTATATTTAAGAGAACTTGGCGAAGGGTTTCATTCGGCCTTCTAAGTCTCCTGCCGGAGCCGGATTTTTTTTGTGGGTAAGAAGGACGGATCCCTTAAATGAGATCACCATGAAGGACCGCTATCCATTGCCATTGATCTCTGAACTCTTTGATAGGCTCCAAGGAGCCAAAATATTCACGAAGCTGAGCCTCAGAGGGGCATATAATTTGATGCAAATATGCCAGGGTGATGAATGGAAGACATTTCCAATATTTAGTCATGCCCTTTGGCCTTTGCAACGCCCTGGCCGTATTTCAAAACATGATGAATAAAATCTTCAGGGACATGCTGTACAGCTATGTAGTAGTATATCTAGATGACATTCTGTTTTTTTCTCAAAACCTCCAGAGCCATCAATTGGACGTCGCCAATGTTCTACAGAGACTAAGAGATAACCACCTGTATGCCAAATTAGAGAAATGCTCATTTCACCAGGAGTCTGTTCCCTTTTTAGGCTACGTGGTATCAAGCCAGGGGTTCCAGATGGATCCGCAAAAAACCAAGAGTATTCGGGACTGGCCCCAACCTACTGGTCTTAAAGCTCTGCAAAGATTCCTCGGATTCACTAACTACTACAGATCATTCATTCATAAAAACATAAGAACATAAGAAATTGCCATGCTGGGTCAGACCAAGGGTCCATCAAGCCCAGCATCCTGTTTCCAACAGAGGCCAAACCAGGCCACAAGAACCTGGCAATTATCCAAACACTAAGAAGATCCCATGCTACTGATGCAATTAATAGCAGTGGCTATTCCCTAAGTAAACTTGATTAATAGCCGTTAATGGACTTCTCCTCCAAGAACTTATCCAAACCTTTTTTGAACCCAGCTATACTAACTGCAATAACCACATCCTCCGGCAACAAATTCCAGAGCTTTATTATGCATTGAGTGAAAAGAATTTTCTCCAATTAGTCTTAAATGTGCTACTTGCTAACTTCATGGAATGCCCCCTAGTCCTTCTATTATTCGAAAATGTAAATAACCGAGTCACATCTACTCTTTCAAGACCTCGCATGATCTTAAAGACCTCTATCATATTCCCCCTCAGCCGTCTCTTCTCCAAGCTGAACAGCCCTAACCTCTTCAGACTTTCCTCATAGGGGAGCTGTTCCATCCCCTTTATCATTTTGGTTGCCCTTCTCTGTACCATCTCCATCACAACTATATCTTTTTTGAGATGCGGCGACCAAATTGTACACAGTATTCAAGGTGTGGTCTCACCATGGAGCGATATAGAGGCATTATGACATTTTCCGTTTTATTAACCATTCCCTTCCTAATAATTCCTAACATTCTGTTTGCTTTTTTGACTGCTGCAGCACACTGAGCTGACGATTTTAAAATATTATCCACTATGATGCCTAGATCTTTTTCCTATTCTACCTTGACCGCCATGACAGCCATGACGCGAAAGGGAGCCAATCCCTCTCAGTGGTCTCCAGAAGCAGTGATCGCCTTCCAGGAACTCAAAAAGTGTTTCTTCCAGAGCCATGTCTACTCCACCCAGATCCCCGACGAAATTTCATCGTCGAGGTGGATGCTTCGGACATCGGAGTTGGTGCTGTCCTTAGTCAACATAGTGACACCCACACCTTACATCCCTGTTCCTTTTTCTCTCAGCATTTCTTCCCTGCCGAGCGAAACTACAGGATAGGAGACAAGGAGCTACTAGCAATCAAATTGGTGTTTGAGGAATGGTGCCCATGCCTCGAGGGTGCACAACATCAGATAACGGTTTACACCGACCACAAAAACCTCGAATACTTACATCATGCGCAACACTCGAACCACAGACAAGCCCACTGGTCCTTATTTTTTAACCAATTTGATTTCCTCTTGAAGTATCACCCAGTGGACGCTCTCTTCCGTTCCTTTTCATCAGAGGATGTCCCTGATACTCCGCGTCATATCATTGACCCTACTAGGGTACTTCTCTCAGCTACTCACATGGTTCCAACCGGGAAAACAGTGCTACCCTGGGCACTCGGGAAGAAGATCTTCAGATGGGCCCGGGCATCCTGCACAATCCAGGACACTGACCACCCTGCAAAGATATTACTGGTGGCCTTCCATGAAAGAAGATGTATGGGCCTATGTGGAGTCATGTCCTACCTGCGCAAGACAGAAACCACCAGCCGGTCATCCCTGGGGACTTTTTCAGCCTCTGCCCAATCCTAGCGAACCATGGACACATATAGCCACGGACTTTATTGTCGATTTAGCCATGTCCAATGGCAACAACACCATCTGGGTCATTGTAGACCGCTTTTCTAAAATGGCTCATTTTGTGGCATTACCCAGGTTACCATCAGCTCCAGAATTAGCAAAGTTATTCATCCGTCACGTCTTCCATCTGCATGGCATGCCAAAGCACATCCTCTCTGACCAAGGGGTTCAATTTACAGCAAAATTCTGGAGATCCCTCTGCAAAACGTTTGACATATCCCTGGATCTCACATCAGCTTACCATCCGCAAGCCAACGGACAGACATACACTAAAACAGTTTCCCCTGGCTTATGTCAATTCCTGTCAAAGCGATTGATCTGACTTGCTCCCCTGGGCCGAATTCACGCTGAATTCTCATCAGTCAGCTTCAACAGGATAGTCACCTTTTCAACTCGTCTATGGACGTCAACCTCTACCTCCTCTATCATTGCCTTTGTCAGTATCATCTCCTGCAGCCCAGGCTTCAGCGCAAGAACTGCATCAGCTTTGGGAACACACTAGAGAACTTCTCCAGAAAGCTGGGCAACAGGCTAAGAAGTTCTAGGATGCCTATCACAGAGCAGCTCCGCAGTTACAACCCGGAGACAAGGTATAGCTCAGTACCTGCTTCATCCACCTAAAACTGCCTTCTGCTCGATTTGTGCCCAGGTACATAGGGCCTTTTCGATACTCCGCCACCTGGGTCCAGTCACGTACAGCCACTACCGGATCCTCACATCAGTGGTATCACCTTGGGTATATCCCACTGCTCAGAACTGTACTTATTTATATCCCCCATTGTGCGGGCTCTGCCTTTCCTTCCTTCATAATAACGTCCCTATCATACAGCTGTGTCCTACACCGCTGAGACTGCACCTACCGACGGTGAGGCTCACAGGGCTCCTCCCTGTGGACAGAGACACCTCTCATCTCAGCCCAGTGTTCACATCCTTACAAAAACATAACAAGCATGTAGATGCTACCCAAATTAGCACATACTCTGAGCATGCACACTCCTGTTTTCATCATGGTGCAGTCCCCTTGCTGAAAACCCATTATGAAAGTAAGCCTGACACATGAGGCTGGTTGTCAGTGCTGAAGACAGAAACCGGACTGCAGGAGATGATGTAAAAAGAGAGAAAATACTTCCAGGAGAAGAAAAATAAGACCAAAAGCACATGCCTCAGATGTCTGCCAAGGAGAATGAAGGGGAAGAAGTGTAAACGAAATGGAGAAGGAATGTGATGACCTAAGGGCTGTTCCACAAACTCTCAGGATGACCAACCCTTACCCTCTCACTGCATCCAGCCAGGAAAGTCTGCAAAGTAGAGGGCCAGCATCAGAAGGTGCCCCAGCCCATCCATCCCACTGTAGCCTGGGAGGGAAATCTGCTTAACACAGTGACTTAGTAATGATGGCAGAAAAAGACCAATTGGTCTATCCAGTCTGCTCAGCAAGTTTCTTATGGTAGTAACTGCCACTCCGTGCAGGTTACCCCATGTCTTCTCTTAAGGGTAGTAACTGTTGCTTCATGCAGGTTACCCCCATGTGTTCTGTTAAGGATAATAACTGCCGCTCCGTGCAGGTTACCCCCATGTTTTCTGTTAAGGGTAGTAACTGTCGCTTCATGCAAGTTACCCCCATTTGTTCTGTTAAGGATAATAACTGCTGTTTCATGCAGGTTACCCCCATGTGTTCTGTTAAGGATAATAACTGCTGCTCTGTGCAGTTTACCCCCATGTGTTCTGTTAAGGGTAGTAGCTGTTGCTCTGTGCGGGTTACCCCATGTTTCTGTTAAAGGTAGTGACTGCTGCTTCTTGCAGGTTGCTCCCATGTTTCTGTTAAAGACAGTAATCGCTACTCCATGTGGGTTACCCCCGTGTGTTCTGTTAAGGGTAGTAACTGTCGCTTCATGCAGGTTACCCTCATGTGTTCTGTTAAGGATAATAACTACCGCTTCATGTTAAGGATAGTAACTGCTGATCCGTGCGGGTTACCCCCAGGTGTTCTGTTAAGGATAGTAACTGCCACTCCGTGCAGGTTACCCCCATGTCTTCTCTTAAGGGTAGTAACTGTTGCTTCATGCAGGTTACCCCCATGTGTTCTGTTAAGGATAATAACTGCCGCTCCGTGCAGGTTACCCCCATGTTTTCTGTTAAGGGTAGTAACTGTCGCTTCATGCAAGTTACCCCCATTTGTTCTGTTAAGGATAGTAACTGCTGCTCCGTGCGGGTTACCCCCAGGTGTTCTGTTAAGGATAGTAACTGCTGATCCGTGCGGGTTACCCCCAGGTGTTCTGTTAAGGATAGTAACTGCTGCTCCGTGCGGGTTACCCCCAGGTGTTCTGTTAAGGATAGTAACTGCTGATCCGTGCGGGTTACCTCCAGGTATTCTGTTAAGGATAGTAACTGCTGATCCGTGCGGGTTACCTCCAGGTGTTCTGTTAAGGATAGTAACTGCTGCTCCGTGCGGGTTACCTCCAGGTGTTCTGTTAAGGATAGTAACTGCTGATCCGTGCGGGTTACCTCCAGGTGTTCTGTTAAGGATAGTAACTGCTGATCCGTGCGGGTTACCTCCAGGTGTTCTGTTAAGGATAGTAACTGCTGATCCGTGCGGGTTACCTCCAGGTGTTCTGTTAAGGATAGTAACTGCTGATCCGTGCGGGTTACCTCCAGGTGTTCTGTTAAGGATAGTAACTGCTGATCCGTGCGGGTTACCTCCAGGTGTTCTGTTAAGGATAGTAACTGCTGCTCCGTGCGGGTTACCTCCAGGTGTTCTGTTAAGGATAGTAACTGCTGCTCCGTGCGGGTTACCTCCAGGTGTTCTGTTAAGGATAGTAACTGCTGCTCCGTGCGGGTTACCTCCAGCTGTTCTGTTAAGGATAGTAACTGCTGCTCCGTGCGGGTTACCTCCAGGTGTTCTGTTAAGGATAGTAACTGCTGCTCCGTGCGGGTTACCTCCAGGTGTTCTGTTAAGGATAGTAACTGCTGATCCGTGCGGGTTACCTCCAGGTGTTCTGTTAAGGATAGTAACTGCTGCTCCGTGCGGGTTACCTCCAGGTGTTCTGTTAAGGATAGTAACTGCTGATCCGTGCGGGTTACCCCCAGGTGTTCTGTTAAGGATAGTAACTGCTGCTCCGTGCGGGTTACCTCCAGGTGTTCTGTTAAGGATAGTAACTGCTGCTCCGTGCGGGTTACCTCCAGGTGTTCTGTTAAGGATAGTAACTGCTGCTCTGTGCGGGTTACCCCCAGGAGTTCTGTTAAGGATAGTAACTGCTGCTCCGTGCGAGTTACCCCCAGGTGTTCTGTTAAGGACAGTAACTGCTGCTCCGTGCGGGTTACCCCCATGTGTTCTGTTAAGGATAGTAACTGCTGCTCCGTGTGGGTTACCCCCAGGTGTTCTGTTAAGGATAGTAACTGCTGATCCGTGCGGGTTACCTCCAGGTGTTCTGTTAAGGATAGTAACTGCTGCTCCGTGCGGGTTACCTCCAGGTGTTCTGTTAAGGATAGTAACTGCTGCTCCGTGCGAGTTACCCCCAGGTGTTCTGTTAAGGATAGTAACTGCTTCTCCGTGCGGGTTACCCCCAGGTGTTCTGTTAAGGATAGTAATTGCTGCTCCGTGCGGGTTACCCCATGTTTCTGTTAAGGGTAGTAGCTGCTGCTCTGTGTGGGTTACCCCATGTTTCTGTAAATGGTAGAGAGGCATTATTATTACCTCTGTTTTCCTGCTGGTTATGCCTCTCTCTATGCAGCCCAGCATCTCTCTGGGCTTAGCCACCACCTTGTCACATTGCTTCACACCTTCAAATCATCAGACACTATCACCCCATGGTCTCTCTCCCAGTCCCTGCACATCAGTCTTTTGCCCCCTAATACATATGACTCCTTTGGATTGCCTACCCTAAATTCATGACTCTGCACTTTTTGGCATTGAATCCCAATTGCCAAAACTTTGACCACTTCTCAAGCTTTCCTAGATCACCAGGAGAGGAGGAAAAGACAGGAAGAGCGATCCAGAAAAGGATCAAGAAAACAAGGAGAAGGAAAAAAGAAAACGCCACAGAAAAGGAAAGCCAGAGAGAAGATTTACTCTGGCCAGAAGATAAATTAAACTATCCAAAAGTCTATACAGCCATGTAAAAATGCATATGTCTGCAATAAATCATTGGTAAACAGTGAAACTTATGGGACACTGTTTGTTGCTAAAGGCAGCAGTGTGAAAATGCATCCAGGATTGGCACCAAGCCTAAAACAATGGTGTGGCCAGTGAGTGTCTCCAAAGCTCAGCCAGGGAAAATAATTTTCCCAGGTATTTTCTCTCATCTTGTGTCGAAGGGGAAAACTCCTCGGTATGCCACGTGTCTCCAATTAACCCTACTTTATGAGGCCAAGCAACTTTCAAAATCAACCAGTATTTCTACCTTCCCAGCAGACCCAATGAAGCTGCACTCTCTCCAGCACTGTTGCCAACATTAAGTCTGACCGACAGATGGAGGATTACTCTGCTCTCACTCTCCAATGGAATTGCAGCATTAAAAATTAATAGTCTTCCTAAATTAACGTATTTACTTTCTATGCTTCTTTGTTTTCTCGACTCATATGACTTGTGGGATTTGAATAGAACATTTAGTGAATTTTCACAAAATAGTAAAACAAAAAAAAACTCACGATTGAAACGAACTGTACTACAGGCTCCCAAAGAGAGAGCGGAATTTGGTAGCACCTAGCTTGTACCACCTTTGGTTGGCTGCATAATTAATAGATGTGAAAGTTTGGAATACAGAAGCATGCAATGCAAGCTGAAAACAGATGGTTCAGAATTTTGTCAGACCTCTGTGTCTGGCTGCGCTCCTAATCATTCCCCCAATACATGGTTCTGCTGATAGGATATTCACACTAGTTTTTGCTATAAAGCCTTGAATATGTGTACATTAAATGAAAGTTCCGTCAGTTCACTGACCCCTTTTGGTTAACCTAGCTCAGATATCTTGAGTTTAATAGCAAATTGGTTGACTTTAATCATTTAGAAACATAGAAACATAGAACCATAGAATCATTTAGAAACAAAGACCATTTTGCTTATCCAATCTGCCTATCCATACCTCCTGCACAGTTTTATGCTTGTCCTATTCTTTCTTGAATTCTGATACTGTCCTTGTCTCCACCATCTCCACTGGGAGTCTGTTTCATGCATCCATTACCCTGTCTATAAAAAAATATTTTCTTATTGCTCTGGACACTTTTGAGTATTTTGAGTTTACCTCATTGCACCCTCATTCTAGGGCCTCCTTTCCACTGAAAGAGGCCTGTCTCCTATGCAGTTCTTTAAATATCTAGTGGATCACATATCCAAGCAGAGTAATCCAGCAACCACAACTTTTTACATATCATCAAATCCAGAACAAACACTGGTTTATCTAAAGGAAACGATTACACTAGATTAATAAATGGCCTGGTTATATGATTATATGGCCTGCTAGTGATTCTCTTTTAAGGTATTTAAAACATATTGTGGAGGCATACATGGAAAGTTACTGCTGTGGCTGGCACTCTAGATAGGCTGACATGCATTGACCTTTCTACCCCTCATTAATGAGAAGGGTTGGAGAAACATCTGAACAATAGACATTTTCCCTTCATTAGGGTTACATAAGATCAAAAGAAGTGCCATACTATGCTGGATCAGACCAATAGTCTATTGAGCCCAGCATCCTGACCTGACAATGGCCAATGTAGGTCACTTCAAAATATCCAGTAGATATTAATTGGAAGAACCATTCCCTATTACTTCCTATTACTCATTCCCAGAAATAAGAGGTGGAGATCTTCCACGTTTGCTTTGGTTATGAAAGCTCACTTTCATTGTAGAAGTGAATAAAGGGCTACCATTGTCCCAGGGCTGTGGCAAAAATGTCTCAAACCTCTCTTTTCTTTTATTATGATATGATCTAGAAAGCCACTGGCAGGGAGGAGATACAACCTCGGGGACCCTCAGTACTATAGGGGAATAGTCCTTTCAAATAATTCACTGAATGCTCACTGCAGTAGAATGGTAGATGATATCAATGAGGCCAGTATTTATTTTATTTATTTAAAAACTTTTCTATACCGTCGCTAAGTTATATACCATCGCAACGGTTTACAAATAGGCACATAGACTAAGGTAAGTAAATGTAGGATATCGTACATTCTAACAGGTGCCAATAAAGTTCGGTTACAATTTCATAAATAAACAAAAAGACTCTGGCAGTAAAAAATACTGCCAGAGTCTTTTGCTGGCGTTCAATATAAATCTGGTTTATTGCAGCTTGAAAACTAAAATCCACAACTAAAAGAGCAACAATATTCTTTATCCATAATAGCCTTTCTTTTTGTCCTTCTGTTAGCTGAATCAGTGTCTTTGGGTCCCTCCCAGTGAAGGGTGGGAAGCTCTGGCTCTTTCAAGCATGAGCTACCAAAAAAATAGATTGGAGAAAAAACCCTACTCTTTCCCAATATGTCTGTCTCTACTGTCAACTGAGTGTAGAGAATCAAATAAACTGGAAATGCAGTCCCTCCTGAAAGGGGTGATATAGCCTTCAGGTTGAGACCAATCAGACTCTAAAGACTCTCTCGATTTCCAAAAATGATTTCCAACATGGTGGACCTTGAGGCCTTCCAAAACACAGCAAGCTCAGACTTTGATTATCAAGGTCTGACTCCAGCTCCTACAAAATCTCCTTCCGTCTCTGGAGAAAAACAATATTGCCAACCCTTTTTATAGGAAGGCTAAAAGCTATCCCCGTTAAGGGTGGGACCAAAACCAAGCGGAGGCCCAAAAAATGCAAAACCTCCCATAACCTGGAAAACTGAAATGGTACAGAGGAACAAAGGCAAAGCCACTGTTACACGAATAATTAACAACAGGCCTTTCCTCCAGAAACTTGTGCAAACCTTTTTTTTTTTTTTTTTAAAGCTAGCTATAATTTTGATCTTGACCACATCCTCCAGCAGCAAGTTCCTCAGCTTAACTATATGTTAAATGGGTGGACAGTAGTGATTCTGTCTTGGGTGGCTGAGTATTTTTGTGGAGATTTTTGTCTTTTTTTGTTTTGGGAGGAAGTTTTCTCTCATTCTTCCTGCCCAAGAGTGAGGAAAAGAGAAGAGTTATTTTTTCCCTGCTGCCTGAACCTTTCATTCTGAAAGATCCCAGGTTGCCATCTGAAGCCAGACTCTGTATGCAGTGGAAAAATGGAAAAACAGAAACATCACTATTCCTCATAAAACATCAATCAATAAAATCAAGAAATGTAAAACCATAGTAATAAAAAGAATAAATATTTCAAAACAGCTGACAAATAGAACATTCAAAAATTAAAGCTGACATATAAAATGTTTTCCAAATGCCAATAAAATATTTCAAATCAGCAGATGCATCAAATAATATCCAAGAATTAAAACTAATAAGGAACAGTATAAGATGTGTCATGGGGTGCCAGGCTAGTGTTAGGATACACCCTCACAGGTCTGACTGCAGGGCTGGACAAGGGCTAGTATCTGCCTAGCCAGCCCCCTACCCCGCAGGTTGAGCCCTTGGGTTCTGGTGACCAGTAGGGCTTAGCTGGACAAGGCTGGACAAAGGAGGGCAGGCACAAGCTGGAACTGAGGTCAGGCACAGGCTGAACGTTGTGGGCAGAGACAGACTGGAAGCAGAGGTCTGTGTATGGAACAGGCAGGGAACTAACAATTAGGTACTGGAACAGGCTGGACAAAACTGGACAGAATACTAAGCAGGGAGGAGGATTAGATACAGACACAGGCTTCGACAGGTCATTGACTAGGGACTGGGGCTGAATACTAACACAGGCTTGGACAGGAATCTGAGTAGAGACTGGGATGGGATACAAACTGGAGAAAGACAAGGCAATAACAAGGTAGGGAATGGATACTAGGAACTGGGCTGGGCAGGGCAGGACAAGACCAGACAAGGATTAGACAAGACAAGACAAAATAAAGAACACTGAGTCCCGAAGGGAGCAATACAGAAGGCCCGTTCGCTGCTAAGCAATACAGAAGGCCCATAAGCTGCCAAGCACATGGCCCGGAGCCACTAAGCAGGTAAGGCCTGAATAGGTCACAGAGCAAGGTGCAAGAAGACAGAACGCCCAGAGACTACAATTCAAGGTAAGGCCTGAGTAGGCCAAAAGACAAAAAGCAAGATACAAGAAGGCTTGGAGGAAAAATAGTCACGTGATGCTATAGGCTGGTGAACAGCGGGTTTGAGAGCTTCCGCCCGTCTCTTTTTTCAAACCTTCTTTATCTGCCTTGGAGCAACAGACAAGCTACCAAAATGAATGGTAAAGAATCTGGGAAAAGATCAAAAACCAAGATGTGGGCCGATAAGGCAAAACAGAAGATGATGGCACTGGATAAAGGAGGGCCTGATAAAGATGCTGGAAGTTCAGTGGTGGACTCGTCCTCAGATGATGAACTTCGTGATTCCTCAAAAATAATCTCAGCTTCTGAGAAAACTTTTAAGCAATAGTTCGGCTCCTTTTCTGGTAAAATGTCTAAAAATATAGACACTAAATTATCGATCGTTGTGGAAAAAGTAGCTACATTAATGGCCTCTGTTAAGGAGCTTGAGGAGAGACTGGAAGGCCTAGACCTCTGTGCTTGCGATCTGGAGCATGCCTATACTGAATACGGGAAGCAGATGGATAAGCTGGAGAAATCACTCAAATTTTTTGAAAACAAAGCCGAAGACCTCGAAAATTGCAGCAGGCGAAATAATTTATGGATTGTCAGCCTTCCTGAGAAATCGGAGGGGAGTGACGCAGTAGCCTATATTTCAAAATGGCTGCCCGAATTCCTGAGCCTCTTGATAAAACATAATCAGATCAAAGTAGATAGGGTCCATAGAACACTGGCTCCACTACTGGGTCCACAGGATAAACCACACGATCTTGTTGTGCATGTTTTAGACTCTATGCGACAGAAAAAAGAATTGTTCTACCAAGGGAAGCGTATCTTTATCTTCCACGATTTTTCAGTGGGAGTACAAAAGAAGCTCCGTGGCTTTGCAGAAGTGAAGCTTCGCTTGCAAGAGAAAAGCCTGCAATATTACATGCAATACCCTGCGTAGCTGAGGATTGTTGTGCAGGGTGAACACTGGTTCTTCCAAACACCCACGGAAGTGGTTGCTTAAGAACATAAGAACATAAGAACATGCCATACTGGGTCAGACCAAGGGTCCATCAAGCCCAGCATCCTGTTTCCAACAGTGGCCAATCCAGGCCAAAAGAACCTGGCAAATACCCCAAAACTAAGTCTATTCCATGTTACCGTTGCTAGTAATAGCAGTGGCTATTTTCTAAGACAACTTAATTAATAGCAGGTAATGGACTTCTCCTCCAAGAACTTATCCAATCCTTTTTTAAACACGGCTATACTAACTGCACTAACCACATCCCCTGGCAACAAATTCCAGAGTTTAATTGTGCGTTGAGTAAAAAAGAACTTTCTCCGATTAGTTTTAAATGTGCCCCATGCTAACTTCATGGAGTGCCCCCTAGTCCTTCTATTATCTGAAAGAGTAAATAACCGATTCACATCTACCAGTTCTAGACCTCTCATGATTTTAAACACCTCTATCATATCCTCCCTCAGCCGTCTCTTCTCCAAGCTGAAAAGTCCTAACCTCTTTAGTCTTTTCCTGGAAACGTTTGACTCTTCAGTGATTATAAATTTTGGATGAGATGGTTGCTCCTGCAATTGGTTTCCACTGAGACAGGCAGGCAGTCTACCCATTGAATAAGCAGCTGGCAGAGCAGGTGATTTTTCATCGCCTAATTTTGTTTTTCTTATGTTTCAGTCAGTTTTACACTGCTGGGGCCGAGGTGACTATGCAAAAACATGATATTATTTGCTTTATTTGTTTTTTTCAGGCTTTCTTGGCTTGTTTACTTTTCTTTTTAAACCATGACCAGTGGTTTTCTTTATACAAACAGTGCTTTTTCAATCTTACATGGTTATACTGTTTTCAAACATTAAAGTACATATCTTTGCACTGGATACCATCTAATTTTTTGAACTGTTTGCACATCATCTCCCCTTATCAACCTTGTTTGACTGCCATACTTTCTTATTGGAAATGTTTTCCGTTTTTCTTTTTTCTTGTATGGACCTTTTCTTTTTGCTGCAGTAGTTCTGAACTTAGCCCTTTTGCCTGTTCAGCAATGCATACTTTCTGGGGAATTTGTAAACTGTTTTGGGGGTGGGGGAGGGTGGTTAGGGTTGTGGTTGGGATTTAGCTTAAGGGGGGATCTCACTATTGCTTACAGGTGGGTCTAACAAGTGGGGGTGGAGATTCATTATTGTACCAGTTTATAGGGGTTCCTTATTGTTGGATGTTGAACCTTATTGTGTTAATTGTGTACACGCCAGTATTTATTGGGAGTATTAAGCAAAACATGCTAATTTGCTTGTATGCTTTCTTTTGTAAGTATGGACTATTTTGGTATCCTTCTTTCTTCCTAGACCTATTCTGATTCATGGCCTAAGGGTGATTCTTTTGATTTTATACACGCTTTTCTTTGCTTTAGGTGATGTCTAGTTCAGACCTGAAAATTGTTTCTCTAAATGTTAAGAGGTCTTTCCAGCCCCATAAAAAAGAAGAGGATTTTACAATGCATGAAACAACAGGGAGCTCATTTAGTTTTCTTACAGGAAACTCGTATGTCTAAGGTGGAGCATGACAAACTGGCCACTGGTTGGGAAGGATGACTCTATCTTTGCTGCCTCCTATAATACTAAGAGTAGGGGGAACTGTATATTGGTGAACAAGAACTTGCCTTTATCCATAGGCAGGAGTTACCGGGAACCTGAGGGCCGGTTTGTGATTCTTGGGGGATCTTTATATGGGAATATATAACTGTGGTCCTAACTGTGGCTCTGAGGAATTTTTTGCTTTCCTCTTTGCTAGACTTAAAACTTTTCTCTTCTTTAAATATAATTCAATATTACTATCTATCTCCGGGATGTATTTATTTTATTTATTTATTTTTAATTTTTATATACCGGAATTCCTGTATACAATACAAATCAATCCGGTTTACATTAAACAATAAGTTGCCCTGGTTGGGACAGTCCAGCCTGGGCTTATTACAAGGAACATTGAGAAGTGACCATAATAAATTAACATTTAACATTAAACAGAACGTGTGTTCAACTTTTTTTTTTTTTTTTTTTTTTTTTTTTACAAAGAACTATAGTAGCGACAACCGGGCTACCAAACATTATACAAGAATACAATTATATATTATATGATATGTATGACGGGATAAGTACCCAAGTAGTCGGGATTATACCTTCTACTCTGTTAGACATTGCACATACAGTCACATTGATTTTTTTCTGTGCAGCTCTTCTCTGTTTAACAATGTAGTTGATTGTGATATTCTGGCTTCCTATCTTTCAGATCATCATCCCATTTCTTTGACTTTTTCTCTTATGGGTAATAGGAATCCACATAATAGATGGAGGTTGAATCTTTCCCTCCTGATTTTTCTGATAGGATTCGGCGAGCGCTACATGATTTTCAAATGCACCATCCAGTTGGGGATTATGAATTTCGGTTGAGATGGGAGACACTGAAAGTGGTGCTGCGAGGGGAAGCAATATCCTTTGCGAGTCATATTAAGAAGCAACAGCGAGTTCAGCAAATTACCCTATGGCAAAGAACTAAAGATCTTGAAATTAAACATAAATCTGATTGCTCTCCCAAACCATATAGGCTATTTCAATTGGCTAGGGATGAATTAGCTAAATTACAAATCCCACAGATTGAGAAAACGTTTAGGTTTGCAAGGCAGAAATATTACGAACATGGCAATAAGCCAGACACCTTCTTGGAACAGTTGACTAGCATGCGGACTGCTAGTCATGTTATTGGTGCTATTAAAAGTTCATCTGGTACCCTGTTACACTCTATTTCTCAAATTCTTACTGAATTTCAGCAACATTTTGCTTGTTTGCATGAAGAATCCACTAGTGTTGCAGATGGGGAGGTGCTACAATTTTTGGAATCTGTCTCTCTCCTTAAGCTTCCTGCTGAGATGCGAGACTCTATTTCAGTACCTACTACGAGTTTTGAGGTAACTAGGGCTATTAGTACACTGGCAAATCAGAAGAGTCCAGGACGGTTTCCCCTTAGAATATTATAAACACTTTAGGGATGATATGGTGCCATTGTTGACTGAATTATTTAACTACCTGGGTATTCCTGATGTCTCAGTTGGAAATTTATTAAATGCTATCATAACTTTGGTCGCTAAGCCAGGGAAAGATCCCTTGCAATGTAGCTCCTACAGGCCCATTTCATGAATAAAGTCTGATATCAAAGTCTCAGCAAAGATTCTGCAACTTTGACTTGAAAATATCTTGCTGAGGTTGATAGGTCCAGATCAAACTAGTTTCATTAAGGGTAAATCCTCTGTCTGTAATACTAGAAGACTGTTTAAAATTATTCATATGGCTAAAAAAATTCAAGTACCCAATATTGTTTTATCCGTGGATGCTGACAAAGCATTTGACAGGATATCTTGGCATTACTTGTTCCTGGTTCTACAGCACTTGGGATTCCCTTCCCAATATGTTTCCTGGATCTGAGCCCTATACAAAACACCTCAGGCTCGGGTATTGGTGAACAGTATTATGCCTGAGTCTTTTCATACTTTTCGTGGGCCTAGGCAGGGCTGTCCCCTTTCTCCTACTTTATTTAACTTAGCCCTAGAATCTTTGCTCATCATATCAGAGAGGCTGTGTGAATAGTTGGTTTTCATGTTAATTCAGATATACATAAGATCTCCCTATATACCGATGATATCCTGTTATATCTTACTCAAGTGCAGAAGTCTGTCCCTAATCTCCTGTCCTTGATAGAGAAATATAGTGTCCTTTCTGGATACAAAATTAATTATACCAAATAGGTGTATTTTTAGATTGGACCCTCCGTGGGTCCTGATCAGATGGTTGGGAATTTTACAAGGGTTACAACCAGTTTGAGATATTTGGGCATATCAGTTTCTCCTAATCTTCCTTATTTGTATAAGTTGAACTATTCTACTGTTTTCATCCAGTTACATTCAAACTTGGGACACTGGACAGATTTTCCAATTTCATTACTTGGTAGGGCCTATTTGGTCAAAATGGTGGTTCTTCCCAAATTGTTATATTTGTTCCAACATCTTCCTTGTCTTGTTCCAAAGAAGGCCTTTCATAGTCTGAATTGTTCAATTTATTCTTTTCTCTGGAGAAGGAAAACTCCATGTATTAAGTTGGCTACTCTACAGCTAACCAAAAGCTGTGGAGGACTTGATCTTCCGGATTTATATTTGTATTATTTGTCTGCGCAACTGATTGGGATACGGGGTTGGTGTGGACTTTTGGGTCTTTCCTCTTGGGTGTCTTTGGAGAGGTAGAAGGTTGATGGTATGGAGCTCACTGCATTGTTGACCCTTGCTGTGACCTCTCCAGTATATCATAGGATGGGTAGGTGTAGTCCTATTATATCTCATACCTTAAAAATGTGGCATACAGTCCATAAATGATTGGATTTACCTGTGGAAGGCCCCTCTCCTATTTCTTCTTTGATATGCAATCCTTCCTTATCGTCAGTGACCATGTCTGTAGATACCGCAGATTGGTCGGTTAAGGGCCTGAAATTTTTAGATCAAATATGGGCAAGGCAGCAGTTTAAATCATTTGCTGATCTTTGTGCTGAATTTGGCATAATGCCCCCCGCCCCACCCCCCCCGGTTGTGCACAGATTTTTTGGGAGGGGATGGTACCATTGTGCACTTGCGACCCTGAACAGGATTGGAGCAGTTATTAATGACTTCTGTCTTTCGTACTAAATTGATCTCTTGATTATACATACACCTACAGCATGGGATTAAAACACTGGAAACTAGTGCATCACTCATTGATCGATGGAATGTTGATTTATCCCTTACATTGGATGAGGACGATTGGAGGGACATTTGGTGTGCTACTCTAAAATTGTCCAGATGTAATAAAAATAGGGAACTGATGTTTAGAATTTTATATAGAACATATAGATACCCTCTATACTTTGCAAAATTTAGTGATATAAGATTGCTTTGTTGGAGAGGTTGTGGTATTTCAGTTTCTTATTTACATATGTGGTAGGACTGTTCGATAGTAACTGACTTTTGGTTACAGGTACAGACTTCTATTTCACTTACTACTCATTTTGATGTTCAGCTCACTGCATCTTTCTGTCTCTTGGGAAATGGAAGAAGACTCTCCAAACAAGCAGACACAAACTCTTATTTGCATTTATTTCATGCTGCTAGGATAAGTGTTGCCTACGTTTTGAATACAAAGCCACAGCTTGTTCATTGGCTGTGGGTGGTTACAGACATTGCAATCAGGGAGAGTATGTTTCATACTCTTCATGATACCTTGCAGAAATATGACTCTATTTGGGGGGCTTATTGGAAATGGAGAAAGGATTCTTGTATGGAGGTACAGTCAGTTAACTGCGCTCTAGGATTCTTTGACTCTCTATGCTCAGAAATTTAATGTTCTGCTTTTGATATCCTTTTGCATTTGTAAATGTTTTTTCTCAATTGTGTCTTTAAATTAAAAAAAAAAGAAAAAAAAAAAGAAGGCCTGGAGGCCACAGGCAAGGAGAGGCTTAGATAGGCCACAAGACAAGAAGCAAGGTAACAGAAGGCATTGAGCAAGGTAAGAGCAGCTAGGTCAGAGAGCCAAGGGTGACTCCATGAAGAGGCATCTAGGTTATGGCAAGGCAGGGTTAAATAGGACTGGGGCTTGGGTATCATGTGAGCAGCAAGGAAGACCTTAGCAAGGCAGAAGATGAGGCTCAATGAAGACCCCCTGGTGCAGGGAAGGCTGCACAACAGGCTGGACTGGGGCACGGAGAGCCTGTGAAACAGGCAAAACTGTGACAAGTTGTTGTTCATCTGGAGGCCCCCACCTGAGCCTGCATCCTGGGGAAAAAAGAGAAGAACTGGAGCTTGGAGAATGTGAAGTACATTCAGGTATCATAGGGAACAGGGATCCTGAAGCAATAGAAGATCCCCTGACCTCCTGAAAGGTTTTCTGTTCCATAACCTGGAGAGTGAGACCAAGTTAGGACCCCAATACTGCAGGATACGTTTACAGAAGAGAGAGCGACTATTGAGAATAGTTTTGAGCATGGATGTAACCAGAATTAAGTGTGTGTATGGTGCCAGCTAATTACTTTAGAAGATCTGCAGTAAACTTGAAGTTGGAATGCCCAGTCAGAATCTCCTGTCTGTTTGGCATATACACCCATTCACAGCTTACACCACATGAGACAGTACCCACAGCAAGAATCACCCCATGCACCTTGAGCACTGGACGTCAATCCTGAACCCCATTATGGAATCCACATCCCGGGGCTGTTCGACATGGCCAAGACTTAGCCCCGAGACTGGGTGACTCCTACATTCTCGGACTGTCCAAAAAAGTGGAATCATTCATAAAGGGACCAATCCATTTTTATTGCATTTTCTGTAGCTTTTCCAGTTCTGCTTATCTTTTTTTTTTGAGAACAACGAATGCTTAAGTTGCAATTGCACCATCGATCTGTTCGGAGGTAATATAGTATTCTCAGTTTTGTTCTCCATTCTTTTCTGAATCATTTCTAGCATTCTATTTATTTTTTTTGACTGCTGCTGCACACTGAGCCACAGACTTCAACAAATTGTCCACAAGGATTCCAAGGTCCCTTTCCCGAATGCTAACTCCTAATGTGGAACCCAGCATTGCGTACACAGAGTCAAAGCCATAGGCGAGATATACACGGGGGGCGCTACCGCTCCCTCACCCTGCAGCTAAAGAGCCATCTTCCCTCCACCCAATGCAGCCCTTAACCCATAACAGCTCTGCGCTGGGGGAGAAGAAGAGCTGCTGCACCGCTTCCTCGTGTCCACTCTTATCTCAGGGCTCTCCTTAAAGGTGAGGGGGAGGGCAAATGGGGAAAAAATCTGGAGCAATGCAGCCACTCAGCTCTATGCGGCTGCCCCCTCCTCACCTGAGGAGCAGTGAGGCTGGAAGAAAAAGTGTTTGTAGTGAGGAGCAGAGCGGCTGCGGGGCTACTAGAAGCAATGTCCTCCACAGACCTCCCACAAAAAAAAAAGCATCAGCCTCCTGCCCCTTCCCCCCCCCCCCCCCCCCCCCCCCCCAGTCAGAAGCAACCTGGCTGCAGAGCCACGAGAAGCATCGGGACGTCTTCCCCCATTCCCAGCCCCACACAGCCCTCAGGAGCAGCACAATCGTGGGACACAAGAACCGTTGGCCTCCTTCCTCCTCCTGCCTCTCCTCCGCCACAGTGAGGAGAAGCGTGGCCATGGGCCTCAAGAAGAAGCATCGTCCCGCCACCCCCCCCCCCCCCCCTCACAGACAGGAGTAGCACGACCTGGAGGCTAGGACAATCTGGTAAGCTCTGGAGGCTGAAGGAGGCCCGCCGCTGCCGCTGCCTCTTGTGCATCCAGAAGGAGAACAAATTTTTTATTGTAGTGCAGAGCATATGATTCAGAGAGAGAGTGAACGAGCTTGGGTGTGCACGGGTGTGTGTGTTTGAGAGAGAGAGTGAGCATGTTAGTGTGCGTATGATTGCTAGAGAGAGAGAAAGAGCATGTGTGTGTGTGTGTATGACTGGGAAAGCAAGAGCGAATGAGCATGTGCATATGATTGAAGGAAAGCGAATGAGCAGGTGCAAATAAATAAATAAATGATTGAAAGAAAGCAAATGAGCATGTGTCTGTGTGTGTATGATTAAGAGAGAGAGTAAACGAGTATGAATGCATGTGTGCATATATATGATAGAGAGAGAGCGCGAGTTTGTGCGTGTGTGGGATTAAGAGGGACAGCGAACGAATGTGTATCTGTGTGTATGAATGAGAGACAGCATGAATGAGTCAGTGTGTATATGTGTATGATTTAGCATGGGAGAGAGGGAGAGGAGAAAGTGTGTGTGCATGTGCAATCATCCCCTCCCCTTTCCCTGCTAATCCATGACAAATGCAGGGCATCAGGACTTCCCAGGTATGGAAAGCAGGAAAGTTTAAAGATAACTTTATCCAGCTATCTCTAGGACAGATCTGTGGCTCAATCAGAATAAACTGGATAGCTTATCCAGCTAATGCTACTCCTCCCCGGAATGCCTCCCGCCTGTCCCCGAAATACCCCCTACTTATTTGGCTAAATTCTAGCCAGATAATTAGTTACCAAGCTAGAATTTAGCCAGATAAGTTGCTGCATATGACAGTGTTAAGTTATCCGTCTAAATAGCTTTTGAATATTGAGCTCACTGATACCATCAAGGACCTACCTATGATCTGAATTGGGGCATGAATAATAGTGCTGAGTTATAAGCATGAAGCCCATTGCTATAAGGTTCCTCAGAATATAATTGGTTATTCTCAGTTTGTTACCATATAAGCAAGGGGAAAAGTTTTATTGTAGTATTATACAGCTGTTACAGTGCCATAAGCATTTTCTAACCTATTTCCCATGGGGAGAAAGTTTGTAGCTGCAATGCAGATAACTGATCCAAAGCAGCTGCTTTCTGAATCCAAAAATTAGAAAAAAACTTGTGGCTCAGGGACAGAATAAGACAATTCCATATAAGACGATTTTAAAATACAATTTAAAATAAAGAAGAGTTCATGCGGACAATTAAGAGACGACTGGAGGTGAGAGCTAAAATAGGTATTAGGAGCCCTAGGTGAATCTCAGAGCCT
This sequence comes from Rhinatrema bivittatum, assembly GCF_901001135.1. Classification (NCBI taxonomy): domain Eukaryota; kingdom Metazoa; phylum Chordata; class Amphibia; order Gymnophiona; family Rhinatrematidae; genus Rhinatrema; species Rhinatrema bivittatum. The sequence goes on from NC_042619.1 coordinate 232,315,531, forward strand.
TGCATTCACCCCTCTCACAGTTGTCCTCCTCACACACAATTAAAAATGATGCATGAAAAATTACATGAAAATACATATTCTGAGGTAAAATATCACAACATGGGGGTCATTTTCAGCCGCTGTGCAACTCAGCTATTTAGCCAGATAACTTTATTTGACTAACTAGCAGGGTGTATTTAAAGATATCCAGATAAGCTAATTTGGCTCTCTTTAGAACAGGTCTGTGGCCCGACCAAAGTTAGCCGAATAAGTTATTGGCATTAGCTGGATAACTTATCTGGTTAATGCCATTCCTCCCCAGAATGCTCACCATTTATCCAGCTAAATTCTAGTCATGGATCTAGTTATCCAGCTAGAATTTATCCAGATAAGTGCCTGAATATGCCATTTGGATGGATAACTTTTAATATTGGATGGATAACTTTTGAATATTGACCTCAGTGTCTCTCTCTTATATGGTAAGCTTGTGGTGAGCCATACAATTTTAATCCACAGGCTGATGAGTTTTGTTTAGGTGGTAGTGTACTGGCCTGGTTTAGATCTTTCCTTTCAGAGAAAGAACAGAGAGTTAAAAGCCATAATATTTATTCATCATGGTATGTTTTGCAGTCTGGTGTTCCACAGGGATCAGTGTGATCACTGACCCAATTTAATATTTATATATGCCCGCTTTGTTCTATTTTGGACGTCTATGGTATACTATATTTTTCAGAACATTTACTGATGAAATTCAGCCTTTATTTCCTATTTCTCATAGTTATCTTCAGGCAATAGACAGGGTCGATAGTTGTTTGCAGGTTGTTAATAAGTGAATGTGTACAAATGGGTTTATTCTAAATCCAGCAAAAATCAAAGCTGTTTGGCTCTCTAGAAATAATTTGCCCACAATGAAATAGTGTTCCTATTTCTTTTAAAGATTCAATAAGAAAGTTGGGATTTTGTTTGGTTGAAACTTTATCCTTTCGGCCACAAATTAGAAATGTTTTGGGATCAGGGTTTTATAACTTACAATTCTTGAGGCATGTTAACTGTATTTTATCCAGGGTGATTTTTGTACTTTGGTACAAGCATTTTTATTAACATCGTTGGATTACTGTAATTGCTTTCTATTGGACTGCCAAAGGTGTGTATAGAGGCTCTCCAAGTGCTACAAAATTCAGTGGCAAAAGACTGATTCTCAGAGGGTCCCGTCGGGAACATTTTGCTCCATTGTTGAGAGACTTGCACTGGTTACCAGTTGAACAGAGATTCAAGTTCCAACTTTTACTATCAAAACAGTCTGGCCCCTTCTTCTCTGACTAATTTATTTGTACATTATGAACCTTCCGGTGTGCTCCACTCTACTAACAAAGGCCTGTTGAAGATACCAACAACCAAACAAAAAATATGTCACATACCAAATCATTATGTATCTCAAATGTTAATCTCACCCTCCTGTACCCAACAATTTTTTATGTATCAATTTTTTTGTTTTAATTAAAAAATAATAATATGGAATGGAAAAAGGTAAGTTTCATACATATGAATGCATGCCTCCTCGGCCTTGCTTCAATTTTGTAGTGTAATCATAAGCTTACCAACCTTCCAATCCCTTTGTTATTTATATTTCTTCTTTATTTTAATCAATGTGTGAATAAATAGTAAAATTATTCTCTATATGACACCAGTACTGGCTTTTGGCTTATTTACTTTGTATAAGATATTTATAGTCAAAACGCCATTAGTGTGAACCTCTTTAAGGTAAGATTTTATAGTAGGAAAATGTCCATAGTGAACGCCATGATAGTAAGGTATAGAAAACGTATCACTTATCTCCCAACACAGCTGTGTTTCGAAAAAGTATCCTTTCTTCCTCAGGGGAGTTTGTATCCTTTTAATGGAACGCACTCTCAAGTTCCGCCAGTTCTGCAGACTCTTCTCCTGGCCCAAATTTGAATATCTCCTGCCTCAAAGTGGCAAACGCTAATTCAATGGCGTGCTGGTTTCCTCGACATTATCCTTGTGCTAACTAGCACTGATCCATGGCATTAGTTGTTCCTTTCTCTCAGGCTTAATCAGCTCTGAATGGCGGCGTTTCATGAAACGTTCATGAAACGTTCATGAAACGCCGCCATTCAGAGCTGATTAAGCCTGAGAGAAAGGAACAACTAATGCCATGGATCAGTGCTAGTTAGCACAAGGATAATGTCGAGGAAACCAGCACGCCATTGAATTAGCGTTTGCCACTTTGAGGCAGGAGATATTCAAATTTGGGCCAGGAGAAGAGTCTGCAGAACTGGCGGAACTTGAGAGCGCGTTCCATTAAAAGGATACAAACTCCCCTGAGGAAGAAAGGATACTTTTTCGAAACACAGCTGTGTTGGGAGATAAGTGATACGTTTTCTATACCTTACTATCATGGCGTTCACTATGGACATTTTCCTAGTATAAAATCTTACCTTAAAGAGGTTCACACTAATGGCGTTTTGACTATAAATATCTTATACAAAGTAAATAAGCCAAAAGCCAGTACTGGCGTCTTATAGAGAATAATTTTACTATTTATTCACACATTGATTAAAATAAAGAAGAAATATAAATAACAAAGGGATTGGAAGGTTGGTAAGCTTATGATTACACTACAAAATTGAAGCAAGGCCGAGGAGGCATGCATTCATATGTATGAAACTTACCTTTTTCCATTCCATATTATTATTTTTTAATTAAAACAAAAAAATTGATACATAAAAAATTGTTGGGTACAGGAGGGTGAGATTAACATTTGAGATACATATATATTTGCTAGGTCTCACTTTCAGCGGAGATCGGGAGAGTCAATTATTGTAACATACCAAATCATTACATCTTTATTGAAAAATTTAAAGTTCTATATATAAAAAATGGAGCATCCCAATATCAAATTAACCCACTACTCATAAACTCAAACACCCACCCATTACATATTAAAAGATTAACAACACAAAATCCCCATTTTAAAAGATTACAAACACAGAACCCCAACTAGGACCTTAGTTTCAATGGTTAACAATCGTCTTCATCAGGGGGAAATTTACATAATTGCCACAAATAAATGCGCAAAAATAAGATCTATACACATAAATACTGAAATTATAAATGCATATATGATTATGCTATAATCCAAATCCAAATATTCATAATGTTGTCAATATCTGTAGCTCCTAGCTTGTCTTCACAGCGAGGTATACAACAGTTTCAATGCACCTCACAATTAGATAGTTAGGACAATAGATATTCCATCTTACTACACCACATATGTGTTTAAACGGGACTGTTCAGTACCGATTATTAAACCCATCTTTTGATGAAGAAATAACGACTTATAGAAGCCACTGTCAACTTTAGTTAGACCGTAAAAGTGTGTCGTGTATACACGTTGTTTTTTAAGCTGCTGGAAGTTTCTTTGGGCTCTTCACTTTGTTATCCTGGAAGCACTTGATGATCTAGTTAGTTAATATAAGGAAGCCTGCAAGCGCGGCATTTTTCAAGTTGCCAGTGACTTCTATAATTCATTATTTCTTCATCAAAAGATGGGTTTTTATAATCGGTACTGAAAAGTCCTGTTTAAACACATATGTGGTGTAGTAAGATGGAATATCTATTGTCCTCACTATCTAATTGTGAGGTGCATTGAAACCGTTGAATACCTCGCTGTGAAGACAAACTAGGAGCTACAGATATTGACAACATTATGAATATTTAGATCTGGATTATAGTATAATCATATATGCAATTATAATTAGTTTCAGTATTTGTTATGTGTTAGATCTTATTTTGGTGCATTTATTTGTGGCAATTATGTAAATTTCCCCCTGATGAAGATGGTTATTAACCGTTGAAACTAGGGTTCTAGTTGGGGTTCTGTGTTTGCAATCTTTTAACATGGGGATTTTGTGTTATTAAGCTTTTAATATGTAATGGGTGGGCATTTGAGTTTATGAGTGGTGGGTTAATTTGATATTGGTATGTTCCATTTTTTACATAGAGAATTTTAAATTTTTCACTACAGATGTAAGGATTTGGTATGTGACTTGTTTTTTGTTTGATAGTTGTATAACATTGATGTCCCATGTATTCATCTTCAGTGCTTATATTAACGTAGGTGTTGAAGATACCACCATTGAAAGATGCTCATCGAAAATAAGTTTGGTGTAGAACTTGGTTTGATGTGGGCCCCAAGTTTCTGGAATTCTTTGCCCTTAGATCTGCGATTACTCACTGATATGACCATATTCCATAAACAATTAAAGGCCCATTTATTTCAAGAAGCATTTATATAATATTAGTGCATTCAGGTATTACAGTTAGATGAGGAAATTGTTTGACCATGTTTTGTAATTGTTTTTTAATGTTTATTTATTTATTTAAAAGCATTTATAAATCATTCTTCCCAATTAAGACTCACTCAAAGCGATATACAATAAATATCATAATTCATATCAGTTTAAAAATAATCTAAAATGTAACAATAAAGTAACAAATCTACACACATACGGGCGGATTTTAAAAGCCCTGCTCGCGTAAATCCACCCAGATTTACGCAAGCAGGGCCTTGCGCGCCGGCGCGCCTATTTTCCATAGGCCGCTGGCGCGCGCAGAACCCCAGGACGCGCAATCTGTCCCGGGGTTTTCGGAAGCGGGGGGGGCGGGACCCGATGACGCGGCGTTTTGGGGGCAGGGCATGGCGTTTCGGGAGCGGGACTGGGGGCGTGGCGCCAGCCCGGGGGCGTGGTCCAGGCCTTCGGACCAGCCCCCGGGTTGGAGCACGGCGTGCCAGCAGTCCACTGGCACGCGTAGATTTACGTCTGCTTCTCGCAGGCGTAAATCTACGGACAAAGGTAAGGGGGGGGTTTAGATAGGGCCGGGGGGGGGGGGGGTGGGTTAGGTAGAAAAAGGGAGGGGAAGGTGAGGGGAGGGCGAAAGAGAGTTCCCTCCGAGGCCGCTCCGATTTCGGAGCGGCCTCGGAGGGAATGGAGACAGGCTGCGCGGCTCGGCGCGCGCCAGCTGCCCAAAATCGGCAGCCTTGCGCGCACCGATCCAGGATTTTAGAAGATACGCGTGGCTAAGCACGAATCTTATAAAATCCAGCGTACTTTTGTTTGCGCCTGCTGCGCAAACAAAAGTACGCGATCGCGCAGTTTTTAAAAATCTACCCCACAATTAAAAAATGTTAAAAATGTATCTGCTCAAGTGCTAAACCCAAACTATAATAACAAGATACAAAATAAGAAAAATTATACAACTTGTTATGTATGGAGGATGTGGATTGAGCGTGCCTTCATACGATGCCAACCTGTGAAGTTTAGCTATCGTGTATGTGAGCCTTGAATGGCTTCTAAATCATTAGGCACCTCAATACAGGTTTTAAATTTATGGTTGTGTCCACGGGTTTGCGTGCTCTGCAAAATGTTTTCTAGATATTCAAGCCACCACTTGTATCTGCTGCATATCTTTCCTAACAACCTGTTTTAGCCACCTCTTTACTCTTCAAATGTTGCTGCTGCTCATCAGCCACATTTTCAGCCCTCCTTGAAATTTCATAAGATCTCTTTCCTTTCTTATAAGAATAGAAGAACATAAGAACATGCCATACTGGGTCAGACAAAGGGTCCATCAAGCCCAGCATCCTGTTTCCAACAGTGGCCAATCCAGGCCATAAAAACCTGGCAAGAACCCAAAAACTAAGTCTATTTCATGTTACCGTTGCTAGTAATAACAGTGGCTATTTTCTAAGTCAACTTAATTAACAGCAGGTAATGGACTTCTCCTCCAAGAACTTATCCAATCTTTTTTAAACACAGCTATACTAAGTGAACTAACCATGTCCTCTGGCAACAAATTCCAGAGTTTAATTCTGCGTTGAGTAAAGAAGAACTTTCTCCGATTCGTTTTAAATGTGCCGCATGCTAACTTCATGGAGTGCCCCCTAGTCTTTCTATTATCTGAAAGACTAAATAATCAATTCACATCTACCCGTTCTAGACCTCTCATTATTTTAAACACCTCTATCATATCCCCCCTCAACCATCTCTTCTCCAAGCTGAAAAGTCCTAACCTCTTTAGTCTTTCCTCATAGGGGAGCTGTTCCATTTCCCTTATCATTTTGGTCGCCCTTCTCTGTACCTTCTCCATCACAATTATATCTTTTTTGAGATGCGGCAAAGAGAATTGTACACATTATTCAAGGTGGGGGTCCCACCATGGAGCGATACAGAGGCATTATGACATTTTCCATTTTATTTACCATTCCCTTCCTAATAATTCCCAATATTCTGTTTGCTTTTTTGACTGCCGCAGCACACTGAACCGACGATTTCAATGTGTTATCCACTATGACGCCTAGATCTTTTTCTTGGGTGGTGGCACCTAATATGGAACCTAACATTGTGTAACTATAGCATGAGATACTTTTCCCTATATGCATCACCTTGCACTTATCCACATTAAATTTCATCTGCCATTTGGATGCCCAATTTTCCAGTCTCACAAGGTCTTCCTGCAACTTATCACAATCTGCTTGTGATTTAACTATTCTGAACAATTTTGTATCATCTGCAAATCTGATTACCTCACTCGTCATATTTCTTTCCTGATCATTTATAAATATATTGAAAAGTAAGGGTCCCAATACAGATCCCTGAGGCACTCCACTGTCCACACCCTTAAGAACATAAGAACATGCCATACTGGGTCAAACCAAAGGTCCATCAAGCCCAGCATCCTGTTTCCAACAGTGGCCAATCCAGGCCATAAGAACCTGGCAAGTACCCAAAAACTAAGTCTATTACATGTTACCGTTGCTAGTAATAGCAGTGGCTATTTTCTAAGTCAACTTAATTAATAGCAGGTAATGAACTTCTCCTCCAAGAACTTATCCAATCCTTTTTTAAACACAGCTATACTAACTGCACTAACCAGATCCTCTGGCAACAAATTCCAGAGTTTAATTGTGCGTTGAGTAAAAAAGAACTTTCTCCGATTAGTTTTAAATGTGCCACATGCTAACTTCATGGAGTGCCCCCTAGTCTTTCTATTATCCGAAAGAGTAAATAACCGATTCACATCTACCCGTTCTAGACCTCTCATGATTTTAAACCCCTCTATCATATCCCCCCTCAGCCATCTCTTCTCCAAGCTGAAAAGTCCTAACCTCTTTAGTCTTTCCTCATAGGGGAGCTGTTCCATTCCCCTTATCATTTTGGTGGCCCTTCTCTGTACCTTCTCCATCGCAATTATATCTTTTTTGAGATGTGGCGACCAGAATTGTACACACTATTCAAGGTGCGGTCTCACCATGGAGCGATACAGAGGCATTATGACATTTTCCATTTTATTCACCATTCCCTTCCTAATAATTCCTAACATTCTATTTGCTTTTGTGACTGCCACAGCACACTGAACCTTCCACTGAGAAAATTGTCCATTTAATCTTACTCTCTGTTTCCTGTCTTTTAGCCACTTTGTAATCCATGAAAGGACATTGCCACCCATACCATGACTTTTTACTTTTCCTAGAAGCCTCTCTTGAGGAACTTTATCAAATGCCTTCTGAAAATCCAAGTACACTACATCTACCTTTATCCACATGTTTATTACCTCCTTCAAAAAAGTGAAGCAGATTTGTGAGGCAAGACTTGCCTTGGGTAAAGCCAAGGCTCATTCCATAACTTTGGAGCTCATTCCATAACTTTGGAGCTCATTCCATAACTTTGGAATAGCTGTTGTAAAAGATCTCTTTTGTTTCTGTTTCTTTTATTTTTAATGAATGTTTTATTGTGCTCTGCCCAGCACAGTTGTTATGCTATGGGTGGAATATTAATATTTTAAATAAGTAACTAAATAAATTATTAAGAAGATCACGGAAGATGAGGAAGGGGAAAGAAGAGGATTTGAAGGTGAGGTGGGTTCGAGACAACCAAAAAAGGATACAGGTGTTGAGAGGAAGGACAAGGAAGCTGGATAGCTGGCACTGGTAAAAGGAATGACTCAATGAAGGGAAGATGGAGGACAGAGAGGGGAAAATATATGGGACAACTGGGGAGGTATAGGATTAGCACAGAGAACTGGAAGGATAGAAGGGGGAATGAAATCTAGATGAGTGGATAGAGAATCAGAGATAAAGAGAAATGGAGAAAATGGAGAAGAAAAGGAAAAGATCAGTATTAGAGATATAGGGGAGAAACTGAAGGAGACTGGAGGAGAGAAATGAAACAGAAAATTAATAGGAGACCCTATAAAGAACTTAAGAGACCAATAAGTGGAAAGCAGGAAAAAGAGGTGAAGAACAAGGTGATTAGAAAAATAAATTATCTAGACAGCAGGGGTAGAAAAAAGCATTTTATTTTCATAAGAATGTAAGAAATTGCCATGCTGGGACAGACCAAAGGCCCATCAAGCCCAACATCCTATTTCCAACAGAGGCCAAACCAGGCCACAAGAACCTGGCAATTACCCAAACACCAAGAAAATTCTATGCTACTGATACAATTAACAGCAGTGGCTATTCCGTAAGTAAACTTGATTAATAGCAGTTAATGGACTTCTCCAAGAACTTATCCAAACCTTTTTTGAACCCAGCTACACTAACTGCACTAACCACATCGTCTGGCAACAAATTCCAGTGCTTAATTGTGCGTTGAGTGAAAAAGAATTTTCTCCGGTTAGTCTTAAATGTGCTACTTGCTAACTTCATGGAATGCCCCCTAGTCCTTCTATTATCTGATAGTGTAAATAACCGATTCACATCTACTCGTTCAAGACCTCTCATGATCTTAAAGACTTCTATCATATCCCCCCTCTGCCATCTCTTCTCCAAGCTGAACAGCCATAACCTCTTCAGCCTTTCCTCATAGGGGAGCTGTTCCATCCCCTTTATCATTTTTTTTTTTGTCAAAATCATTTTTATTGAGAACGCATAAATACAACTACAGCAGCCTCGTAACCAGATAATCAATAGTAGCCCGAAGCAGGCACAAAACATAGCCATAAGATAGAGTAAGTAGGAAAACAACGCTGCAACTGCATATGCGTCCCCATTTTCCACCTTGTATACACCTCCCCTCACTCATCCCTCCTGCCAACCATCCCTATCACACGCAAACATTCATCCAGACAACCTCCCTATACTTCCCCCCTCCCCCTTTCCTGGGAGATGGTGCATTATGTACAGATAACACATGAATTAAATATTCAAACCCACAACTATTCAAAAAGATGACGCATTCAGTGCCATGTGGTACTATAGCCAGTATTTAAAAGGTGAGTTTGTATATCCAAAGGCAGTAATGCAAAACAAGCAGTCCAGTAGGCCACATATGAGGTGGGCAAAGTTCATCCTGTTGAAAGAGCATCTAGACGTTCCAGTTGCATGGTGGACACCAGTCTATAATACCAGGCTTGCATAGTAGGTTGTGTCACAGGCTCTATCCAAGAAGCCAAGATCGTCCGGCAAGCCAACAAAAGTACAGTATGACCGAATCGGTCTGCAGCCGCAGTATAAAAAGCCATATTGCCTCGCAGCCCAGACAGCAGCAATCTACCTGACCTCGAAATAGTGGAAGCAATACAACTGGCTACATGGGCAAGGACACTGTCCCAAAATGTCTTGAGAGTCGGGCACTGAAATAGCCTGTGAGCCAACGTACCCAGTTAGCATGGGTTATTTTTCCCTATATGCATCACCTTGCACTTATCCACATTAAATTTCATCTGCCATTTGGATGCCCAATTTTCCAGTCTCACAAGGTCTTCCTGCAATTTATCACAATCTGCTTGTGATTTAACTACTCTGAATAATTTTGTGTCATCTGCAAATTTGATTATCTCACTCGTCGTATTTCGTTCCAGATCATTTATAAATATATTGAAAGTAAGGGTCCCAATACAGATCCCTGAGGCACTCCATTGTCCACTCCCTTCCACTGAGAAAATTGTCCATTTAATCCTACTCTCTGTTTCCTGTCTTTTAGCTAGTTTGCAATCCACGAAATGACATCGCCACCTATCCCATGACTTTTTACTTTTCCTAGAAGCCTCTCTTGAGGAACTTTAGCAAACGCCTTCTGAAAATCCAAGTACACTACATCTACCTTTATCCACATGTTTATTAACTCCTTCAAAAAAGTGAAGCAGATTTGTGAGGCAAGACTTGCCCTGGGTAAAGCCATGCTGACTTTGTTCCATTAAACCATGTCTTTCTATATGTTCTGTGATTTTGATGTTTAGAACACTTTCCACTATTTTTCCTGGCACTGAATTCAGGCTAACCAGTCTGTAGTTTCCCGGATCGCCCCTGGAGCCCTTTTTAAATATTGGGGTTACATTTGCTATCCTCCAGTCTTCAGGTATAATGGACGATTTTAATGATAAGTTACAAATTTTACTAATAGGTCTGAAATTTCATTTTTTAGTTCTTTCAGAACTCTGGGGTGTATACCATCCGGTCCAGGTGATTTACTACTCTTCAGTTTGTCAATCAGGCCTACCACATCTTCTAGGTTCACCGTGATTTGATTCAGTCCATCTGAATCATTACCCATGAAAACCTTCTCCATTACGGGTACCTCCCCAACATCCTCTTCAGTAAACACTGAAGCAAAGAAATCATTTAATCTTTCCGCGATGGCCTTATCTTCTCTAAGTGCCCCTTTAACCCCTCGATCATCTAACAGTCCAACTGACTCCCTCACAGGCTTTCTGCTTCGGATATATTTTTAAAAGATTTTACTGTGAGTTTTTGCCTCTACAGCTAACTTCTTTTCAAATTCTCTCTTAGCCTGTCTTATCAATGTCTTACATTTAACTTGCCAATGTTTATGCTTTATCCTATTTTCTTCTGTTGGATCCTTCTTCCAATTTTTTAATGAAGATCTTTTGGCTAAAATAGCTTCTTTCACCTCCCCTTTTAACCATGCCGGTAATCGTTTTGCCTTCTTTCCACCTTTCTTAATGTGTGGAATACATCTGGACTGTGCTTCTAGAATGGTATTTTTTAACAATGACCACGCCTCTCGGGACATTTTTTACTTTTGTAGCTGCTCCTTTCAGTTTTTTTCTAACAATGTTTCTCATTTTATCAAAGTTTCCCTTTTGAAAGTTTAGCACGAGAGCCTTGGATTTGCACACTGTTCCTCTTCCTGTCATTAAATCAAATTTGATCATATTATGATCACTATTGCCAAGCGGCCCCCACCACCATTACCTCTCTCACCAAGTCCTGTGCTCCACTGAAAATTAGATCTAAAATTGCTCCCTCTCTCGTCTGGCGCCATTTTTAAAGATGGCGCCGGCCATCCAGTGCTCCCTCCATGTGACAGGGGCCGGCCAATGGCACGGATACCCTGTCACATGGTAAGGGCAAGGCCATCGGTGCCATTTTTATTAGTGGCAGCCGACAGCCCAAGAGCGGGAGATCGCTCCCGGGACCCCCACTCGACCACCAGGTACCTGTAAAATGTTTTTTGGGGGGGGGTCGGAAGGGTGGGGGAAGCTAAGGGATTAGTTTTAAAGGGTCAGGGTGGGTTTTTTGTTTATCGGCTCAGGCACAGCCGATAAACAAAACCGCGATCGGGCCGGACGAAAAAAAAACCACGATGTGAATCGGAACCGGAATCCAAACCGATTCCGGTTCCAATTCACATCTCTAATAGTTTCCACTATTTTTCCTGGCACTGAAGTCAGGCTCACTGGTCTATAGTAACCTGGATCACTCCTGGAGCCCTTTTTAAATATTGGGGTTACATTGGCCACTCTCCAGTCTTCAGGTACAATGGATGATTTTAATGATAGGTTTGTTACAAATTTTGACTAATAGATCAGAAATTTCATTTTTTAGATCCTTTAGTACCCTAGGATGCATACCATCCAGTCCAGGTGATTTTCTACTCTTTAGTTTCTCAATCTGGCCTACTACATCTTCTCGGTTCACAGTGATTTGGTTCAGTTCGTCTGACTCATCACCCTTGAAAATCATCTCCAGAATTGGTATCTCCCCAACATCCTCATTAGTAAACATGGAAGCAAAGAATTCATTTAGTCTTTCTGTAATGGCCTTATCTTCCCTAAGAGCCCCTTTAACCCCTTGGTCATCTAATGGTCCAACCGACTCCCTCACAGGTTTCTTGCTTCGGATATATATTTTAAAAAGTTTTTATTATGAGTTTTTGCCTCTGTGGCCAACTTCAGTTCAAATTCTCTCTTCGCCTGTCTTATCAATGTTTTACACTTAACTTGACAATGCTTATGTTTTATGCTATTTTCTTCAGATGGATCCTTCTTCCAGTTTTTGAAGGATGTTTTTTTGGCTAAAATAGCCTCTTTCACCTCACCTTTTAACCATGATAGTAATCGTTTTGCCTTTCTTCCACCTTTCTTAATGCGTGGAATACATCTGGACTGCGCCTCTAGGATTGTATTTTTAAACAATGTCCATGCCTGTTGAACACTTTTACCTTTTGCAGCTGCATCTTTCAGGTTTTTTCTATTTCAGTTTAGTGAACTGAATATATCAACTTAGGGAATGTGCGGCTCATGATGTCTTTATTTTGCGCAAGAGAGTATAACAAAAGGCACCTTCTTTTAGGTAATTTTCATGTGGCTCCTGTATTTTGCACAATACAGGAGGAAATGCATTTCTGTTTCTATTTCTCCGGTGTTGCATGGGATGTGGATTCTGGCTTCTTGGGGTTTCCAGTTCAGATTTTGCCTATTTCTAATTTCTTGTCACATACTCTGTATTTGTTGAGGGTCTTGGTTGACATATCATAGTTTAAAAACACAAACTCCTTTTTCAACTCCTATTGTTTAACTGGGAGTGAGCAGGTTTTTAGTTGTATGGGTTGGGTGGTTTTATTATATGTAATTTGATGTACTGTTTATGTTGTTTTATGTATTGATGGATGAGTTGTACCTTGCTTTGAATGTTTAAGGAAGTGACTAACAAATGTTTAAATAAATATAAACAAGGTAGAGATTACTAATCAGTTAGATAGAGGTTAATGGTCAGTTCTAATAGAGGTTAAGGAGTGCATTCATACCAACTGAAGAGTCACACATTTAGGACCCAGGTCACACTTACAGATTATAAGTAAGAATAGTGTTATGTTTTAAATAAAAAATTCAGGAATGGGCCAGTTGGTAAGAGCTGTGCACTGCCATGCAGAAGATCCTTGCTTTGATCCCGAGATCAGGTCTTCTGCTCCCCATGTTGGCCATGACTGGGGATACTGCAGAAACCCAGTTAAACTTTAACAAATGAGACAATAAATATTGTATATCACACATATAAACAAATTATAAACCAAAAAACTGATATAACCAATCATATATAAAACATTTTTTATTTATACAATACAAATTAAATGACTACAAAAAATTTGATTACAATTACACTTTTTACAATAGTACTGTACGCTCCCAATATAGTTAAAAATACACTCAACACCATACACACACATTCACACATCATCATAAAAATATTAGTCCACAAACGGGCTATCTCCCAACATGTTTCGCTACACAAAGCTTCTTAAGGGGAGAGTACACAACAACTTCTGATGGAAACACAAGTGGATACAATTCTATGTTTTCCAAACTTGAAATGTAGAATACATCTGTATTTGAGTAGAGAAATGCTGAATGATTTCCAAGAATTGTGAACAATTGTTCAACTACATATAACAAGAGGAATTGTGTTTCCATCAGAAGTTGTTGTGGATTCTCCCCTGCAGAAGCCTGGTTCACAGGCCCCCAGAGAGAAAGGAATCATGGTCATTGCCTAAGGGTGATACCTAGGGCTTGGATTGGGGGCCCAGGACTGCAGAGATCTGAAGGGAGCCCTGGGACATGGCCCCCAGCCCAGGACTGACACTGCAACAAAAGGAGTAAATAATGTTGGGAGAGGATAGGAAAAAAAGATCCCTGGTAATTGTGAATGAAGGCTCCTGGCGCCAGGATCTCTGTACCGGTTCTGACTGAGTTGGAAGCCCAAAAGAGCAGGACATTGCTGGGTCACAATAAAAATAAAAGCCCCCTCCATGTAACAGAGTCTTCTGGCTCGTGATGTTGTATGTTATGTTCAAGGTGAGGGTACACTTTTTCTCTTGGCCATAGGTGCCAAATGGCCCAGCTACGACTCTGCAGAGTTAGGATTATTTAATATTTTTCCCTATGTGCATCACTTTTCATCTGTCCTAGTTACATTTCATCTTCCCTTGATCTGGTTAGATATTTTTTTCTGGTAAGATTTTTTGACTTTAATTTCCAGGATATCCTGCTGTCAACGAAACTGAGACCTGTAGTGTAGACTGGAGAGACTGCAGCTTCAATATTCGCTGGCCTTCTGATGGATAATATGATGCGCTTGCATGGCTGTGGTTCACATAGTAATATAATACATGATATGAATGTGACCCCAGGATTGCTACATTATGGCAGATTGCAGAATGTCTGTAAAGAAATAGGAAAAATTTATCAAAAACAACTAAATATCTCCTGGTCATCCCCTCTGCTTATTTGGAGACAAGCTCCAGGAAGTGAAAAAATATGTGAAAAGATTTGACCTTATTAAAGCCCTAAATATTTGTAGAGTAGCAAAGAACTCTGCAGCACTGCAAATATTATTAGAAAAAAAAACCCCAACCGTCTGAACTAAGCGCATATACAGTAGAAGTTGATAAGGACCATTGCAAACATGGCAGAATGCAGATTAGGATTTATCTTTAATAATCGGTTTGTAGACAAAACAGACTAGTATGAGGCTAGAGCCACATCTGCGTCTCCCTTTTTCACGCTCAAGATCGTGGTTGGTTCTGCTTTATACTACAAAGTTTAAATTCTGGTGGCATTGTTGCGTGGTGTTCGCCGCTGTGTTGATAAAAGAAACTTTTTCAAATTTAAAAAAAATAGAAAAACAAAAGGTCAACTGGTGCTCATTAGCATTGCATTTTCTCTGTAAAATCCTGATAGGCAGATGCACATAGCACAGACTCGCATATTTACATCTACCTCTCTCTAATTACATTTAAAAACAAAGACAGGCCTGTTGCCACCCTTCCCCGAGGTTTCTGTTTGAATGCTCCAAACTTGCTGTCCTATGGCTATTATCATAATGGCTGGTAATGAGGAACATTAGAGGAGCTGGCTCTGTTAAGATTTTCTCAGGAGATGGCAGTAGGCTCAGCCTGTCGAAGCGGCACCGAGCAGAGCAGTCTTGCTTAATATGCACAGCACTTTCGTTCCAGGCGAGGATCGAATTGTGACAGATCCTTGAAGAAAAATTAATTGTTTTCTCAGGGAACCCGTGTCCCACCGTTGGCCTTAATTAAGTTGGTTAGGCTCAATAATTGAATGTGTCAAAAATAGGAAGGCAGAACAGAAGTGAAGGGAAAAGGAGCAGGGAATCGAGTTCCTTACGGGCCTGTGGCTTATTTACTTATTGCCTTTCTTTAACCCCCCTCCCCCTTCACCAAGGTCAGAGAACAGCCTATCAAAGAGAGCATAAAACCATAAGGAAAAGCCATATAAGAAATTATGATTAATGAGCAGAGGCCAACATGCAGCGAGAGCAATGAACATCAGTTTAATTTAAGCTCATTGCTGTCAGGTAATTCAGGATGAGGAATGCTCACCATCAGGACTGATAAATCTCTTTCTATATTGGCATCGCTATCAAATGGGATGGGGGGGGGGGGAACCTGCACGGAGTGGCAGTTACAACCACAAGCAGCTCTGGATGAACTGTTTGGCCTTTATCTGTCATCGTTCTCTATGTTCCTGTGTTAGATTTTGCATAGCACAGTCAGTCAGCCCTGTCTGCGTGTTCATTGGGACGGCTCCAGAGTCATTCCCCAGGTGTCATTTGGTCTATATTGCCCCAAGCATTCTGTGTCATTTGATCCTCCTACCTTCTCACTCCTGCCTTACCCTATAAAGTATCTGGGGCTTTCGGGAGGGGGCAATCATCCAGATGACTGCATTGCTGCAAATTCCAGGGGTCTTCTTTAACGCACACACTTTTTCGTTGAAAAGTGCTGCAGGCACAAAGTACCTGTAGACGTTTGCGGTTGTTTTTTTTTTTTTTTACCTCATGGCTACTCTGTTCATGGGAAACGATGCGTGGAGTTGAAAATGCAAGCCGCTTGCATTCTTTTCCTCCTCGACCTAACCATGCTCATGGGAACGCCTCCTCCTGCGACTAAATGTGTGTGCCTTGAGGCAACCCCCACCACCTACTGCAGCTCTTTTACCCGGGTAAACGGCTTCTGAAAATTGCCCTCTTCGTGCACAACATCACATTTGTCACTTATTGTCCATGCTTCCAGTTAACGTTTCTCTTCCTTGTTCTTTTGCTGTCAAGTGCCAGTCAGCTGAAACATTTACTGCAGTAGATGTCGCGCCAGAATGTCTACAACCCACAACCCGTTGCCATGTCAGGATCCACAAAGCAAAACCAGCAAGAAAATTTAACAAAGCACAGGCATGGTCAGGAATACCTGTTTAGAAAACCGAGGTGGTGTGTTTCAAGTCGAATATTCAGATCAAGTCAACAGTCATTTTGGAGGTCCCTCCGATCACGGATATCCACCTAAGGTTAGGGCATGTATCTTTTCTGTGGCAGGGCCTACCCTTTGAAATGAATGTTTTTCCTTTGGAAGGTAGATTGGAGAAAATGACTTGTGATTCAGGAAGAAAATAAAATTCTGGCTATTTCCAGGAGCTGATCCTTAAAGGACCCACTTGGAGCAGGGGAGGAGGTATCCTGGAAGGCCGAATCCGCTAGCATGGGGGAGGTGTGGATGATGAGGGTGAAGTATGAATGATAAGTTATTGCATGCAGTAAAGGCCCGGAATTAGTGCTGAGAAATAATAGAAGTGCTAGCACTTCTTAATCTGTTTTCGTGGATTTCTATTTGGATATCTTGTTTTTGTACACTGCACCAGACAACAGATTCAGTTGGGGATATGGTTAATAAACATGGTTACACAAAGTGCTTTGACCCAAGGGGTTTCTCCTATTTTCTGTCTTTCAGAAATATCCTTAAGTGCCAAATTTAAGTTTTGAGCAAAAGAAAGGCAACAGAATTATAAAGAGGTGTATTCTCAAACAGTTTTGACAGGGCAGTTTTCAAGTTACTTGTACAAACAAACCTTGAATTGAATATTTCTCCAATTTAACTGGCTAAATTTTAACCAGGTAGAAAGTGAGAGGGTGTGGGATGTTCCACACCCTCTCACTTTCTACCTGGGTGTAGCTGCCAGCTACACTTACCCAGGTAAGTCTGGCTGGAAAACTTGTTGCTGACCATTGATCAGATGTTGCTCCTAATCCAGGACAATTTTTTGTCATTTTTCTCTGCTGCTATTCACCCTCCTGGGAAGCTCAGCGTGCAAGATCCTCATTTTAGTTGACACCCAGCATCCTCCTCCCCTCCATTGTCCCACAATAATCCAACAGCCACAAACCCCAGCATGGCTGTTACCCAAACATCTGGCCTCCCAGGCCCTGGCAGTCTTCCCGAATGGTTTCTGCTACTTAATTCTTCAGCTCTCTTTTCATCTTTTTGCAATTAAGGATCCTCTGTGGTTACCCCAAGCCTTCTTGAAGTCCATTATCTTTTTAAGCCTCTACCACCTCCTCCAGGAGGGAATTCCATGCATCTACTGCCCATGCCATGAAAAACTGTTTCCTGATGTTGCTCCTATGTCTACCTCCTCAGTGCCTCATGAAATAATGACTTTTCCCCTGAAATGTGACCGCACTTCATAAAGCACAATAATGTCAGTGATGTCACCCAGAAAGGAGGCTAGTGGGTATGTGTTTATTTTTTTAATAAAATTCGGAAAAAGGAGATCAATCCCCATCTCTAATTTCAAACTCATGACATGTGAGAAAGTTAAATAGGCCCCCACCCATACCCTGATTTTTGCAGTGACTTACAAGGTGCTTTCTGATCCTAACATTTTTTTTTTTCTACAGAGCTTACTAGGCTGAGTCACACCTTTAAGTCTGCTTTAATGTGGTTTTTGTTGGATGAGCCTGTCTGTAGCTTGTCAGCCATACAGCAGATTGTGAAGTACATTTTCAAAGCTCCCTCCACTACCCTCGTTATTTATTCACAAGACTGTGAGCATGTCTCCCACACACGGCTTTGATGCACCATCCAGATCTGCATATTATATGCAGTGCCGTCAACAGCCTCAGATGTAATAAGGTAGTTTATTCTGCTGCGAAATAGGATATAAAAAAAAAAAGAAAGAAAGAAAGAGCCAAATGCAGCACTGAATAACAAGATCATAAGCATGGGCTTACCATTGGGAATGGTTTTGATCCCAAAATTGCAAAATGCCAAATCTGTTCCTCCCTCCCTCCCTCCCAACCTTTGTAATCTAAGTTTTGGATTACATCTTCTTTATCATGCGGTAGAAAAGGGAAAGTCAGAAAGAGTTGGTTAGTTCAGTGCTGCTAATAATGTTATACATTCAGTTCTAGTCTAAATAATTTATATTGCAACAGTTCTGGAAATGTTCCCTGGGTACCTCTGGTCTATAAATGAAGTATATTGGTCTGTACTGTAAACGACCCTCAGAAGAGAGCAGTTGAGAGGGTGAGACTGTGATGGAAATGCCAGGCAGTGGCTCTCTACGGGGTAATTATGCTGGAAAATATGTACCTAAGTTACACCAGTTTTCAAGTCTGCATTGAAAATTATCCCACAAAATCTACCTGTCCACAGCTACACCTGCTAAATCATATGCAGAAATGTTTTGGGAAAATGTATGCGCAGACTTTTTAAAATCCAAAAGCATATATTTCCCTCCCCAGCTGCCCCCAGGAACTCCTCTGCTCAGTCTGCATAAACAGCAGGACATATATGTGTAAATTTAGTTGCATATTGGATGAGCAATTTTTAAAAAGCCCGGTTCTGTGAGTTAAATCTTGGACTCTGTGCCCAATCCCAACCTGGTCCTGAGCTGCAGCGGCTTGAGCCTGGCGCATGAGCCAGGGGCTCAGTGAAGCAGGCCAGGGGTGGGCTGGGGGCCGAGCAGCCTTGTGGTAACAAGCAAGGAGGCCAGCGGCAGGGGCGGCCAGGGATGGGTGACTGGCCCAGGGAGCAGCCTCACATCCATCCTGAATTTGCTAGAGGGGCCTCTTCCCTGGTGTGTTGTCCTCACTGCGGAGACCCCAAGGGGGTGTCAAGAACAGCATTTTCTGAGGCCAGACACCCAGGGAGTGAACAATGGGCACTAGGGAGACAGGATGCTCTCTACCTTCTCCCCCCCCCCCCCCCCAGCACTTGCATTGCAGCAGAACTCAAGCATATTACCGTAAAGCCAGCACCGAATCAGGCGACTGGAGGACTGCTTCAGGTGTGGTTCAGGAGCTGCGGTGCTGGACACTGCTCCAGAGGGTTTACACATCCTCCCTGTTGCCTGGGTGCTTTAGATCACCCCCGCCCTCCTGACACCTTACACCTGTGCAACTCTCTCAGAGGAGAAGAGCTGCCTGGGCCCACTTGGTTGTCTCTAGGCCTCGCTGTCATGGTCTCTCATACCCAGGCTCCTCTTCCCTCTCCCAATGATTTATGTGCACAAAACAAGAACAAATCATCTTCTGTGGAATGAGATGGTTTTTTTTAAGCAAACAAAAACATGATCTGGCTTTACTTTTGTTCATGAAACATGAGTTCCCTTTTTCCGAGTTAATATGTTAGTCTGAATGCACATTTTAACTCGGTTTGTGTACACATTTTTTTTGTGTATACAAAACTCCCGATGTATTAGCATAACATTAGCTTACTGTATCTATTTTATTTTTGGCGTACGCATTAAACCGCGAGTTGAATTTCCTCGCACAGTTTTAATATGCAGTTTATTACATCGGCTCCTCTATGTGGTAATCCAGAGAAGGGTGGAAAGAAATACTTTGCAGCTGTCGCCAGTTTGTGCAGCATGATGAAAATAACCTCTTCTTGGCCTCAACTATAGCGCTCAGCTTAAATCCCTGGATCAGCATTTTCCCACAGAGCCTCAGAACCTCCAGTCTCTCTTCCTAGCACAAGTTCAATTTTCTTTTTGCACTTATTTAGCGTTGGAGCCTGTGATGAGCTGCCAGTTTCTGAGCAAGGTGCCCTCACCAGCTCCGCTCCATGAAGTCAGAAATTCCTTTTGCTTTCATGAAACAGTTTCAATCCAATCAATTGATCAATCAATCATCAATTCCAAGACTGATTTTTGAAGTGACTTGAGTGCATAAAACTGTGTTTTATGCATGCAGGTGTTGCTTTGAAAATTTAACTTGGGACCAATGAAAAGAAAAGTAGGCGTGTAACATGGTTGGAGCAGGGAATACAACTCAAGTGGATACTTTCATATTTTCGAAAGTAAGTGTGCAAGTTACCATGCACAAGTTGTGCCCTGCTTGCAGCAACAGCTGTGACTTTGTGTGCACAGCTGGGTAATTAAGGAAGGATTTTAAAAGCAAATATATGCGTAGAAGTTCGCATTGAAAATCCTCTGTAAAGTCTGCATGTACTTCGTATCCACAGACTTTACTGCTATGCGGGGAGTTATCAAATTTCCCTATTTATTTCTAGCCTGCTTTCCTTCAAAGATCACATTGGGGTATGCCGGCATAAAATAATAACATAAGCAAAAATATGCAGTAAAAGAAAGAACAAAAAACACCATAAAAGCAATCTAAATTAAAAAATTAAATAGAAAATAAAAGAGCTTAAAAACAGAAACATTTAGTAAAACATAATTGGATAAATTCATTATTTAAAAACTTGTGTCAGACAGGAGGTATAGTGCCTGGGCAGGGGAGTATCTTAGAGAGGCCCGAGTGGTCTGGAGTCAATGTTTTCTGCATGAAGCACTCACTGTGAGTTGGGCTCTTGGGTACAGGTGGCTGCCAGGACTTAGGAGGTGAAGGCTGGAAACGAGAAAAGGAGCAGGACCTAGAAACAGATCTGAAGAGCAGGATTGTGGCCAAAGACCAAGAACAGAGCAGGAACCAGGATACAGCAGGAACCAGAAACACACAGGAAATAGGCCAGGCAACAGAGGTATCACAGAGCAAACTCTATGAGGTCTATTGGACCAGCAAAGATGTATCAAGTTAGGGATCCTTATTGCCAGTCCCCAATTTGAGACACACCTAAAGCTGGTCCAGTAGGCAGCCTCCGGAGGCAGGTCTCCCTAACTTTGCCTAGTTTAATATTTCCTACAGGATTCTTGGTGAGTCAAAGTCCCTGTGGCTCCACTGCAGTATTCCCTGGCCTCAAACACCCAGGGCCCCTGACAACCTGTTGAAAAAGCCAGATTTTAATCAATTTCCTACAACTCAAATACTTCTCAGTTAAACAAGTTTCCTTTGGAATGAAATCAAAAGGTAAGAGGTCACTTGTAAGAAAGCCCTAGCTCTAGTCACAGCTAATCTCATCTCGGATAAAGACAGAATCAGGAAAAAAAGGTTCATTTGTTGACTATAAAGAATGGGAAGACTGTATGGAATCAGTCAGGTTTTTACATAAGGTGAACCCAAACCATGTTAGGCCTGAAAAGCTAGTATTACAATTTTAAATTATGTATGGAACCTGATTATTAACCAATACAAATCGTTTAGAATTTGAATAATGCTCTCATTATATATGGCACCTATCAGTAGATGGGCAGTGTGGAGATTTTTATTTTTCCCTCTAATTTTCTCCACAATAAAAATAGACAAATCATTTGCAGTATAAGGTAACCACATATTAATGTAATATTACATGAGAAACATGACGCTTCAGGCAACTCTCAGCAATATGTTTCTAAAATCTAATACATACAATCAGGTTTTATATGCAGTTCATTTCTACAAAATCAAGATTCAGTAAAATATTTCAGATTGACATCACAATTTAACATAAGAACATAAGAAAATGCCATACTGGGTCAGACCAAGGGTCCATCAAGCCCAGCATCCTGTTTCCAACAGTGGCCAATCCAGGCCATAAGAACCTGGCAAGTACCCAAAAACTAAGTCTATTCCATGTAACCATTGCTAATGGCAGTGGCTATTCTCTAAGTGAACTTAATAGCAGGTAATGGACTTCTCCTCCAAGAACTTATCCAATCCTTTTTTAAACACAGCTATACTAACTGCACTAACCACATTCTCTGGCAACAAATTCCAGAGTTTAATTGTGCGTTGAGTAAAAAAGAACTTTCTCCAATTAGTTTTAAATGTGCCCCATGCTAACTTCATGGAGTGCCCCCTAGTCTTTCTATTATCTGAAAGAGTAAATAACCGATTCACATCTACCCGTTCTAGACCTCTCATGATTTTAAATACCTCTATCATATCCCCCCTCAGTCGTCTCTTCTCCAAGCTGAAAAGTCCTAACCTCTTTAGTCTTTCCTCATAGGGGAGTTGTTCCATTCCCCTTATCATTTTGGTAGCCCTTCTCTGTACTTTCTCCATCGCAATTATATCTTTTTTGAGAT
This sequence comes from Rhinatrema bivittatum, assembly GCF_901001135.1. NCBI lineage: Eukaryota > Metazoa > Chordata > Amphibia > Gymnophiona > Rhinatrematidae > Rhinatrema > Rhinatrema bivittatum. The sequence goes on from NC_042619.1 coordinate 232,338,034, forward strand.
GCGGCGACCAGAATTGTACACAGTATTCAAGGTGCGGTCTCACCATGGAGCGATACAGAGGCATTATGACATTTTCCGTTTTATTCATCATTCCTTTTCTAATAATTCCCAACATTCTGTTTGCTTTTTTGACTGCCGCAGCACACTGCACCGACGATTTCAATGTGTTATCCACTATGACAGCTAGATTTCTCTCTTGGGTTGTAGCACCCAATATGGAACCCAACATTGTGTAATTATAGCATGGGTTATTTTTCCCTATATGCATCACCTTGCACTTATCCACATTAAATTTCATCTGCCATTTTTCAATTTCCAATTTCCAATTTTCCAATTTCACGCATCATTTTGCTTCTAAGACATCTTTAGATGTTTTAGATTATGACCAGCAGGGCCGCCATCAGGGCAGTATTCTTGGGCCTGCAGTATGGGGCCCCAGGATCTACTGCCACATATGGGGGCCTGCCGCAGCCGCCAGGCAGCAAGTGTGCTTGGGGGATGTATTAGTTCATGGCAAAGAGGCCCACTGAGGCTCTCTCCGACAGTCTGTCGCCCAGGGGCCTACTGAAACCTGGAGCCGGCCCTGGGTGCGGGCCCCAGAGAAGGGAGAGAATCAATGCTATGCGTGTCTTTTAGACACACATAGCATTGATTTACAGAGCACCGCAGACAGAGATTCGTCCGCGCGCTCTGTCCTGCCAGCGTTCACTGTCTGACGCGGCTGTGACGTCACCGCCGCGTCAGACAGTATGCGCCGGCAAAGCGCGTGGGCCGTCGCTGTCTGCTTGCTGTATGGGGCCTCAAAATTCCTGATGGCGGCCCTGATGACCAGTTAGCAAGACAGCATGACCCAGGTCCTAACTGCAATTATCTACAAGCACTGAACATTTTGTTACTGATACAAAGGATCACACATCATTATATCTATTTTCTCCCAAATGCAATCAATTCTTCAACTTTGGCATAGTGGTTTTCTGCATATTTAAAGATGTATTTAGACTTCAGTATTTTTCCTCATTATGTCTTATCTGGTGCAGGGAGCATTTATTGCAACAACTATTACATATCTTTTATTCTTATTAAAATCTAAAATAGTATTCATAGCAAGAATCAGTAAAGAACATTATAAGCTAAACTGAACTATATTGCACTCCATTAAACAGAGAAATACAAGTCTTGAGTCATGGATGTACCAATCCACAGAACTTCAGTCTTTTTAGATTAAATTTCAATTTATTAATTTTCATCCAGTTTACCAACTATTCTAAGCACTGATTCAGTTTTGTGATATCCTTTCCCAAACCTAATTTCTAGATATATTGCTGAATGTTGTCAGCATAGATATGGTCACATACCCCAAAATTTTGAATAATCTTGCCTAGAGAAGCCATATCTATATTAAATAACATCAGTGAAAGAATCAATTCTTTGGGGACTTTTCAGGTAAATGGACAAGAACAAGCAGAAGAGTCCCTGGAGGAAGTGGTAAATGCAGTTGGTGTAGCTGGGTTTATAAAAGGTTGGGACAAGTTCTTGGAGGAAAAGTCCATAAACCATTATTAACCAAGTAGACTTGGGCAATGCTACTACTTACTCCCGGGTGTTAGCAGTATGAGATCTATCTACTATTTGGGATCCTGCCAGGTAATTGTGACCTGGATTGGCCACTCTTGGAAACAGAATAATGAGCTTGATGGACTCTTGGTCTGACCCAATATGGCAATTCTTATGTTCTTATGACCATCTGAGTTCTCCCCCCTCCTTAAATAGGAATGAAACCAGTTCAGTACCTCACCCCTTGCCTAAATTTGTTAAGAGGTTTAGTAATATGTAATATTTAGTAGCATAAAAAGCTGCTGATAGGTCTAAGAGAGCTAGAAAGGTAGCATTTCCTCAATCTAGTTCTCAGTGAAGATCAATAGTACAAAGGGATGGTAACTTTCAAACCAACACGCGGGCGCAGGTGTGCACATGTCAACCCATGCCCAGGGACACGGCTGTTTTATAACTCGTGCATGTATATGGGCACATGTTATAAAATAGCCTGGCTGCGCATGCATGTAACAAATTTTAAATGGGCACGCACACGGGCACACAAATCCTGCTTCTACTGCTTAAATTGGGGGATTTTAAAAGGGGAACGTGCTCATGCCATTCCCAGTTTACCAGTTCAACCACCAGTTCACCCAGTTAACAGATAGGTCCTCCAAGCCCCCTGACTTGATAGCCTACACTCCCCCCAGTTACCCCAAACCCTTCAAAGCCCCTCAGAAATGGCTCAATCCTTTTAGTTTTAAAAGTACACATCATCCATAGAAGAAGGAAAATTACGAGGCAGGAGACCTTGGCATGCGCCAGGGTGCATAATTATTTATGCACACATCTCTTGGCCAGGCCCCGAAATGCCCCTGCCCCACCCAGACCACGCGCACACCCTGCCCCTTTTTGAAAACTTTGGTGATGTGTGCGCTGTGGCATTTACCCATGTATATGGGCGCTTTTAAAAATACGCTCAGCTTACGTAAGTCCAACTTCTTCGCGCGTCCCCTAACTGATGCGCGCACCGGGCTGTTAAAATTCACCTTCTAGTGTTTTACTGCTGATGAAACTACGCCAAAAGCCAGAATGAAGACAGTCTAAACAATCATTACAATTTAAAATAAAAATTGCTGAAATTGCAAGGCTACCATGCATTGAATTACTTTCCTTCAAAAAAAGGGTTGTTGGAGACCAGACTGGGCCCATAATTTTCTAAATTACTTTTAACCAAAGAGGATTTTTTAAAGCAGTGGATGAACCACTGTTTTGTTTTTTTTCTTTATTGGACCGGGCATGATCCCTTCAGTTAATGGAAAATTAGTTATCTGTCTGAGTTGTGTAAGCACCATCAACCCATGCCCACCCCCACCAATCCCCAACCTGGAAAACATTAGTAACCATGGGCATTGATCTAAAGAGCAGGTAGTAGGTTTCATCTATTTCAGCACAGTCTGCCCAGTGAAAAGAATCAAGTGAGACAGTGTATCGCAGACATCTAGTCTTTCAGTCTGAGTATGCATATTGCTATCCAGTTCATTTCGAATACAAGCAATCTTGTCAGAGGAAATAAATTACAGTGAGCAACTGACATAACATCTGATTCAAACTGGCATGGATCATGCAAAAGACAACTGACTATATAAAACAATTCCCTTGAGGCTGCTATCAAAATAGAAAATGTATTTCTTTTAGCAGCTCTAATTGCCATATTATAAGTTGCTAGGTGAGCTTTATGTTGGCGCTATCAAATTTTGTTAATTATTTCTGCCATCATCCCTCTAGTTTATGCTTTACAGTCCATTTGTTCCCAATTGAGAACCATGGAGCAGACCAATTCTTCGAGACAAGACATCTCTTCTGAGGGGCAATAGCTCTACATCTGTTGCTGTTCCAGGCACCAACTAGGGACTCAACAATACTTTGTTGTGCTCGGGGGTGGACCCTTGTCCTGGAGCAGTGGAGAACGGCTCCCTGGTAGCAACTGAGTAATGATAGATGAATAAAGAGAAGATATCTGAATTTCCACCGCTTTGAAATATTTTTTCCCCCCATTGGAATAAAATTGAGTGTGTGGCCAGCTGGATGCGAGGATTCACATACTGCTTGAGAAAAGCTTCTAATATCCATAGTCATCAACAAATCAAATGCCAAACCTGTAACAGCAGATTCCACCTGAATACTGAAATTTCCCAGAATAACAATTCTAGAGGATTCCAAAGCTACATTGGCAACGATTTCCATCAAATCAGAAAGGGAGGCACAAAAATTATGCTTAGTTTACTGGAACTTAATAGATTGCAAAAACAAGCATTTTGCGCAGCAAGGTTGGCAGGGATATCACCCAAAGCATAGAATCTTGGTACATCATGGCAATCTTTCAACTCCATTTAGCAAACCTCAACTGTTAGAAAAAGAGAAAAACCTGGGGGCAATACCTATGTGAGAAAGAAAACCCCCATCATAAGAATGTGCCTAGGTTTCAGTGATGCAAATCAAGTCAGCACATTCATCAGTAATCAGATCATGAATGATGGACGTTTTTCCATTTAAAAACCTTGCATTCAAAAGAATCACCTTCAAGGCGGGACTGAGACTTACCTGAATAGAGTTAATTTGCTGAGCGCTTCTGGGTGGCTCCAGCAGATTGTAAATAAATAACCATAGCTCTCCCTTAATCTAATAGAGTAATGGGGACCATGTTGAGTTCCATAGTTACATCTGCCTCGAATTACACTAATTGGCAACCCCCCTTAAAATTTCCCACTCTTCTATAGGATGACCGATACACATCTTGCAATTAAAACCAAATCCAAAAAACAGGAGAAAGAATGCAGAAAGAGACCCAAGAGAGAAGTGCACAAGCTAAATGGACCCTTGTGGCTCATGAAGAGGGTTCATGAAGGTGCAGGCCCTTTAGGCATGCCCCTTTAGTGGTGACCCAATAGCCGACAACCCACCAGCAGTAGCTGGGCCTTTTTTGCCATCCTAGCGCAGAAATTATGTTGATGGCAGGCAGAGATATGGTTCGTAATGTTTCCTCAACAATGGAAGGCCACTGAGGTAGATGCAGGTTAGTGAGTGGTTTGTGATGTCAAGTGAGGCCTGTTCAGCCCCTGGCAGTCATTGCTGCAGCTTCTGCTGCTTGATTAGCTGGAGGTCTGGTATGAAAATGATGCCCTGTGGCTTCCTCCGGAATCTCACTGGATGCATTTTCTTGGCCCATTCCATTGGCAAAATACTCCATAATTAGTAACCCTGAGTGCAGATTCCCTCTTTCTAAAAGAGGTGATGTCAATTCCCCTCTTTTCCAGCAAGCTCCTTCTATTTACACACTCTGCACTTTCACTTCCTGTCTTTACAAGAGCAGAATCAGAATTTACTGTCTCTCTTCACTCGTCTAATTTAGCCCCATCTTCCTGCCTGATTCCCTAATGATTGCTCCAACATAGTTTTAATTAGCCTACTATCCACACTCCAACTACTTGTAACTAATTTTAAAGCAATCAATCTAGAACAGTAAGATGGACAATAACCTTCAATAAAAACACTCCTAAGAACTAATTTTAAGTTGATTTTGTGTTAGAGTTTTTGTGGAAAGTTGAGTTTGTGTTAGAGTTTTTGTGGAAAGGCTTTGCACATTTGGCTTAACATGAACAGTTAAGGCAGATATGTGTTGGGAACATATTTATCCTGCCCCCTTTTGAACTAATACTAATACAGTAACAATCACTTCAGTTCTTTTGATTCCACAGGATTTTGTTTGAACTTCAAAACTAAGTGACTACCCTTGAACACTGGATTAATCCATGTTAAATAGGTATTATGGACAATAGTTCCTGTTTGGGCAATTGTGCTGATTAAGCATCCGTATTGTTTATACACAAGACTATTGAAGCTTAACTCAAATACAATTGGTCTGTTTTTACAGTAGATTTAATTGGAAATCTACAGTCATAATGAGGGTAATATTATGACTCTCTGCATAGTGGTAAAGTCTGTGTCTACAGGGTCCAAACAGTTTTGTATCACCTGCAGGGTCTGGTGGTAAGATGCTAACCCACTCCATCTCATATGGGTTCTCTTTCTCTGCCATAAGTTCAAGAAGAGCCTGCCCTCAGCTCATGGCCCAGATCATACACTTGAAGATGGTCAAAACAAGGCCAAGTTACCACAATATTTTAATCCTCCTGATTTGGCAATGGTCATGACATAGTCATGTCCCTATAGGGGTCAGGTGGCAAGGCATTAAATGCCTTCACTCCCCTTCCCCGCATTATTCAGGTGTTCAGTTTCAGCTAAAAGGCCAAGAGGGCACCATTCTCAGCCCATAGCTTGGACTTCATCACCTGGATCGTATTCAACATAGAACATAAGAAAATGCCATACTGGGTCAGACCAAGGGTCCATCAAGCCCAGCATCCTTTCCAACAGTGGCCAATCCAGGCCATAAGAAAATGGCAAGTACCCAAAAACTAAGTCTATTCCATGTTACCATTGCTAATGGCAGTGGCTATTCTCTAAATGAACTTAATAGCAGGTAATGGACTTCTCCTCCAAGAACTTATCCAATCCTTTTTTAAACACAGCTATACTAACTGCACTAACCACATCCTCTGGCGACAAATTCCAGAGTTTAATTGTGCGTTGAGTAAAAAAGAACTTTCTCTGATTAGTTTTAAATGTGCCCCATGCTAACTTCATGGAGTGCCCCCTAGTCTTTCTATTATCCGAAAGAGTAAATAACCGATTCACATCTACCCATTCTAGACCTCTCATAATTTTAAACATCTCTATCATATCCCCCCTCAGCCGTCTCTTCTCCAAGCTGAAAAGTCCTAACCTCTTTAGTCTTTCCTCATAGGGGAGCTGTTCCATTCCCCTTATCATTTTGGTAGCCCTTCTCTGTACCTTCTCCATCGCAAGCCCAGATCACAAACCTTCTCCAAGCCTTGTCAAGTCAGTGTATTTCCATTTTGGAAATACACTGACTTGACATTCAGAGAGGAAAAAAAATACAATTAAAAAAACGCACAATAAATCCTCATCAAGCATTCCAATGCTCTAGTAACTCTTGTCATTCCTGGAGAAAAGTGGAGTGTTTCTAGGATGTGATATCTTTTAAAAGTCTGGAAAAATACATGTTATAGTGTGGGAGGTTTTGAGACTACTCAAGTCTTTTGGATGGGCAGACTTTACTGGCCGTAATCTTTTTTTCACCGTCATGTCTCTCTGTTTGTTCTCTGACCAGCCCCATCATTCCCCATTGGCATGGCTATATTTCCTTTAGTGTCCATGCAGACGGTTTTATGTCTATTGAACAAATTATCTTGGCTGACATTGTTCCTTGAGAGGGAACAAGCCCAGTCTGTTTCAGTTTTGAGGAATGCTGCATTTGTTGGTGCTCTTTTGTAAATATCTATAATAATAATAATAATAATAATAATAATAATAAATCTTGTTGGCAAATAGTTGTCCAAGTTTAAAAAAAAAACTCCAGCCATGGATGAAGCTAATCCAGCCTACAGCGACGCTCTTGGCTCTGTGTTTGTGCCTTGGGAAGCGCAGTGTTTTGCTGGTGAGCACAATCATCCATCGACGGGGACTATAGATGAAGCAGGGAAATTCCTGATCAGAATACACAAAAACACTCTGAAATGTACTGACAACTAGAGATGTGAATCGTGTGATCGATCGTCTTAACGATCGATTTCGGCTGGGGGGGGAGGGAATCTTATCGTCGCGGTTTTGTTTTTTAAAATATCGTGTAAATCGTAAATCAGGGGAGGGCGGGAAACCCGGCACACTAAAACATCCCTAAAACCCACCCCAACCCTTTAAAATAAATCCCCCACCCTCCCGAACCCCCCCAAAATGCCTTAAATTACCTGGGATCCAGAGCGGGGGTCCCGGTGTGATCTTTTACTCTTGGGCCTGCGGTGTGTTGTAGAAATGGCGCCAGCGCTACCTTTGCCCTGTCATATGACAGGGCAAAGGTTGTTTTTTGTCCCCCGACGTCAGGAGTATGGCCGGCGCCATTTTGCTGTACGGCAAAACGATTCGAGTTTAGGAGGTCGTTCCCGGACCCCCGCTGGACTTTTGGCAAGTCTTGTGAGGGTCAGGAGGCCCCCCCAAGCTGGCCAAAAGTCCCTGGGGTCCAGCGGGGGTCCGGGAGCGATCTCCTACGCTCCTGACGTCGGGGGACAAAAAACAAAATGGCGCCGGCGCTACCTTTGCCCTGTCATATGACAGGGCAAAGGTAGCGCCGGCGCCATTTCTACAACGCACCGCAGGCCCGAGAGTAAAAGATCACACCGGGACCCCCGCTCTGGACCCCAGGTAATTTAAGGCATTTTGGGGGGGTTCGGGAGGGTGGGGGATTTATTTTAAAGGGTCGGGGTGGGTTTTAGGGTTGTTTTAGTGTGCCGGTTTTTCCGCCCTCCCCCTTCCCCCGATTTACGATTTTTGACGATAAATCGGGGGAATTCCTATTGTATCGCGCTTCTAACGATTTTTGACGATTTAAAATATATCGGACGATATTTTAAATCGTCAAAAAACGATTCATATCCCTACTGACAACCATCACAGACTCAATGAGGTTAAGCTGGCAAGTAAAGAAGAAAATTAGGAAGTCCTTCAACCCAAAAATCAAACTGCTTTATGTCCCTTCTCTGTCTGTCAGAAGAACACACAAATAAAACAAAAGGTATTACACAGGCACAAAAAAATGGCAAATTGTGTTTTTATGTGTGTCCATACAATTCTGTTGCTAGCTGCGCTGGTTTCTCAGCATGGCTAGTAGCTTCTCCCTACCCTAGTCTAGTCCATTGCTAGGACTGATCAATACCCCTGCCCTGCTTCACTGTCAGTGTCCATTATGATTAGTAATCAGGGGCAGATTACTGATATTTCACTGCTGGATAAATAATGGCAGCCAGAAGCAAACTGGAATATAGCCTAAGGCCTAGCATTACCAACTGACTCCAATCATAAGCAACAGATTGATCCACCCCTGCCTTTGCCCCAGCAATCCTACAGTGACATGTTAGAACAGGAGTGAGCAAATGTTTAGGCCTAGTCATGGGCCAATGAGATTTCTCCTGCAGCGGGAGTGGGAATCTCCCCCAACCCAGCATCTGAAGTTCACCAGGCCAGCAGCAACATCACGTCCAGCCCGACAGTGTCATTTCTGGCCAGCAGCAGTATATCACTGCTGTGGGCTTAGATCCCACTCACCATCATAGGCTGGATGAAACCTCCTGCAAGGGCCAGATGTGGCCCAGGAACCATGGTTCATCCACCTCTGTGTTAGTGTATCCTAGAAACAAAATCAGTGTGCATGGGACTGCCAGCCTCTAGGGTTGCCACCTCACCTCAGGTTGGCTGAACAATTCATCCAATCCTGGTTTTTCCCCATTGCATGTATGACTTAGCAGTGTTGATTTTCTCCTTGATTTTCTTAAGAAAACGGGAGCTACAAATAATGGAGGAAAACCAAGACAAGATCAGCCTGTTTAGTTAACCTGGAGTCAGGTGGCGACCCTAGCAGTGCAGCATACTGGTCTAGAGTACAGAATAAACTTTGAAACTGGGCATTCCCAATTCTATCCTCTATCGGCCACACCTTGAGCAAATCACAACCAATCTAACCTAAGATCCAACTTTTCTCTTTGGCGCAGGGACCTAGCATGCATGTGAATTATCTTGTACAGAGCTGTGTCCACTGATGGGGAACATTCATAACATATATGAGATTAACACTGTAACCATGAGTCACCCAGCAGTGTATAGTCCTGTTTGCTAAGGCAGATTATTGACAATCCCGTAAAAGAAATATATCTATCAGTTGCCAGTTTCCTAGATAGTGATCTGTCAGCAAGTATTTTCCTTTAGCACAAAAAAAATGAATTAAATTTTCATGACAGGCAGATGCAACAACGTGCATGTAAAAAACGGGCGTCCAAACTGGGGGGCACGTTTTTTACCGCACGCATATTCACCTCTCTTGGGCACCTGATGCAATAGGCAAATGAACTGCCATGCTAAAAAGGACGCCCTAGGGATAAGTTATGCTTTGTAAAGCACTTCCGCTGCATATCCTGTTCTTTATAAACCGATGTGATGTTCACAACAAATGTCGGTATAGAAAAACTTAAAAAAAATAAAAATAAATAAATGGTCCATTCAGTCTGCCCAGCAAGCTTAGGGTAGTATCTGCCACACTATACAATTCACCCCCATACATATCAGCTTCCCAGACCATCAAGCCAGGAGCCTTGTTGGTTGCTGTTTGTGTCCAATTCCCCGTCTCTCTTGCCGTTGAAGCAGAGAGCAATAATAAGTTGTGTCAACAGTATGAAGGCTTTTTGATTAAGGGTAGTAGCCGCCACACCAGCAAGTTATCCCTATGCACTCTTTTCTTCATTTCCATCCTGTAGCCTTTAGGGATCCACAGTGTTTATCCCATGCCCCTTTGAAATCTTTCACTGATTTAGTCTTCCCCACCTCCTCCAGAAGGGCATTCCAGGTACCCACCACTCTCTCTGTGAAGAAATATTTTCTGATGTTGGTTCTGAGTCGTCCTCCCTGGTGTTTCATTTCATGACCCCTAGTTCTACTGATTTATTTCCAACGGAAAAGGTTTGTCGAATGTGCATCATTAAAACCTTTCAAGTATCTGAAGGTCTGTATCATATCCCCCCTGCACCTCCTCTTCTCCAGGGTGTACATATTTAGGTTCTTCAACCTCTCCTCATAAGTCAATTGAAGGAGACCCTCCCACCATTTTGGTCACCCTTCTCTGGGCCGCCTCCATCCTGTCTCTGTCCCTTTTGAGATACGGTCTCCATCCAGAACTGAGGCCTCACCAAGGACCTGTACAAAGGGGATTATCACCTCCTTTTTCTTACTGGTCATTCCTCTCTCTATGCAGCCCAGCATTCTTCTGGCTTTAGCTATCGCCTTGCCACATTGCTTCACCGTCTTCAGATCACTAGCCACTATCACCCCAAGGTGATAGTGGCTAGTGAGCACAAGGTGATTGTGCTCCGTGCACAACATCCACAATGATATTAAGTTGGAGTAACTGCAAAAAACAGTATTTTCTGCTTTTCTGTGCAGGTTTTCAAGTGTCTCAAGACTTAACGCCAGCTCCGGGGCTGGCGTTAATTTTTCAGGGTTAAAAAGGGCGCGTCAGGTACACGATGATTTTTTTTTTACAACGAGGGTGCTAGCTAATAGCCTTATCAACATGGCATTTACATGAGATGAGTGCTATTAGCTAAACACTGGTTTGGATGTGCGATTTGGATGTGATGATCCCGTTATTGCATCAGGGGTTATGTACGCGCATCCAAAATGCGTGTCCAACCACAGGTTAACCTGTGCGCTAGCCCTAGCACACGATATTGCATTGGCCTGAGAGTGTGGCAGAGTTGTGCTGGGCAGGACGTCAGAGCATTCTTGTCATAGGAAGAGACCCTGCGACAGTGGAACTTGTGCTGCCTGCACATCCAACAGCATTCAGAAAGCTGCTAGCAAACAGGAAAAGAAGTAATTAATTATAATTGCCCCTAGAAATACTCAGCTTACTTGCTTATTTTCTGCAGTACTAGTCCCATGTCCTCCTTATCTGTTACTTTACAACTCAGAATCAGGTTGCAGATGGAGTGAACAAGAGTGATTAATTTAATGAATTCCTCATCTCTGTGTCACTATCACTGCACAGTAAAACTTGTTTGCCATTTTATCACTACATTTAGTGCAAATGCAGACTTGCCACCTCACCAAAGTCAGCCCAGAGAAGCTAATCCAGCCCTGGGGGGGTGGGGTTTTGCCACATTGCATGCATGGAGCTAGAGTTCTGATTACCTTAAAGAGAAGCAAGACTACAGTCTACAGACTACAGTCCTGGGTAGACCTAGGCCGATACAGTAAGGAGCGGTAGGAAGAGCTGCATTAGTGCCGGGCGCACCCACGATTGCCACATGCACAGTTCGGCTCACCTACCGCTCGATACCGTATTGAAATGTCTTGCAAATGCAAGCTGCGTCCAAGAAGCGTCCTTGAAGCGTTAGGCCCGCGCAACCCATTTTACTGTATAGAGCGCTATACAGTATCCTGGGTGCGCTGGCCTAACGCTTCACGGACACGCTGGTATCTGTCATTTCAAATGACAGGTACCAGAAAGTGGATGGTTCTCCTACGCTCGGGATTGCCAGTCCTCTCTCCCCTCCTCCCAAAGCAAGGCGCAGGGAGGAGGGGAGAGAGGACTGGTGAAACGACATGTAAAGTGTAAAGCAACGAAGCGACTTACTTTTCTTGCAGCCCTCCTCCGGAGATGGACCGCGGCTCCTCTGCCTCCCGGGGGGCAGCCGGCGGCGAAAGCGGCCCCGCCGGCGAAGATGGATGCCTGCACGGGCGAAAGCGGCCCCTGTGCGTGCAATTTGGCCGCTCAAGACGTGACGTCACATGCCGTGACGCCAAACGTCGTGACGTCACGCCTTGAGCGGCCAAATTGCACGCACAGGGGCCGCTTTCGCCCGTGCAGGCATCCATCTTCGCCGGCAGCTGCCTCCGGGAGGCAGGGGAGCCGCGGTCCGTCTCTGGAGGAGGGCTGCAAGAAAAGTAAGTTGCTTCGTTGCTACTTTTTTTTTTCGCTTTTTAGATTTTTCCGCTTTCGTTGCTTCGGGAGGAGGGGAGAGAGGACTGGGGCTGCCCCGGAAACCAGCACCCATGGACACGGCCAGGGCAGGTGAGCGGGGGCTGGGGGAAAGTTTGCCGATTACCCTTACCCCTGCCTCTAACGCAGGGGTAGGGGTAGGCGGTAAGTTAGCAGGTTAAACGCGCGGCAAACTGCAGGTTAAAAAAGTGATAGTCGGGGCGCGCATTACTGTATGGGAGGGAATAGCTAATTCGATCGTTTACATCTGATATACATGCCGCAGGCGGAAGGGGTTACCCGGTGATTTAAAGAGGCGGGAAGAATGGGTTAAAGGTGATAGTGTATCGCGGGTTGGACTAACGCGGCCGAAAAGTGAGTAGAAAGCGGGTTAGAAGCAGGGTAACCGCGGCCGCACTTTACTGTATTGACATGTTAGCAAACTGCAGGCAAACATGGGTGAGGACTCCACACAGCTAATGATCAATGAACTGGTTGGTTTTCAGATCTGGTCAAGCTGCCTTGTTTTGGATTTCCATTCATTTCTCTGAACCAGTTTCAATCCCTTCCAGAGGTCCTTGACGGTTTATTTCTGGTTAGTTAGCCTTGGAACAAATGTAGGATTTTCTTTATGTAACAAACAGGAATTGGCAAGTAAACAACCCCCAAAAAAAGCATTATCCAGCGGCATCTTGCCCTAACTGGAAAGAAAGGAACAGTTTTTCATGAGACCATGCCATGTCTTTTCCTTTGAAAATAAAACCCCATCCACCCTCACTCCCAGAGGGAACCTCATAATAATATTGAGAAGAAATGAGTTTCCCCTTCACATGAGTTGCATAGGGATACCAATATAAGGAGCAAGCCATCCTGCCCTAGGCAGGAAGGGAATGGGGATTCCCTATGACATGGGTGACCAACTCTGGCCTTCGAGAACCTCAAACAAGCCAGGTTTTCAGGATAACCACAGTGAATTTGTGTGAGAGAGATTTGCATGCACTGCCTCCATTGTATGCAAATATATTTCATGCATATTCATTGTGGATATCCTGCAAACTTGGCTTGAGGCTCTCGAGGGCTGGAGTTGGTCACCCCTGCCTTAGGCCCATGCCTATTTCATCTGATTAGAAATCCAGGCTGATCCGGACCTGGGTTTACTACCATTGCATCTATGGACTTGGGGAAATTGGAAATACAAATCCATTCATGCAATGGTGCAGAACCTGGGCTAGCTCAGCCCACCTCTTGTTTATTGACAAACCTAACTTTGGCCCAGAGTTATAGAACACTGAGAGGTTCCCACTTACCACAGCTTGCACAACAGTGAATAAACCTGAGCACTCTGATTTTAAATGTTTTACTTATTGCAGTCATCAAACTAGGAATTCATTCATATTACTATTATTAATAATAAGTATTTTCACATTGCCATGTCTTTCCTCTCTTCGGTTATTCTTTGTCCTTATTTGTAACCCTCTATTATCAGTGAGGATGATACATTTCACATATATTTTGACTTTTCTTGTGAGCATACGCATCGTATATCAATTATGCTTCTCATTTTTTGATTTAAAAAAAATGTGTTGCTTTTGCAGGTGATCAGGCCTTAACCATGGAAAGATATCGCACAGCAGTGCGGGCTGGTGCTAATTCCCTAGGATGCCGCTGAACTGATGACTCTTCCGCTACTGTGAGTCTAAGTGATCTGAGAGGTTGCTGTGTTTGGTGGGGGAGGGGGCGTGAGCATGTGGAGGAAGATATAAAATAAGGGATAAAAGCTCCCAATTGCTAATGAAGGCTCCTGGCACTGCAGTCCAACAGAGGCCAGTTCTGATCCAGCTGGAAGCCTCAAGGAGCACGGAATAAATTGCCGGGTCAAAAAACAGACCCCAAAAAAATCAAATCAAAATCCTTTCCCTCCCTTCAGATATGCCTCATTTACGCCCCTCCCAACCTCCTCGAACAAGACCCCTCACCCCTCATTGAATTTATCGTAGACAACCTCAAAACAGACTCCCCCACAGTGATCCTCGGAGACTTTAATCTCCATGTGGACTCGACTCCTCGTACCCCGGCCTGCGAAACCCTCCTAACCACTCTCGAAGCCCTAGGCTTCAAACAGCTCATCACTTCCCCCACCCATAAGGCAGGGCACACCCTTGACCTCCTATTTATCAACTCCCATCTATCTGCACCCTACACCCCCCTCAACAACCCCCATACCCTGGTCCGACCACTTTATCATCAATACCCAAATCCATCTCACCTCCCCCACCAAGACATCCTCAACCCAAAAAAAAACGATATCCTTCCACAAACCCTGCTCATCAGAAAGCATAACTACAGCACTCGACAAAGCTGTAGAGAACCTGGACCTCTCAAATCCAGACGCAGCCCTCCATTCATGGAACCATATTACCAAATCTATAGCCAACAAACTTTGCCCCATGATACATAAAGAAATCCCCCCCTTACAAAACAAAAAAAAACCATGGTACTCCAACGAACTTCAAATCCTGAAACAGGACCTCAGATCAAAAGAACGTACCTGGCGCTGCCATCCCTCCCCCCAACACAAAGCAATTTATAAACAATCACTGCACAAATACCGGCAAGCCACCATCATTGCCAAAAGGGACTATCACGCATCAAAAATACACGACCTACAATTCAATGCCAACGCCCTCTTCTCCTACGTCACTGAACTCACCAAGACCTCACACCCCATTACCATTGAAGAAAACTCTAAGGAAAGATGCGAGGATCTGGCCAAACACTTCCAGCACAAAATTTCCAATATCCTCCTACGTTTCCCCCACAACCCCACGACCACCTCCCCCTCCCCAAAGCACACTAGCACCTGCATCAGATCTTTCGACCCCACCTCTACCCTAGAAATTGAGTCAATCCTCAAAAAAATGAAACCGGCCACGCACTTCTCTGACGCAATCCCCTCCAAAACCCTCCTATCCATTCCCACCACTATCGCCAAACCCTTAGCTAACATCATCAACTGCTCCCTAACCTTCGGCAAAGTCCCAGATCCCCTCAAACTTGCCGTTGTGAAACCCCTCCTAAAAAAACCCTCCCTTGACCCCTCTGACCCGGCAAACTATCGGCCCATATCCAACCTTCCCTTCCTTGCGAAAGTCCTCGAGAAAGTAGTCAATTCCCAGCTCACCGACTACCTCGAGGACCACAGCCTCCTTCACCCCTCACAATTCGGATTTCGGAAAGGCCGAAATACCGAGAATCTCCTCTTAGCCATTACTGACACCATACTCATTGGACTAGACCAAGGAAAATCCTTCTTACTGGCCCTACTAGATGTATCGGCAGCCTTTGACACTGTCAATCATCAAATCCTTATCACACGCTTGACAGAGATAGGCATTACCGACACAGCACTAGACTGGCTCACCTCCTACCTCACAAACAGAGAATACCTCATAAAACTCGATAACCATGAATCCTGTCACATTCCCCTCAGACAAGGCGTACCACAGGGATCTTCCCTATCCTCCACCCTCTTCAATATATACCTCCTCCCCCTCTGCAACTTATTATCAAACCTAGGCCTGGACTTCTTCCTATACGCTGATGATGTACAAGTACTCATACCCATTCAGAAAACACTCAATGAAACCATCCTTTTCTGGGAATCTTGCCTAGTCAGCATCAACTCCCTACTAACCGACCTTCACCTTGCTCTCAATACAACCAAAACCGAGCTCCTCTTTATATCCAAGCAACCTGAACACGACTCCTCCACCACACCACCGCCCCCCCTCATCTCTCCCACACTACCCCTCTCCGTAAGAGACCTGGGAGTCACACTCGACCAACACCTGAACTTCAAGCCACACATCAAGTCCCTCCTTAAAGCAGGCTTCTACAAACTCCAGGTCCTCAAGAAGCTCAAGCCTTTACTCCATACCCAAGATTTCAGATTAGTCCTACAGTCCACTATTTTCTCCAAAGTGGACTACTGCAACGCCCTTCTACTAGGCCTTCCATACTCCACCATCAAACCACTTCAAACTCTTCAGAATGCCATGGCACGAATCCTCACAAACACACGTAGAAGAGAGCATATTACACCTATCCTAGCAGACCTTCACTGGCTGCCCATCCAATTCCGCGCTCAATATAAGACCCTAACTATTCTACACAACACTCTCTACAAAAACAACTCCCCCTGGCTTAAGGAAATGCCCCACTTCCACCTCTCAACCCGCCAGACAAGATCCACATCTACAGGCACCCTCCACACCCCGCCCCTTAAAACAGCACGCCTCTCCACCACCAGAGAAAGAGCCTTCACCATTGCAGGCCCCGCCCTCTGGAACTCCCTCCCCGCACACCTCCGTCTTGAACCCTCACTACCCAATTTCAAAAAAGGCATCAAGACCTGGCTCTTCAGACAGGCCTACCCCGAACCCAATCCCTCGTAGTCTACCCCCCCCCCAAACCCCCCAGTCACGGTACCGCCCACCACCCCCCCCACCCTAACCCCCCCCCTCCCACATCTACCTCACAACCTGTTCTTTTCTGCATAGTAAAAGTCAAAACGAATTGTCTCCTCACCTGCCTTATCTGCTGTAAAAAAGCATATATATATATATGTGTCTCATAACTTAACATAACTACCGCAAATAAGCCTCCACAGATGTACTCCATGCAATCCATATTTCCTCATTATCCGCTGTAACTTTGTGACAATGTCCGCTGTAACTTTGTGACTGTACTAACCCTCATTTTATTGCCTCTCATGTAAATAATGTTACGTTCCTTTCAATTTCCCAGCTGCTATCTTCCTCCTCCTTTACTTTCTCCCCTCTCCCCCCCCCTTTTTCTCGAACCTGCTCCATCCCCCTCTCCCTGTTTATTGTAATTTCCTCCTTTCGCAAGTTTATTGTAAACCGGCGTGATGTGCCCGCACGAACACCGGTATATTAAAAGCCGTTAAATAAATAAATAAATAAATAAATAAATAAATATTCGCTGTTGGAATGTTAAACTCAGCTTTCATAAACATGTTCGAATCTGAAATGGAAAGCATTGAAATAAATCTTATTTTGGAGAAAAGTTAACCAAGGGCTGCAGTATGTCGCTCCTGCCCCTCTCTGCACTATATCAGCTGTACCTATGTTTATCTGTTGTGGCTATCAGTTTAAGTCTCTTATCTAAATAAGAGCCAGACATCCATGCAGCAGCACCACAATCCTCTTAAATTCACAAGAACAAAAAGAACATTCCCCGCTCCCCATCGTTAGTACAAATTTAATGTGCGGGACAGGACGCACTTTGGGCTGTACATGGACAGCCCAAAGGACCATGGGACAGCAGCATACAGTCTCTCCTTCCCTTGTGTGTGTGTGTGTGATGAGCCTCCCTGCTAATGAAGTGCTACTCCAAATCAAGTGGTGGGCTGGCATGCCTGCTGATTGGAGAATCTGTCAATAAACTTTACAAACTGGTTAAAATTATGCAATAAAATGTTAAAGGGGAGGAGGGGAGGGGGTGAGGGGATGAAGAATTGATTCGCATGATTTTATTTGCTGGAGCTGCCGAGTGGCTTCAAATGAAGCTTGCAGTGACCACACAGTAATACCCTGCTGACGCAGCCAGGGAGGATAATTGGAAGCCGATCGAACTCCTTATTGATGCGATCTCGGGTTTGTCTTCTCTGTGAGAACCGCTAGCACTTTTGGCAGAGGAGCAGAGGAAGTTCATCCTGTTTGATTTTCATGAGCTCTCTGGCTGGCTCGGTTCCACCTGAGGCCATGGCGCTGAAACAGTTCCTTAAACCTCCCTTTCCTCAGGGCTAGCGGAAAGCCCTGGGCATTCCTGGAAATGCTGATCTCGTGGGTGGCTAACCTGTGCTAATAAAGACAGAGCATGCCAGAGGGAAACCTGATGGATCTGTCAACAGGATAGAAAAAGCTGTGGGAAGTTACAAAGCAGGGATGGTGTGAGCGCAACAACTCTCACACACAGACACACAACTAGACAGGCAGCCTGTCTCATCATTTCTCTGCATCCAGATTCTGCCTTCTCTGTGTTTTCTTTGACCTTTCTCCCTGTTGCTCTGATTTGAGACATCCTATAACCGCAGTAAATAGATCTTGTAGATACTCCATTTGAGATAAGAGAAGTAAATAGACACATGAAACAGATAAAAATATAAATATACACCTGATGCAGTAGAGCAATGTTTCCCAACATTTTTTTGTTACGTGGCATATTTAGCCCAGGGTTCGCTTTGTTGTGGCACACCAACCACTTCCTCTTCTCTTCCCTCACCCCTATCCCATTGGCGTCATCATCACCTTCTCCCTTCCCCCCCATCCCTTGGCACCATCACCTTCTCCCTTCCCTTTTCCCCCACCATCATAATCACCTCTCTCCCCTGGCATCATCATCACCTTCCCTCGCTCACTATCTTCTGCACCTCCCCCGCTATCATCACCTTCCCTTCCCCTCCATCTCTCTTCTTCACCCCCAGGCATCATCTTCACCTTGCATCACCATAACCTTTCCCCTCCACCCTTCTCCCTCACCTCCTAGCATCATCCTCCTCTCTCCACCTCCTCACCCCTGAAATCATCACTACCTTCCCTTCCCTTCTACCCGTCTCCCCGCCTCTCCCACCCACAGGCATCATCACTTTCCCTCTCCCCCACCCTCAGGCATCATTATCACCTTGCACCACCTCTTCCCCCCACCCACTCGCATCATCAGGATCTTCCCCATCCCTTCAACCCCCCCCCCCCATCATCCTCACCTTCCATCTTCCTCCATCAGGCATCATCTCCACCCCTCTCCCTCACCCCTTGGCATCATTACCTTCCCTGTCTCAACCCCTCTCCCTCACCCTCTGGCATCATTGACTTCCCTCTCCCTCCACCCCTGGCATCATCATTAACTTTCCTCACTCTCTCCACCCCCCCCCCTCCCATGCAAATCACCTTCTCTTGCCTTTTCCTCCACCCACTGGAATCACCTGCCCTCTCCCTCACTTCCTGGCAACATCTTCCCTCTTCCTCACCCCCAGGCTTCATCACCTTCCCTCTCTCTCCACTCCTCTCCCCCACCATCATCATCATCAATCTTCCACCTCCTCCACCACCTGTCATTGCCTTCTCTTCCCTTTCCTTCCACCCCCCTGGCTTGGCTTCACCTTCCTTCAACCTCACTCCCTGGTATCATTGTCTTCCCTCTCCCTCCACCTCTTCGAAGCACCATCCTCCTCCTTCTCCCCCATCGCCTGGCATTATCAACTTCCCTTTTCTCTCCCCCACACCCAGTGGCGCAATTCAGCTGACCCTTTCCACATTCCACCCCCAATCCTTGAACACCAGAGGTCTGGAAGCAGGTTTATCAAGTGCTGTTGCCTGCTTCTTCCTTCTTTGCCAGCTTCCTTTTGCAATCTGAACTGCAGGGGGCCAGCAAGTTTCACAACCCTACAGACCCTCCTGCAGTTTCCATTGCAGAGAGCCAGCAGAGGGGAAGCAGCTGCTGATAAGTGCTACTCTATGACGCCCCCTGCTGGTGGGAGGACATCCTGCAGGCCTAGAGGGAAAAGCAAAATAAAGGCTGCAGCCGCAGCACACAGGTTGGGGAATGCTGCGGTAGAGAAACCGATCTTTGAACCGGTATGAGTGACACAGTACAATCCTTGTCTAACTTTTCACATAATGAATTTGAAATGCTTCCCATTTCAGGATCAAATACGTTTATGAAAGCTGAGTTTAAACTCCAACGAGAAATATTTTCTCTTCCTTTGAGGGAAAAGTTTTATTTTAATATTTTTATGACTCAATTGTTTTTCTCCTTTGGGCTTGCAGCTCCATCAGAACTGGCCTCTATTGAGTTGCAACACCAGAAGTGTCCTTTAGCAAATACCTGGAGATCTTTCTATATCATATTAACATAAGACGTTGCCATACTAGGTCAGACTGAGATCCATCAAGCCCTGCATCCTGTTTCCAACAGTGCCTAATGCAGGTCACAAGTACCTGGCAAGATCCCAAACAGTAAATAGATCCCATGCTGCTATCATACAGTTGTAAATAGTGACTATTTCTTAAGTCTACTTGGTTAATAACAGTTTATTGACATCTCATCCAAGAACTTGTACAAACCTTTTTTTTTTTTATTTATTTATGACTTTTCCAATACAATTGTATCACAAAACTTTTACAGGTAACTTGTTACATAACATTGAATGAAATAAATCAATAAGAAATTAACTAATCAAAGCAAATAATTCCAATGTTGTAACCAAATCTCACTTCAATTTCTAGAAGGGGGGTATCACTTTCAAGGAGAAAATAAGAAAAGGTTAATTAATAGGACTTAACCTGAGTAAAGGGAGCTACCTACTTTATTCCCCTGGGTCTACAGTTGCCTCGGAGGGGATTGTTGAATCCAAATAAAGTTTCAACTGCTCTGGGGAAAAGAAAATAAATGTATCTGCTTCTTTTTTGATTATACATTTGCAGGGGTATCTTAAGAGAAAAGTAGCCCCCAGAGAGATCACAGCTTGATGCATAGACAGAAACCCTTTCCGTCTTTCTTGGGTTATTTTTGAAATGTCCGGAAACATACGGACCCTACTGCCATGAAACATAATATTTAAATTTTTAAAATAGGAAATCATTAATCTACTAACATCCTGTTCAAGTATCAAGGATACTAACAAAGTGGAAAAATCTATAATTTCGATAGCAGACGATTCTAGGAAGTTAGTTAGATTTTGTAAATCCAAAGATGGTGCCGCTTGTTGATTTGAAGAATTTCTTGCAGGGAGGAAATAAGCCTTATTTATCAAGGGAAACTGTGCTTCAGACAACTGAAGAACTTCTGAAAAGTATCTTTTCAGGGTAATAATAGGCATTTCCCCCATAACTCTCGGGAAATTAATTAATCTTATATTCAGACGACGGTTCCAGTTCTCCAGCAACTCCAGTCTTCTGGAAAGGGCAGCTCTGTCACGAATAGTAGCTATATTGAATTCTTTAATATGTGAAATCTCGTTTTCTACTTTCCCCATTGATGTCTGAAGTGAAATGATGGAATTCTCCTGATATGCAATTTTAGAATTTACTTGCGAAGCAAATAAGTCCAACTTTGCGTTACAGTCCCGTACTGCTAAAGTTAACCCCGCTGAGAGTTCCCATAGATTTTCCAGGGTTACGACCGTTGGTCTTACCAGAGGTTCAGGTCTGGCCTCCGATGTTGTAGGGGTCACTCCGGAGATTAAGGATGTTGTTTGTGGTTCAACTTGGGCCAACACTCCTTCCCTCGTCGAGCCTGCTCCGTTTCCTGATTCTCCTTCGGCGCTTACCGGCACTTCTCCCAGCTCCTCAGTCGCAATGACCTCATCAGTCTGCGACGGTTGCTGTGAGTCTGGGGTCGAAGTTCCTCTGATGGCCGGTGGACGCGTCTCGGGGGGGCTGAGGGAAACCTCTGTCCCAGGTGAGTTCGCCTCTCCTCTCGGCGCGCTCACAACAGGACTCCCCGCCACGATTTGTTGAGCTCCCTGGGCGAGGAAAGTTGTAATCAGAGCTTGCTCCGTGAGTTGGGTAGGTATAGAGGGGAAAACCCTCACCTTCCCCTTTCTTTTCGCCGGCATTCTAAGGAAATTTTATGAAAGTTAGGAGCAGCTCTGTTCCACACACCCGTTCAGGACGCCATCTTGCCCCACAAACCTTTTTTAAACCAAGCTATGCTAACTGCCTTGACCACATTCCTCAGCAATGAATTACAGAGCATAATTGCACACTGAGTGAAAAACAACTTTAACCAATTTGTTTTGAATGTGCTACTTACTCACTTCATGGAGTGTTCCCTAGTTTTTGCATTTTTTGAAAAAGAAAATAACAAATCTACATTCACCCATTCTATTCCACTCATGATTTTATAGATCTGTATCATATCCCCCCCCCTCAAATGTCTCTTCTCCAAGCTGAACAGCCCCAACCTCATTTGCCTTTCCTCATGGGGCAGCCATTCCATCCCCTTTATCATTTCGGTTGTCCTTCTCTGTACTTTTTCCAATGCAACAATATCTTTATTGAGATGCGGTAACCAAAACTGCATACATTAGTCTAGGTGTGACCTCACCATGGAGCGATACAGAGGCATTATGACATTCACTGTTTTATTCTCTATTCCTTTTCTAATAATTCCTAACATTCTGTTTGCTTGTTTGACCACTGCAGCTCACTGAACCAATGATTTCAATGTATTGTCCACTATGACACCTAGATCTTTTTCCTGGGCGATAACTCCTAATATTTAACCTAACATTATGTAACTACAGCATGGGGTACTTTTCCTTAGGGACATCACTTTGCATTTGTCCACATTAAATTTCATCTGCCATTTGGATGCTCGGACTTCCTGCAATTTATCACAATCTGCTAGTGATTTAACAACGTGGAATAATTTTATGTCATCTGTAAATGTGATCATCTCATTCATCATCCATTGTACCTGAAGACTGGAGGGTGGGCTCCAGGGGTGATCCGGGTAACTATAGACCAGTGAGCCTAACTTCAGTGCCGGGAAAAATAGTGGAAACTATCCTCAAGATCAAAATTGTAGAGCATATAGAAAGACATGATTTAATGGGACACAGTCAACATGGATTTACCCAAGGGAAGTCTTGCCTAACAAACTTGCTTCATTTTTTTGAAGGGGTTAATAAACATGTGGATAAAGGTGAACCGGTAGATGTAGTGTATTTGGATTTTCAGAAGGCGTTTGACAAAGTCCCTCATGAGAGGCTTCTACGAAAACTAAAAAGTCATGGGATAGGAGGCGATGTCCTTTCGTGGATTACAAACTGGTTAAAAGACAGGAAACAGAGAGTAGGACTAAATGGTCAATTTTCTCAGTGGAAAAGGGTAAACAGTGGAGTGCCTCAGGGATCTGTACTTGGACCGGTGCTTTTCAATATATATATCAATGATCTGGAAAGGAATACGATGAGTGACGTTATCAAATTTGCAGATGATACAAAATTATTCAGAGTAGTTAAATCACAAGCAGACTGTGATACATTACAGGAGGACCTTGCAAGACTGGAAGATTGGGCATCCAAATGGCAGATGAAATTTAATGTGGACAAGTGCAAGGTGTTGCATATAGGGAAAAATAACCCTAGCTGTAGTTACACGATGTTAGGTTCCATATTAGGAGCTACCACCCAAGAAAGAGATCTAGGCGTCATAGTAGATAATACATTGAAATCGTCAGCTCAGTGTGCTGCAGCAGTCAAAAAAGCAAATAAAATGTTAGGAATTATTAGGAAGGGAATGGTTAATAAAACGGAAAATGTCATAATGCCTCTATATCGCTCCATGGTGAGACCACACCTTGAATACTGTGTACAATTCTGGTCGCCGTATCTCAAAAAAGATATAGTTGCAATGGAGAAGGTACAGAGAAGGGCAACCAAAATGATAAAGGGGATGGAACAGCTCCCCTATGAGGAAAGGCTGAAGAGGTTAGGGCTGTTCAGCTTGGAGAAGAGACGGCTGAGGGGGGATATCATAGAGGTCTTTAAGATCATGAGAGGTCTTGAACGAGTAGATGTGACTCGGTTATTTACACTTTTGAATAATAGAAGGACTAGGGGGCATTCCATGAAGTTAGCAAGTAGCACATTTAAGACTAATCGGAGAAAATTCTTTTTCACTCAACGCACAATAAATCTCTGGAATTTGTTGCCAGAGGATGTGGTTAGTGCAGTTAGTGTAGCTGGGTTCAAAAAAGGTTTGGATAAGTTCTTGGAAGAGAAGTCCATTAACTGCTATTAATCAAGTTTACTTAGGGAATAGTCACTGCTATTAATTGCATCAGTAGCATGGGATCTTCTAGGTGTTTGGGTAATTGCCAGGTTCTTGTGGCCTGGTTTGGCCTCTGTTGGAAACAGGATGCTGGGCTTGATGGACCCTTGGTCTGACCCAGCATGGCAATTTCTTATGTTCTTATGTTCTTATGTTCTTTCCAGATCATTTATAAATATATTAAAAAGCACCGGTCCCATTACAAATCCCTAAGGCACTTCACTGTTTACTCTTCTCCACTGAGAAAACTGACCAATCAGTTCTTGTCTCTGTCAAAACAACAGGAAATCCAAGGCAAATAAAAAATAAAATCCTCTCTTCTCTCCACCACTACAACCCCAACTGTCTACAGATGTTTCAAACAAGAGCAGGCAGAAAAAGGAAACGGCTGCACAGATGTGGCCATCCGTCCTCTGCCCTCCTCAGAAGTGAGGCACGCCAATCAAAGCCCGGTGGGGAAATCTGAGCCAAGTTAAAGACGATACTAGAAAATAGTCCAAAATCTGAATTGGCACCTGTCTCCTCTGCATATGAATAGGACAACGAATGGTGAAAACGGAGCCCTCTGGCCCAGGCTTGCTTAATAACTGATCCTTGAAAAAATGGGAGGCCTTAAAAGGCATGCTGGGCCTACGCAGGAGCACTCAGCACCATGGAGAGAAACTCATCAAAGAGAAAATTTCCAATATCCCAGCTCCAGTCAAGGTGCACTTTTGGAAATGTTCTTAACAGGCCCCACTGGGAAAGAGTTATTTTGACTAATATATTGTCCCATACCCCAGTGGAACCACAGATCAGGAGTGCACAGAAATAGACCATAGATACTAATGTCACCTTCCAGAGAGTTAAGACGGGTAAAGTCTGTTATCAGCAAAAAGCAACAGATCACATGGCATCTGAGGATGCGGGCCTCTGCCTTCGAAAGCACCTGACTCGATAAATCAGTTAGTCTATGGGCTATCACTACCTGTGTCCTTTTGTATGTGGCAGATAAGGCTAAGCGCCTTTTCTTTCCTCTCCCTAATTTAAAGAGAAAACCCCCTTATGGCAGATACTCAAGTGTGGAGCTTAATCCTTTCTGCTGCTATGAATGCGCAACACGATTTTCTGTGCAAGCTTCTAATTTTAGCCAGAAGGAGAATTAAAAAAATGCATTTTTACACTTCATTAACCTGTGGCTTCTGAAATGAGACAATGGAGGATTTAATGAGTGCTCCGGTTCCCAACGGTTGTCTTTTTGTTGGCTCAGAAACCAGTGAGCCTATTCTATATATTTAAACAGTATGACTGGAAGAAAACAGAGAGTGCAAAAGATTTGCAGGGCTATTGAGGTCCTCTCCCTAGTATGATGGAATGCACTGTTAAGCTATGGACATTTGACATGGAGTGCTGTCCTCACCTATTTAATGAATATGGGGCAGTAGGAGCCATACCGGTCCTGGAAAACGCTCAAGACATCTGAAGAAGGGACCCATGGGATCTTGAAGGCTCAGTACAGCATTTCTCTTTTTGTTTATCCCAAAAAAAACAAAAAACAGGCCTTACAACCTACAAAAAGGCACACTTAAAAACTATTTCTTCTCCTTGCTAATCATCCCGTCCTTCCACCGGTTCTCTTGCCACTGTCCTTCCCAGTTCTGTCACTTCTCTCACTATATTTTATTTATTTATTTATTTATCGAGTTTTATATACCGTCGTTCGGTTTCGCCATCACAACGGTTTACAAAGTTTCGATGTTTAACAGCGTGTACAAAAATTCATATTTTTGTTAATAAAGTTATCTTAGTCGTTAAGACATAGTTTGGTTATTAAATTGTACAGGTAAATTATTTGCTTTGGATTAATTCTGCATGTTTATATGGCCCTTCTTCCTCCTGTCTACTCTCTCATTCCTTGTCATCTTATTATTCCCCCTCTTCTTGGTCTGCCCTTTCCCCTTGGCATAGAAGGAGTGAGAGAGAGGAGGGCAGGAGGATTCCCCTCCCCCGACGGCACAGAGACTCTGCCTGCCAGCCCTCGGGATGGGGAGAAACGAGAACGTTGCACCCAAATCTAGGATCTCCGGTCCCAGAGGGGGGAGGGGACTGTCCTGTTTCCCATCTCCCTTCGCCCAGCACAGACTGGCCGCAGTTTTGCCCAGGGCTGGAAAGAAGGAGAGGACCCTTTCCACAGCTCCAGCTGCTCTCTCAGGCCCAGGGAGGAGTGTGGGTAATCAATCAATGTGCTGAGGAGCAGAGGAGAGTGGCTGAGAATGCAACCCCCGGAGGTGCAAGCGAGGACAAAGAGCAGCGGAGGAAGGCATCTGAAACACTGGGACAAGCCCCATTTCAGTTTTCAACCGTCTTTCCTTTCAAGCCTTTTCATTTCAGCACACGAGGCGAGGAGTCTCGGCAGGGGCTAGAACCAGAAACCTTGGAGTCCACAAGCTCATTTTGAAGGAAAGGAGAATTCTTCCAGTGACCAAGTGGTAAATTAAGTAGAATTATTTATCTTGTTCAGTTGTAACCCGCCGTGAACTATGGCTGCGTCGCAGGATATAAATGTTTAAAAATCAATCAATCAATAAATCGTCTTTCCTCAGAGGTATTCTTTTCTTTTTTTTTTTTGTATCACATTTTTTATTTATGAACACATTTTTACAATAGCATGAACAATGCGATTGAAGAAAAGTTAATGACTGCTAGGGAAATACAAAGAGAATAGGAAAACAACCTTGTAACTTGAGTCCCTCAAGGTGGAATCCACAAGCAGGTCACATAGGAAATAAAATCAATTAACATTCATCAATTATTAAGGAAAAAAGAAAATGGAATACAATTAATCCACAATTACAGCTGGATCTCTAAGTGAATAAAGAAGAATAGGAGCTTTATACTCAAGAACATTTGTAAATATGACTTATCATTAAAAAAAACCTTGCTCCCCTGCTATTCAGTGATACATTTGCAGGGTACTTTTTTCTTTTTTTAAAGTACCTCCGATTGCTGAGTTCAGAGTCGTAGCCAGGCTATTTGCACCTATGGCCCTCACCCTGAACACAACATAAAAAACCACGCGCTGGGAGATTCTGTTAAATGTAGGGGGCTTTAATTTTCATTTTGACCCAGCAGTTTCCTCCTGCTCCTTTAGGGGTAGATTTTCAAACCGCGCGATTTGGCCTACTTTTCCTGGCGCATCAGGCGCAAGCAAAAGTACGCTGGATTTTAGTAGATACGCGCGGAGCCGCGCATATCCGCTAAAATCTGGGATCGGCGCACGCAAGGCTATGGATTCTGTATAGCCGGCGCGCGCCGAGCCGCGCAGCCTACCTCCGTTCCCTCCAAGGCCGCTCTGAAATCGGAGCGGCCTCGGAGGGAACTTTCTTTTGCCCTCCCCTCACCTTCCCCTCCCTTCCCCTACCTAACCCACCCGCCCGGCCCTGTCTAAACCCCATCCTTACCTTTGTCGGGGGATTTACGCCTCCCTCTGGGAGGCGTAAATCCCCGCGCGCCAGCAGGCCGCTATCGCGCCGGGACGCAACCTGGGGGTGGGTACGGAGGGCGCAGCCACGCCCCCGGACCGCCCCGGGCCGTAACCACGCCCCCGGACCCGCCCCCAAAATGCTGCCGACACGCCCCCTAAACGCCGCGACGACCGGGCCCCGCCCCCGACACGCCCCCAACACGCCCCCCTCGGAGAACCCCGGGACTTACGCGAGTCCCGGGGTCTGCGCGCGCCGGTGAGCCTATGTAAAATAGGCTCACCGGCGCGCAGGGCTCTGCTCGCCTAAATCCGCCCGGATTTGGGCGGATTTAGGTGAGCAGGGCTCTTAAAATCCGCCCTTTAGTGCTTCAGCTCAATCAGAATCAGCGCAGGGATCCTGGTGCCTTCATTCAAAAACTGAACTGGAAACCCCCAGAAGCCAGACTCCGCATGCCGTGCAGCACAAGAAAAGAGAAACAGAAATACATTTCCTCCTGCATTGTGCAAAATAAAAGATATCAAGAGCAGTCCATTCCCAAAGATGACATGGTCCAGTCACTAAACTGAATATAAAATGCTTTTTTCTACCCTTGCTGCCTGGACTTTTATTTTTCTAACACTTTGGTCCTCATCTCTTTATACTGCTTTCCTCTTCTTGGTCTCCTAACTCCTTTACAGGGTCTCCTCTTCATTTTCTGTTTCAGCTCTCTCCTCTCCTACCTCTGTCTAATAGTGACCTTTCCCCTTTTCTTCTTCTTTTCCTTCATTCTCTTTATCTCTGCCTCTCTATCCACTCATCTAGATCTCACCCCCCTCTTCTCTCCCTCCAGTTCTCTGTGCCAATCCTACACCTCTCCAGCTCTCCCCTTTATTGCTCCCTCACAGTCCTCCATCTTCCCCTCATTGAGTTGCTCCTTTTACCTCCAGCTATCTGGCCCCCTTATCCTTCCTCTCCGCAGCTTTATCCTTTTGTGTTCTCTTGAAAATCCCTCACCCCCAAATCCTCCTTATCCCCCTTCCCCCTCTCATCTTCCACGGTCATTTTCCAGCCAATCATACTTTCCACCCCTCCCCTAGGGCCGGTGTACGGGCATTAGGCACCCTAGGCAAACCTTGCAGACTTCACCCCCCCCTCCCCCAGTTGCACCCACTCCACACACAATTAAAATAGATGTTACATGAAAAAGGACTTTCTGAGTTAAAAATATCAGTTACAGAATGTATATTGTACTTATCAGCACTGCTGTAGTGCCAACCAGAAAACCCTACAAAAAAAAAAAAGACATTTGGAACGCTATCATATGAGGCCTATGGTAACGTGTGTTGTGTGTGGGCTTGGCACTGGAAATGCCATGAGTAAACTGAATTGCAATTACACAGTAGTAAACCTCCCATACCAAAACAGCACCAACTGCCAGCACTCAAACAGTAACAACCCTATCTATGAAAAGGCAACACTGCAAGTATTACACCAGGCTCTAACACACCAATACACATCCTATTAGGAAAATAGAACAAGCTAGGCTGCTATAGAATCCTACACAGAAACTACACACTAGCAGAATACCTCACCTCATTCAAACATGCAGAACATATAGACCCTCACAAGCATGCAGAGAAAAACTGAACTGGAAACCACAAGCCAAACTCTGTATGCAGTGCAACAAAGGAAAAACAGAAGCATTACAAGTCCTCATAAAAATCAAATAAAATAAAAAATATAAAACATCATGTTGTGCGTACCGGCCGCAGGAGACCGTGGCCGGTAGTCCAACCTCCGGGTCCCGTGAGCCGGCCCCCCATGATGCTCTCCGCGTGTCCCTTCGGCCCGACCAGACCGATATGCCACTTTCGACGCTGGCGTCCCTCTGGCCCTCCTAGGCGCGCACACGTGATCCACCCCGCCTCTTAAAGGGCCAGAGGCGGGAAAATCCTCCAGTCCATCGGTGACATCAGGGCCTGGGGCCTATTTAGCCTGGCCCAGCCCATGAGACCTCACTTCGGCAACAGGTCTCTCTTCCTGTTGCATCCGTCGGACTCAGACGGCTTCGTTCCACATGTCTCACCTCAATATTCGCTTTCTCCACCAGCCTCGGGAAAATGGCGACTGCCACGTCTGCTTGCCATACTCCCCGGCATCCCCAGAGCGGCTATGGCAAGGCATTCTGCCATGATTCACCTGAGGGCCTCCTAGGGTGTGCATGCTACCCACGTCTTTATGCCAGTGTTGGCGCGAACATCGAGGGCATCTCCCTTGAGTGACGTCACAACATCCGGGTATTTAGCCTGCCCATTTGCTGACTGACTTTGAGTTAGCAAGGATTGGATTCGTCTGGTCTAAGTTTCTCTGCCGCTTCTTGCTGTTGCTGGAAGCTTTCTCTACCCTCCGGGGTTCTACTAACTTGGGTACCCGCTCCTCGGGGGCCCTATGCTTCTTTCCAGGTGCCCATCCAGTATCCAGGTACTCGCTCCTCGAGGGCCTGAGTTGTCTACCTTGGTGCCTGCTACCATTACTTCTACCTGCTGGGAACTTCACCATTACAGCTACAAGAGTGTGAGTAATCTAACATCTACCATCTATCTATCTGTCTCACCATCTATCTATCTGTCTCACCTACAGCTCCTCATTGGAAATCTGCATTGGACCTCCCTATACCACCAATGTGGGATGGGTCTCCTCAGCCGAGGACCCAAGACTGCTGCTGCAGGAATCTACTCACTACTGCCACCTCTGGTGAACTCTGCAAGCTGTATAATAAAGACTATCTCTGTGTTTGTGCATCTGAGTCTAGCCTGGTACTGCAGTTCCCTGCTGGGCTCCTCCCTGTGGGAGTGGCCATCACTGCATCACCTAAGAATCCACCAAACACCTCAAAACCATAACACTTCCTGAGTGATGGTTGTCAGCTCCTGCGTTCTCGAGTCCTGGTTCCTGCTCCTGCGCTCCTGATTCCTGGTCCTGTGTTCCTGCTTCCTCCTGGTTCCTGCATTCCTTCTCCGCTCCTGGCTTCCATTTCCTTCTCGCCCTCTCGGACTGATCTCTCGGCTCTGACCCTCGCTTGGCCCTCGGATTCCGCTTGTCTGCCGCCTGCCTTGATCATCTGCCTGTTTCCGATGCTCCTCGACTGTTGCCTGCCCCGACCTCTGGTACGTCTGGCTCTGCTTCTTCGACCCTCCTCAGGGAGGGCTACTCCCGAGTGACCTGCGCCTAAGTCCTGCCGGCCCCGGTACCCAAGGGCTCATCCTGCGGGGAACGAGGGCTGGTAAAGGTGAAGCTCCTATTGGGTCAGCTTTTCACAGCCGCCTTCCGACGACGAGGACCCGCAGGGTCCCGCTCGTTGGATCATATCTTGGGTCTTCTCCCAGAGTTCCTTAATCTGTCGTGCAGTCATCTGAGCAGCTGGGGAAGGCACAGTCAGGCGAATGGGAAGTGGTGGAGCAGGTTGTTTGCCATATACTATGAAAAATGGGGAAGAGCCCGTAGGGGAGTTGATGTGGGAATTGTGTGAAAACACGGCCCAGGGAAGTAAACTAGCTCAGTCGAGCTGATGCTCGTTTACCTGGGGGTAGCGTCAACCTTGTCTCGGTCGGGGGTCCACTGAATAACACAACAAACATAATAGTACAACCAGACTAAAAACATATAGTTCAAGACAGCATCATATAAAACTTTTTCAAATGGCATTGAAATATTTGAAAGCAGCAGACATACTAAATAACTCCCAATAATTAAAATGAATAAGGATTTTAAAATCCCCCACTTTCCATACCTGGAAACTTTTGATTTTCAGATGCTCTAAGTTTGTAATGGATTAGCAGGGAGGGGAGGGGGTTGTTGCATGCAAACTTTCTCCATTCGCTCTCTATCATACACATGCTCGTTTGCACTCTCACATGCTCAATCATACATACACGCTCGTTTGCTCTTACATGCTCATAAACACACATGCTTGTTCACTCTCTCACATGCTCAATCATACACACAACACTCATTCGCTGTCTCAAATGCACACTCACATGCTCATTTGCTCTGCCTCATATGCACAATCATACAGAAATGTTCATTCACTCACTTCTCTCACATGCACAATCATATACAAACATTTATTCCCTCTCTTCTCTCAAGTGCACAATTATACACAAATGCTCATTCACTCTCTTCACTCAAATGCACAATCATACAAAATGCTCATTCAGTCTCGTTTGCTCTCTGTCTCTCTCATGCACAATCATACACATACATGCTTGTTTGCTCTCTTACATGCTCGTACACACACACCTGCTTATTCACTCTCTCACATGCTTAATCATACACACATTTGCTGTCCCTCAAATGCACAATCACAAGCTCATTCAGTCTCTGTCTCACATGCATAATCACTAGCTCATTCGGTCTCTGTCTCATGCACAATCATACACAAACCTCATTCACTCTCTTGTCTCTCACATATACAATCACACACACACACTCAATAACTCTCTCTCACACATGCTCAATCACACACACACACACACACACACACACATTTGTTTTGTCTCTCACATGCACAATCACAGACACACAGGCTCGTTCACACTCTCTCTCTCACACACACATGCTCAATCATACACCCACACGCTCACACATTTTTGCTCTCTCTCTCTTATACACATGCTCTGTCAAACACACATACATGCATGCTCGTTCATGCTCTCTCTTTCTCTCCATGGCCCGCGCTTCTCCTGACTGCCCATGGAAGGAGGGGGGGTTCGTGGAACCAGGATGCTTCAGAGACCTGCCCGTTTCTATGGAGACGGTAACCTGTGCCTCTCCGTGCCCGAGAGCAGCACTTCGCACTGTACAGCCAGAGCCCACTGCCGCCTCCCCCTCTCGTCACCGCTCGTGGAGTTACACGGAGCCCATGGCGAGCTCTCACCATCACTTTGCAAAAGTTTACTTTTCTCCAGCTTGCGCCTGGGACAGGCAGAAAGTCAGGAGCCCGGCCAGCGCTTCTCCTGACTGCCGATGGAGGGAGCGGGGATCATGGGAGGGTGATGTTTCTTCTTTAGGCACTCGCTATTCCTAAATGCTGGGTGGTGGAGGAGGCCAACGCTGGTCCATGTGCCGTGCTCCTGACGTCCAGGGTGGGAGGCGGACACTGCTGCTTGCAGCTCCATGGCCGCGTTTCTGACTGCCGGGAGGGAGTGGGAGGCGGATACTTCTGTTTTTGGGCCCGCGGGTCGCTCTCTCCTCTTGACTGCAGAATCAGATAGAGGGAGATGTTTTTGCCTGATTTGGCCCGCTGTCCCCCAAGGACAGCTCTGAGGGTAGGGGGGACAGCAGCAGCAGGCGCAGCAGCTTTTCTCCCAGCACACAGCTGAGCTCGAGGCCCCAAAGCAATATTGGATGGTGTAGATTGAGGTGGATCTCCCAATAATTTATGAGAGAAGTGGCACCTCTGGTGGATAGCACCTGTGGCCTCGGCCTTATCGGCCATAGGCCAGCTACGGCTCTGCTAAGACCTGGCTCTTCAGCTGAATAAATGTCTTCCTTGTTCCCTGACTAGATTTTGAGAAATCAGCCAAACACTTACTCTCTTTCCACAAAATACAGAAGATCTGTTCTGAAAGTAAAGTTTCAAAACGAGCTCCCTATCCAATTCTAAAAAAGAACCACACAATCAATGTCCCCCTCCCTGCAGCATCTTCCTGGGATGATTGCAAGAGACCCCATACATCCAAACTGTCAACTGAAACGAATGATTCCGGGTTGCGTTCCTTGACCATAACTTCCCCGTAACAGCAGGTAAAGAAATCAAGCTTGCTTACAAGAGGGGTCTGTTGCCTAGACATTTTCAAAATGTCCACACACTACATCTTTAAAGTCTCATAGCAAAATCATTCTCAACTTAGGAAAATTAATCATTCTCATATTCCTGAACATAGCAGAATTTTCAAGAGCTTCACCTCTGTCATTAAGATATTAAGTTTCCTTAGTCAAAGCCATCTTGGAATCTTGCAGAGATGATATTTGAGACAGGGCTGGATTTAAGATTGTGGCATCCATAGGCAGCAGGGGCGGATTCCCAATGATGACCGGCCTGGGGATTCGCCGCCCAGTCCGGCCCAGGAGATACCACGTGGTCTGCCGAGCGCGGCTCTGTCATAGCCACGCTCGGCAGACCACGTGACTAGAGCGACCAGCCCACCGAGGGATGCCCGATCCCCCAATAGACCAATCTGCCCCTGATAGGCAGTGCCAAGGTGATGGGTGCCCCTTTAAAGCTCCTCTTTGGGCTGCATATTTGGCGCCTTCAAAATTTGGTGCCCTAGGCAATTGCCTATGTTGCCAATGCCTAAATTTGAGAAGAAACAGAACTCAACTGAGAGGAATGATGATCCATTCTTTCCTCCTGTTCACGAAACTTGAGGGAAGCTTGGGACCTAAAAGAGCAAAGCTGGGATATGGTGCCAATCAGCAGTTCTTCAGCTCTAACCAGGGACATAGCAACATCCTCCAAAGTCACTGGTTGTTAGTCTTGGCTCCTCACGAAGGGAGGAGTTAGCAATCTGTTATGATTGACTCCTCAAGAAGGGAGGAGTTAGCACTCTGTTGTGGATTAGACTGCAGAGTTAGCAATCTGTTGTAGATCTGCTCCTCCAGAGAGGAGGAGTTAGCAATCTATTATAATTCTGCTGCTCGGAGTTAGCTATCTATTATTGAGCTCCTCCTGTAGAGGGAGTAGTTAGCAGTCTGATATGGATCTCTTCCTGGAGAGAGGGGAGTTAACAATCTGTTATCAGTCCCTGCTGCTATGGATAACAATCTGTTATAAGTCCACCAGGGAGTTAGCAATCGATTATGAATCACCCTGCCAAGGGGAAGAGCTAACAATTGTAATACTCTGTAGGCGGAGCTAATGATCTGTAGTGGGTTGGCTTCCCACAGAGTGGCAGTCGTATAATACTGCTCTAGTAGTATAAGGAATGAACACTTGAGGTAAATTGGTGAATCCCTGGGCCGATGGCAGATGACAGCGCCCTCAGGAGGATATCCTGAGACGGACCACCGGCTAGGCTGGAGTATGGAGCCAAACACAGATAGTTCTTTATTTAGACAGGAAGTAGAACCACCAGAGGTGGCAGTAGTGAGCTGATATGCCCGGCAGGGCTGAAGTCCCTCAGATACTGGAATTGCGGTCTCTGGGTTGCTGAGCTGTAGAGAGAGACTATAGGCAGTGAGTAGACAGGGTATGCTGGATACATAACCAGTAGTAGATGACACACTCACAAATGTAGAGATCTGTAATGGCTTCTCTGCAACAAAGTCTTCAGTATATTCAGGAACAGGAGCCAAAGGCGAGTGCTGGTTCCTATAAGCAGTCTCAAATGAGAACTCACAATATTTATTTATTTTATTTAAAAACTTTTCTATACCGTTGCTAAGTTAAATACCATCACAACGGTTTACATGTAGGCACATATTTAATGAGGGTAAAAGCGTACTATAGTACATTCTAACAGGTGCCGTTAAAGGTTCGGTTACAATATATCATTAGACATAGACATTTAGCGAAGTAGTTCATGACCAGTTGTACCAAGGTACTTACACGGGTAGTTTTATCACACATAGTATTATAGTTATGTTTGTTGTGGTGTAGAGTTCATAGACTAATCAATTGTGTATGAGATGGTTTATGGAAGAGAAGAGTGTCTTTGGAGGGTTTTAGGAACATAGGCCCTCGTGGAGCGAGTACCGGTTCCTATCTCCAATCTATAATAGTAATGCACAAGGTATAGGTATATAATAGTGGCTTCTGAAATAGAAGAGAGTTGAGAAGGGATTTAGGAACATGGGCCCTCGTGGAACAAGTACCGGTTCCTATCTGCAATCCACAATAATGACTCACGATCTCCGTACCTGCGATAACGTCTTAGACTGAAGTGAGTCTTGGAGATTAGGAACATAGGCCCTCGTGGAGCGAGTACCGGTTCCTAACTGTAATAGAACTCACTGTATTCACGTCTTCGATCGCTTCCAGGTAGTCAGGAGTCTTCTGAGCATTCAGGGACATAGGCCCTTGAGGAGCGAGTACTGGATCCCATCTTAGCAATCTGAAATCAAGAAGAGAGAGAGCGGGGCCCCTGAGGAGCGGGTACCCCTGGTAAGGTGGTGGAGGCAGAGCAGCGGAGAAAGAATTCCCCTTGCTAACTCGATTCATAGTTGCAAGCAAAGACCTTTTAAAGTGGAAGAGGATGATGTCACTAGGGGGGACGCCTCTGAGGTTCGCGCCCTTGCTGGTATAAACTCTGGAGCGCGCACGCGCCTTTACATCATCAGGAACATGGCAGATCCGCAGCGTCAGGCCAGCCCGGGGATTCCAGGAAGTACGGCGAGGAGAAGCCGCGGCAGCATCTGTCCGTCAGACCCAAAGGGAGTTGCCACTAAGGGAGAGAGGGTGGAGCGAGGGCGAGAACAGGCACGAACGCAACAGTGGTTTAGCTGCCCTCTTGGTTCAAATTGCCCCAAGACAAGGAAACTGGACCGGGGCTAGGATATCTACTCTCAAAGGAGCTTTGCATCTCTTCCCATTGAGACTCCAGCTAGGCTGCAGGGACAGTGCACATGTTCTCCACAAGGTTCCTGGACACACATACACACACCCACACCCCACAATGGGGTTGCAGCCTGAGGGACGACTCCAGACCCGTTGGCACCTGCAGCCAACTTAGGTTGTGTTGCTGACTCTTTCTGCTTCAGACCTAAGAACCCTTCTGGCAATGGCGGTGGATTGCGAGCCTCCAGATTAGGGGAGAAGATGTCATTTATTTATTTATTTATTTATTAAAATCTTTTCTATACCGTCATTAAGTTATATACCATCACAACAGTTTACAGAGAGGCACATATATACATATTTGGTAAACTGTTTAAGTTAAAACTATTTATAGGAAGTGCCATTAAAGTCTGGTAACATAGTATCATAATAAAGACTATTTGCTAAATGTTATAAATCTTGTCTTTTTCCTACATTTATCAGTATTAATTACATGTATAACTCTATCAGACTGTATATTTTGTTTTAAAAAAAACACACATATTGAGCAAGGTGTTGCGTTCTGATGTTCTGCTGCCAGATTTCATTATTCCACTATTCTCCGTTTTCTTTGTAAAATGCTTGCTTGAAAAGCCAGGTTTTTAAACTCTTTTGGAAAAGTTTGAAATCTCTCTGTAGTCTAATTTCTAAGGGCATGGTGTTCCATAGTATTGGTCCGGCTAAGGATAATGCCCGTTCTCTAACTTGGGTCAGTCTTGCTGTTTTAACAGAAGGGATGGTTAGGAGTGCTTTGTTAGCAGATCTCAGGTTTCTATGTGGGACATGAATACGTAGTGCTGTGTTCAGCCATTCTGCTTTTTCGTCGTGAATTAATTTATATATTGTGCAAAGTGTTTTGTATTGTACTCTGTGTTCAATGGGTAGCCAGTGTAGTTCTGCTAGAGTTTCAGTAATGTGATCCTTTTTCTTTTGCCAGTAAGTATTCTTGCGGCAGAGTTTTGCAGTATTTGGAGTGGTCTTATTGTTGTGTATGGTAATCCTAGGAAAAGGGCATTACAATAATCGGTACTAGCAAATATTAGTGCTTGCAAGACTGTTCTAAAGTTTGTCAGTGTAAGTAAAGGTTTTAATTTCCTGAGAACCATAAGTTTGCCGTATCCTTCTTTGACTTTTAGTGATACGTGTTGTTTGAGGCTGAGTTCCGTGTCAATTATCACACCGAGGTTTCGTACTTTTTCGGCTAATTCTAATTTCTGATTATTTTTAAGCAGTATTGGGGTTTGGATGACCGTAAAATTTTTTCGTTCTAAATGTAGGAAATGTCATCCCCCAAGGGAGCCATTCCAACACTCCTGGGGTTCTTTCCCACACCCGAATTGGCTCGAGTTCTCACTGACATTGAGCCCCAGGAGCTGAGTGTACCACTTGAAGCAATCAGAGTTGCTGAGGATGTTATTAATCTGATGCCTGAAGGGAGGAGCAATCAGATAGGAGTTAGCAATCTGTTATTAACGGAGTTGCTGGAGATAGCAATCTGTAGTTATATAGGACAGTTGAAGGTGGATCCTTGGACCAGTGGCAGATGACCACGCCCCCGGGGAATGATCCTGAGAGGGACCACCGGTCAGGCTCAGAGTTAGGAGACAAACACACACTAGTTCTTTTATTAGACAGTATACTGAACCACCAGAAATGGCAGTAGTGAGCTGGTAAGCCCGGCTGGGTTGAAGTCCCTCCGAGACCAGAACAGCGATCCCTGGAGGCTGAGCTGTAGAGAAACGGAGATATAGTGAGTAGGCAGGGTATGCAGATGGTAACACTCACACAATGTCCCAATGAAGCCCAGGAGCTGGAAAGTATAGGCCTTGAGGGGTGAGTACCTGGTTCCAGGGAAAGCTCAGAGAGAAAGATGGTAACTCACTGATGTAGCTGATATAGTTGGTAGTGAAGACTTCCAGGCAGAAGAGTATACGAAGCAGTATATGAAGCAAGTCTGGGATCAGGGCCCTCGAGGAGCAAGTACCAGTTCCAGACTGTCACCTGAAAAAACAAGGAGAGAGCGAGGCCCCCGAGGAGTGGGTACCTCTGGTAAGTCCGAGGAGGCAGAGTTGCTTAGGTAGTGAAACCCTTGCTAACTCGATCTGTTAGCAAATACTGAGACCTTAAATATCCGTTGCGAGTGACGTCATCTTCGGGGGACGCCCCCGAGGTTCGCGCCAAAGCCGGTACTTCAATTGGGGCCGTACCACGCGCGCACCCCTAAGCCTCCAGGAAACATGGCGGTTGCAGCGTTGAGCCGGTCCGGGAATGCCCGAGGACAATTGGCAGAAGAATGCCGCGGAAGCCAATCTTCCCATGGTCGGAGAGGGAGGCGCCAGAGAGGTAAGGAGGGTGGAGAGAGGGCATCGGGCACTGACACACACAACAGAGGAGTAAAACCAAGTCCTTGCTTTCCACTTCTTTCCCATTGACTTGAAGTGATTATTGAAAGGAAGGAAAAAAAGCAAAGCTGGAGCTCAAAGAAATGCAACCTCCCAGACACCATCTTGGATCCACTCTGCCCCCCCCCCCCCCCCCCTTCCCGATGTACTTCTTTAGTTGACCACTAAAAGGGATTCAATGCAATTAGGTTGCCAACCGGCTCCAAATTTTCATTTCAGGGAGATCCAGTCCTGGTTGTACCGCATAGCATACAGGGACTTGTAGTTCTGATTTCACTAAAAAAAAATGCAAGACTACAAGCCCTTGCATGCAGTGGGGTAAAATCTGGACTGGATCATCCTGTCCCAAAAATCTGGAGCTGGTTGGAAACCCTGATTGCAATGCCCCTCTTCCCCAACCTTGACTTTCATTTTTATTTTTAAATTGTTATTGTTAATAAGACTTTCTTCCTGAGCCTGTGACCATCATTGCTGTTGGTAACTCCACTTAGGGACCTATAGCCATTGTGTTGACAGCCTTAGAACACACTCGATCTTTGTGG
Organism: Rhinatrema bivittatum; assembly: GCF_901001135.1. Classification (NCBI taxonomy): domain Eukaryota; kingdom Metazoa; phylum Chordata; class Amphibia; order Gymnophiona; family Rhinatrematidae; genus Rhinatrema; species Rhinatrema bivittatum. The sequence goes on from NC_042619.1 coordinate 232,377,077, forward strand.
GGTCAGGTATTGGCAAGGGAAGCTAAGCATCGTGATGTTGTGTTAATCAGTAAGCAAGCAAAGCTTATGTGATACAAAGAAAAAAAAACCCCGTTTATTGTACTTAACAGAGTTATGCGAATGCATCCAGCTGCTGCGGCTGACAATCCCCCTAGGACTGATATGTGCTTCTCCTGGGCCTCGCACTGATTAACACAACACAGTATTTGGTGCAATAAAAGAACTCTAGGAAATTTACAAGCAGGCTGTCTCTATCTGATATTTCTTTACCAAGTACCGTACAATCAAAAATTAACTTGCACAGTGAGTCCAGCTTGCAAAAGATTCTTGACAATAAATAAATTATAGTGTCTAAAGTTCACCGAGTTCCAATTCATTTTAAGGAAAGCAGGAACATGCTTAACTAACAGAAGAGCTGCCCGCAGCTGAGCTATTCCACAACCTTTAACCCTAAGAAAAGTTCTCCCAGTTATCTCTTCTCCCTTCCATAATCTCTAACCAATCATTCTCCCAAATGCCTGAGAATGCTTCAAATGTCCTTAAGCTGTAATAAGCTCCTTCCCATAGCATCAGTTCCATAGAAGAGCTCTCCCTGTGGTCTGTGCTTCCTCTTGACGGGCTGAAGGTACCTCCGATCACCTGGAGGCCTTGAGAGATGAGATGGTATACAGTGAGTGTGTGAATGCAGGCAGAATGGAGGAAGCATTCCCAGCAAAGCACACAAATGAACATTGTGGGTGTCATGATGTCATAACTCCATAAAACTCTGAGTGCGGTTTCTTGTGGGTACTCTTGTATGAGCATTTTTGTTAAGCTGAAGATGGTCTCTGAAGGGAACAAAACATCAGCTATAGTTTAATAAATATTCTTTATTTTGGGGGGGGGGGGGGTGTTGCCTGCATTCTATCTACATTCATGAAATACTTATGGAACTGTAGGAACCCAAGGGCCAGGAGCCACTGCACCCAAGACTACTGGAAAGAAAAGTTAAGTAATATGATTAGACGCCACCTATGTTCTTACATATTAAAAGGTTATAGACAATATGGGATGACGAATGATAAAAAGCATGGGTTGATGGTTATTTTGTCCGTACCACACATTTTGAACCAAGCTGCATTTTGATTAATGCTCTTCAAAAAACAAAGCTATTGTTTGCCTTCAAAGGATCACCATTCGGAAGCCGAGGATGGAACCCTGGGTCTTCCTTCCAATAAGCTCGCTATCATAACCACGCCCTTCGCTAATAACTTTACCACAAGTTCATCAGCTGCTTGTTTTAGGGACATTTCCCCTTGCTGAATTAATGACAGCACTCCTTAATATCACCGTCTGCGAGTTTACTCTACAGATCTGATACAGAAGATTTACTGTTCAGTCATACGTTACGACACAAAATGATATAGCATATGTAATGGCCCTGTGGGTGCGTTATGAGTACTGCCCAAAGTAATTCCATTATCTAAGGACAGAGCAGTGTAGGTTAGAAAATGGGGAGGAGCCATTCAAATAGAGCCCCTCCCTTTGAGGGTGCTGTGATGGCCAACCTCCTGTGAGTTAAGGGAAGCAGCTCTCGCTCTGAGGGCAGCGCAGTTCACTGGTTGAGTTGGGAGGAAGCTCTGGAGATTTTTGCCTTTTTTTTTTTTTTTGTCTTTGGGCCTACCCTTGGACTCAGGTACTATCTGCCTGTAGTTCAGGGATTAAGGTTGAGGGACCATCCCTTTCAGTCCACCAACTGGCCTGCTGGGTTGTTCTTGGGGATTTTTGAAGATTTGTCTTTGTAAGAAGCCCGTGAGACTCCTGGGTGTCGCTTGGGCTGAGGGAATGGGGAGCCCCAGGAGAGGGAAGGTCTGCCCCACTGTGCCCTTCCAAGGAAACAAAGGAATGGTGGTGACCTGCTACAGCATCTTCTATGCTAAGATCAGTTTTTGGGACAGAGACATTTTGGTCGGAAGAGTTTTGCTGTCCCTTCCTACTATTCTGAGTAAGGAACATCAAGAGCTGTGTGTGTGCCAGGAGATCTCTTTTCAACTTGAGATTTGAATACAAGTAAGATTGAGCAGGCATGAGGAGAACTGTGGGTAAAACCAAATTTTTGTTACATCTGAGGACCCCTCAATTGGAGTCTTCAGCCCCTGTGAGAGCGATACTTGAGAGTCTACGAGGAGACTGTGAAATAGATTTTTGGCCAGCTGGATGGGGTTTTTCCGTCTCAGCAAGGATGCCCTTGCCCACTTGGGAACCTCATTCATTCAGGCACTGGCTGATGGGTGTTTCCCTCGCCCCTGGACCAAGATAAAGAGATCCTTGCACAGATAAAAAAAAAAAGAACTGTAACGAGCAGCTGTGGAAACCAAAGGAATTGATATGAACTGTGCCATTATTTCACCTGATTACCCATCAGTAAAGACTTTAATTTTGGACATGAAGAGTAAAGGCTGCAGGGTATTTTTCTGGCACCTACAGCTTCCACAGGGGTGGGGGAAATGTGTACCTCTCCCAGTGAAATGAAAGCACAATCGGGACACCTCTGTCACATCTGGGCCTTGCCGCCATCGACAAAGAATCCAGACCCTGGGGAAAAGGCCAGTCAGAGTTAGCCAGGACAGGAGTGCTTCCAGCCCCAAAGAGACTAAAATTCTTTTATGGCCCATAAGTGTCTTGCGTACATCCGGGGATGGGGTTACACATACAATCCCCAGATGTGAGAGAACACCAGTGATCATCCTTTGCAGACAACACCAAGGCGAGCATCTGGAGTGTAGTTTAAGTGTTTATGTACTGTTTTAGAGAGTAGTACCAGCTTCTTCTGTGTGTATGTGTGGGTTTGTATCTGCTGTATTCCTACCATATACACTTTCTCTGGATAACTGCTGCTTTATATACAGTCATGGCATTTTGGAGTGTCCCTCAACCAGAATGGTGGCTCCTGTTAAGTGTTTACTGATCATTTTTTGCTGACCATTTGTTCTGCTATTTGCGGTTGCCAGGTATCCATCACAGATCAATCCAGTTTGTGGTTGCCAGGTATCATCACAGGCTGATTTGTTAGAGCAGGGCTTTGTTCTGCCTTGTAGGCTTACATGTTAGCTGTAGGCTTTTTTTAATCATGCAGTTTACTGCACAGCCCCCAGTGAACTGTTCTATCAGCCATTTTATGGGGTAGGGTCCTGCTATGTAAGAGCCAGCTTCCCACAACCATTCACATCTCTGAATTCTCCCACCCCTGGCGGTGCTGTTGCTTTTTCAGACTAGAATCAGACATTGGCTTAAGCCACATTTTTACAGTCACTGTCAACATATTTTGTTTAGGCTATTAGTTGTGGACATAGTGCGAGAACTGAGAACTGACAAATATCTCCAGCATGTTGCCATCTGGCCTATACTAACATCTTGAATTCATTTCTGTTTGCAGAAAGCATTCCTCTTTATTGACATGCACAGAAGTAATGCAACTTTAGGGCTTCAGAAATGAATAGGCAGCCACCTCTGGGGCAGAAGGTCAATAATGATTTTCATGTATGGGCACCATTTATCTTCCTTGGAGGAAACAGGACAGATCACATGCTCAAGGTCATGAAAATAGTGAGAGTCTGATCTAGACCTGAGAATTGCACGATTTACCCAAGTTCTTGGCAACCATACCCGTACACGATGGCACAGTCTGCCCAAAATCAAAGTAGTGCAGACTGCAGTGCATCTTGGAAGAAAGTTTGTAAACATAATTAGTTTGGTTTTTAATCATTATGATTATAATAAGACATTTTACGATTTTCAATTCTATTTCTGTTTTGTATATGTGAAGCAACAGTAACTACAATGGTACAAGAGAATCCAAAGCTAGAATTCAGAGAAATGTACAACAACGATCTTGTCTCTCTTACTTAATTTTTTTTAATTTTAGAAGTCTGATTTATAAAATTTAAGATAAATCACAGCTGTTTGCACATCATTCTGGGGCCCTTGCATGTTGCTGCCTGAAAGATAATTTTCTGAAATTATCTTAAATGTTTTGCAGTAATTAAGATCTGTGCCAAACAGGCAAGTCACCACCTGTTTAAAACTAGCATCTTAGTTTGAGTGACACTGAGTCATAATTACCTAGACAATTGCACTGTAGAGAAGCGGGAACTTTACCACAGTGTGACATAATCGAGGTAAGACTAAAGGCCATAATGACACCAAAATCTATGACAAATATTGTACTTGCCATAGCAACAGAGGTGGCACCTGCCTACCAGTTATACAGCATGAGGAGGAGCCAAGATTAACAGAATTCCTTGTTTAAAGTACTGTTGTTGGCATTATTGTTCAGTGCACCACTCTAGAACAGGGGCTCTCAAATATGATCCTCTCGGCCAGGGGCTCTCAACCCAGTGCTCAGGACAAATCTAGTTTTCAGGATCTCCACAATGAAGATGCAGTGCATGAAATTTCTCTCATGCATCTTCATTGTGAGTATCCTGAAAATCCTACTGGCTAGATGCATCAAAGGACTTGGTTGAAAACCCCTGCTCTAGGCCTCCCAAACAAATCCAGATTCTAGGGCAGGGGTCGGGAACCTTTATGGATGAGAGAGCCATGAATGCCACATATTTTAAAATGTAATTCCGTGAGAGCCATACAAGACCTGCCAAATTAATTTACTACAATCCCCCACCCTCCTGACCCCCCCCCAAAAAAAAACCTGCCAAAAGTCCCTGGTGGTCCAGTGGGGGCCCAGGGCTCGCAGACAAATCTTTAATAAAAAAGTAAAAATCTAACAAAACCCCCCACTCTCCTGACCCCCCCCCCCCACCCCAAGACCTGCCAAAAGTCCCTGGTGGTCCAGCGGGGGTCCAGGAGAGGTCCGGGAGCGATCTCCTGGACTTGGGCTGTCGGCTGCCAGTAGTCAAAATGGCACCGACGGCCCTTTGCCCTCACTATGTCACTGGGGTCGACCAATGGCGGCGGTAGCCCCTGTGACATGGTGAGGGCAAAGGGCCATCAACGCCATTTTGATTACTGGCAGTCGACGGCCCTTTGCCCTTACTATGTCACAGGGGCTACCGTCACCATTGGTCGACCCCAGTGACATAGTGAGGGCAAAGGGCCGTCGGCGCCATTTTGACTACTGGCAGCCGACAGCCCAAGTCCAGGAGATCGCTCCCGGACCCCCGCTGGACCTCCAGGGACTTTTAGCAGGTCAAGAGGGTGGGGGGTTGTAGTAAATTAATTTTGGAGGTCTTGGGGGGCGTCAGGAGGGTGGGGGGGTTTTGTTAAGATTTTTACTTTTTTATTAAAGATTTGTCTGCGAGCCAGATGCAGCCATCAAAAGAGCCACATCTGGCTCTCGAGCCATAGGTTCCCTACCCCTGTTCTAGGGTAATCAAACCATGAAAATAAATCTGACTCCTTCACCAAGGGAAGAGAGGAGTAATTTTCTGTTACCTGCCTAGCTGCAAGGTACATGCACACATTTGTACATGCATATCTTGGGGCCAGTTTCCAAAGAGAAACTTCCCAGATTCAAACAGCGCATGTCATTTGCAGCTATCTGGGTAAAACAGTGCATGCATGTTTGTTTTCCTCCCCAGCCTAAAGTAGCTCTCTTCTGCCCCTCCCCCCACCCCCCTATACATACAGGAAGGTTGCGAAAGACTGCATATTGCTTTTATCAGCTCTGAGGGGGACAATTATCAACCAGGGCAATGTACCTGAATACACACCAGCAGAGGTGGCAGAGGACAGTACATTAGCAGATCCTGGACATTCGTAGGACTGACCTGAAGGACAACTGTAAGAAAAGAGGGGTTTGGGGAGCTGGTGTTGGATTGCTTATGGCGTTCCATGCTTATTTAATCAAAGTAGAAGAATTTCAGCTGGGAAGGCTGGAAGAGCCAATTTGGTCATTTTCTGCCCTCGTTTACTGTTACCTGTTTACCCAGGTAAAAGCCTTTGAAAATTGTCTTCCAAACATATACAGTCTATCTCATGAATATTCATGGAGCTAATCTTGAAAACCCCAAGGAACACATTTTAGAACCATTACAACAACTACTAGTTATCATTTCTATAGCACTACTGGACATATGCACCACTTTACAAATATAAATATATAAGAGACAATCCCTACTCCTTAGAGCTTTCATTCAGTTCAAGACAGACAAGCAGGACAAATAAGAAAGTTAGGGAGTTTTATTTGTTATGAAAAATGGTTAAAAGCATCAAGGGTATGGTCAGGAGAACAGGAGTTAATATTTAATAGCAACCTCAACAAGGTGGGATTTTAGGCTGGATTTAAATAAGGCCAGAGAGCACGCATGACGCACTGACTCAGGAAGTCTGTTCCAGGCTTATGGAGCAGCAGGGTGGAAAGCATGAAAAGCCTAAATAAGAATGAGGAAGTCCATAATCAGACATAGTCCAGATAGCAAAGTTATTGGGACAAACTTAGCCAGCTAATTTTGGAGGCCTATACACTATTGAATACAGCTCACTATCTTAAAATTAGCTGGCTAACTCAACTCCTTCTAGTTACACCCCTGGAATGCCCCTCATTTATCCAGCTAAATTCTAGTTTCCTAATTCATTAGCCAGCTAGAATTTAGCAGGATACATGCACAAATATTCATTTAATTGCTAACTTCTGAGCTACCTGGCATTTTTTTTTTAATATTGACCTCGACTTGCCAAATGAGCCAAGCTCATGAGAATGGGTACAGGGTGAGATAAAGGATGGGAGAGATAGTGAGGAGCTGCAGAATAAATGCACTTGTAGAAGAGTAAGAGGAGCTTGAACTGTATGTGGGAATGGACAGGGAGGCAATATAGTGACTTGAGAAGAGGGTTTACGTGTGTAGTGATATGTGCAGAAGATAAGTTGCAAAAGTGAATTTTGAATAGACTGTAGTGGAGAGAGATGGTTCAATGGGAGACCCACGTGCAGCAGGTTACTATAATCTAGTTTGGAGATGATAAGAGAGTGGACAAGGGATCAGGTAGTGTGTCCAGAAACGAAGGGATGGATTTTGGTGATGTTAGACAAAGAAATCACATGTTTTAGCAGGGTTTTGGATGTGCACAGAGAAGGAAAGAGAGGAGCTGAAGGTTATGGGGTGAGGGAGGATGACAAATAGAGAAAGGGGGATGAGGGAAGTTAGATTAGGGAAAAGGTAAGGAAGTCTCTCTGGGCCATGTTGAGTTTAAGATGGCTGTGAAACATTCGGGCAGCAATGCTAGACAAGCAGACTGAGATTTTGTACTGCATCCCTGATGAAATTTCTAGTGGTGAGAGGTTAGATCTGGGAGTTGTCAGAGTAGAAAGATGATGAGCACCAAGGGAATGCATACAGAGAGAGAATACAATTCAAGATCCTGTCCATTATACACTCCCTCATTTACACTCCTAACTCAGTTACTTTATGCTCCATTCTCTGAATATACAAACCCGCTAGACATCTAAGATCACTGGACAAAAACCTTTTAGATATCCCATCACCACGACAGGCCCGTCTCGACATCACCAGAAAAAGATCATTCTCTGTCATTGGACCAATCTTATGGAACGCACTACCAGACTCTTTAAGATCCATATCCAACTCCAAACATTTCAAAAAATCCCTAAAAACACACCTATTTCAATCTGCTTTCCATATATCACACTCTAAATAACATAACCTCTTTTCTTTCATGCAGGGCACAACATTATTATATATTGATTTATCTTATGTAAACTAATTATTGCTTTAGATACTTTTTTATTTTTTATTGAATATTTTTGTAATTTTGCGCTTTTTATAATTTTATGTTTCTTTTAAGTTTAATTTTTATTTATGTTTGTTTTTTATTTAGTTATTTAGTTACCGGCAATATAAAGTCAAAATAGGTACCCATGAGTCAAACCCCATTAATCTAACACACGGCGTACCACAAGGTTCCTCCCTATCCCCGACCCTCTTCAACATATACCTTTTGCCATTGTGCCAACTTCTGGCAGACCTTGGACTTACACACTTCATTTACGCAGATGACGTACAGATCGTCATCCCCATCACTGACTCAGTACCCAATGCTCTGACAACATGGAATAACTGCCTTTCTGCTATTAATACACTCCTCACCAACCTCAAACTGGCATTAAATACAGCAAAACAGAGCTCCTTTATATTTCCCTAGCTCGCCTTATACCCCCTCCTTCTGCGCATCCCTATCCCTTCGCCCAACACGTCAGGGACCTAGGCTTCACCCTTGATAACCATCTCAATCTCCAGAAACATATCAACAATATGACCAAGGACGGTTTCTACAAACTACAGATCCTAAAGAAACTAAGACCTCTTCTACACCACTCTGACTTCCGTACTGTCCTCCAAGCTACCTTATTTACAATGTTAGACTACTGCAATTCTCTACTCTTAGGCCTTCCAGCATCATCCATCAAACCCCTTCAAATGCTGCAAAATGCGGCAGCAAGAGTCCTAACTAACTCGTGCAGAGCTGACCACATCACCCCTATTCTTAAAGATCTCCATTGGCTCCCTATCGCATCTAGAATTCTTCACAAGACCCTCACCATTATCCATAAAACCCTGCACAATAATAATGTACAATGGCTCAATGATACCCTTCAATTCCGTACTTCCAGCAGACCAACCAGAACTGCTTACAAAGGATCCTTAGCTACTCCCACTTCCAATCTACCACAACTCAGTTCGACAAAAAAACGTGCTATATCTTTAGCCAGTCGAACCAAATGGAATTCCATGCCTCCTGATCTTCGACAGGAGCACTGTACGGTCACTTAAAAAAAAAAACTAAAGACCTGGCTATTTGAACAAGCCTATACCTAAAGTACCGACTCCCTGCCATCCCGCATCTCCAATGTTTCTCAACCTTAGTACCCCTACAATCTCCTCCTCCCTGATGCCCTCTATCCGCAACCCTGGTACAAATCCCTGTCTCTGGAGTACAATATTTGTATTATATTTATTATAACATAATATATTCTTTTATATTTATTTTATATTAACTGTTACTCTTGGTTGCTTCTCTAGGCCACCATTTGTTTGAAAAAATCTCGTTCTATGTTTCTGTAACTCTTTTACTATCTTCCCTACAGCCCAAGTTCACATATGCCCTGTTTATTGTAACTTTATGCTTCTTGGGTCATTTAATTTTTACCCCTGTTGACTGTAAACCGATGTGATATTGCTATGAACGTCGGTATATAAAAGTGTTTAAATAAATAAATAAAAATAAATAAATAAATAAATATGTAAACCGTTTTGATTAAACACTGTTTGTAAAGACGGTATACAAACACTTTTAAATAAAAAAATAAAAATAAAAAAGAGAAGGGAATCTGGGTCAGAGCCATGATGCACACCAATTGATAGTGGGATAGCAGTAGAGGAGGAATCCGCCAGAGAACACCCAAAAAGTGTGGTGGTAGAATAAGAAGAGAAGCAGGACAGGACGGGGTCCTGAAATCCAAATGAGGGCAGAGTATCAAGGAGTAAGTGGTGATCAACAACGTCAAAAGCAGTGGTTAGCTCAAGGAGGATAAGGATCAAGTAAAGGTCTTTGGCTTAAGCTATAAAGAGGTCACTGGAGACTTCGCAAGGGCTGTTTCTGTGGAATGTAGAGAATGAAAACCAGATTGGAGGAGACTAAGAAGGGCCTGAGGTGAACAGCACATTTGAGTAGTTTGGTTGTGAAAGGGAGGAAGGAAATGGGAGGATCGTATAAATATTTGAAAAAAATAAATGCTGGTTGATGAGAGAAACTGGAGTATTGGCACAGAGGGCTGCCAGGAGGTGTTGATCAGAGGTAGTGCTGGCTGGAGAAGGGGAGAGGCCCTTTAAAAAATAATTCAATTTTTTTGCTATAGACCAGGTGAGCAGACAGGAGGTTTACCTCCCATCGAGGTGCAGAGTGTTGGGCCGAGGTAAAAAGGTAGCAGGGAAGAATGCAGCCTAGCGTTCTTCTGGCCTTAAGCCTCCACCTTGTCACATTGCTTTGCTACTTTCAGATCATTCGACGCTGTTACCCCGAGCTCTCGTTCTCGGTCCGTGCACATCAGCTTCTCGCCTCCTATCATGTGCAGCTCCTTGGATTACCGCATCCCAGATGCATGTCCCTGCACTTCTTGGCATTGAATCCCAGCTGTGAAACCATCGACCAGTCCTGCAGCTGCACTATTGAATATAGCCGACTAACTTAGGACAGGTATACAGCATGACCAGAGTTAGCCAGATAAGTTATCTGTCTATCTCAACTCTTCCCACATCACACTGAATATCAGAGGGGCTGATGCAATAAATCGCTCATAAAACATGCATGCAAACTGGGCGCCCGTTTCTGGTTTGTTTGTTTTTTTTTATTTTCTGTTTATTAAGTTTTACCTTTATTACAAGAACACCTTGCATTAGGAAACATTTGTAATATATACATAGAAAAAACTGACAGAAGGGGTGCACCCCTTTGGTGCGCGGCTTTGGCACGCGCCAGTGGCTGCGCGCCACTACACTCTATGCTTTATCGGCCAGGCCCTGGGCTTACGGTGTCGACAGCGGCCTCAGCGGGTGGGTTCCCGGATGTAGGAAGGGAACTGCAGGGAAGCCTCCAGGCACTCTCTCAATGATGTCTCTGCACGCCGTGCTTTAATCCGCCATTTTTCATATGTAGCGTCTGATTTACTAAGCTTTATCTTTCTCACAGACACAACACCGACTGAGAGAAAAGCCTTAGTAAATCAGGGCCTTAGAAAACTTTTCAGTCCTATCAATGACGTTAATATGCTGAAAACTATCAACATAAAAAGCAACCCTCATAATTAGATGTTATAAATGTAGAACGTATTTAAAAACAATGTTACTAGTGCCCGACTGAGCAGTCATTAACTGACAATTCAAGTCCACTGGATTAACCATTGATGCAGTTTAAGAAGAACAGTTTTAATATGATAAAGCGGCAATCTCCTTGAAAGAAAGCTTTCTGAGGTCCCCATTCCATTCAACAAATTATTCTGTTGAGCTTTCGTCCCATTAGACAGCCATTATGTCATCAGTGGCCTTAGCATTTTTGCAAACCTAGGCAAAAGTCACTTCTTGCTACCCCTCCATTTAAAAATCTTCAGGGAAACCATGTGAACAGCCTTATCCTGAGTTCTACGTCATCTAAGTCCACAAGTGCCTACACTATTTAACTGACACTTGACTCTATTAACTTTTGAAAATCAGCATCCGGAAGATACCTGGGTAACACTATTATACAGGATTCCTTGTTCCTAAAGATAGAGGAGAAGTACAGGAGCTTTTGCTACAGAGGCTTCTGAGATTCAGGGATAAGCAGAGAGCTTCTGTAAAGTGCATTAGAATTGGAATTTCTAACATGAATGAAAGTCACATCAGGATCATATGGATGTAATGGCCTGAAAGGAAATTTGATAAGCTCATCTCCAATAAATATCCTTTGACACTCATTCTGTAATAAGGAAAGTTGAGAATATAATGTGAAGTGAAAGGTGATTTCATAACCCAGAAAATGTAAGGAGCTCTGACACAGAAAGCGAGAGGGAGAGGCATTATATAAAGAAAGGTTAACATTTAAATGCTGTGAAAGACTATTTTTCCTTGCTATATTTCTCTCAGGAAGGTAAAGAAAAGAAATAATAAAGGGGGTCAGTTAGGGAAACACCGTTTATGTTTTCTTTAATTAGTTAGAGAGCTCACAATATAACAAGGTTCAAGTTGTAGTCAGGGAACACACAGACAGAGATTGTGGAAGAAGGATGTGTAAGGAATACAGGGGCATACATTTGCGCGCGCTACCCGGCGCGCACAAATGTACGCCCGATTTTATAATATAGGCGCCCAGGCGAGCGCATGTTATTTATTTTATTTATTTATTTATTTAAGGTTTTTATATACCGGCAATCATGAGCACATATCTTGCTGGTTTACATGAAATGGGAGTGCATTAAATACATCAACTAGAACTGTGGTGATCGAAGGAGCAGTTACAAATAACAAATAAAATGTTATAAAATCGGGGATAGCCGCACACAAGGGGGTGCACCTTCTGCGCGCCGAGCCCACACCGAGCCGCACTGCCTTCCCCCATTCCATACCCCCCCACCCCACCTTCCCTTCCCCTACCTCCCCCGCCCTTTCCCCCCTACCTTTTTTTTATTTTAAAACTTCGTGCACCGGCGGCCGTGTGGAGGCCTCTGGCCACGCCCCCCCTCCCCGCCCCTTTTTGCAAGCCCTGGGACTTAAACGCGTCCCGGGGCTTTACGGGCGTCGCCGGGCCTTTTGAAAATAGGCATGCGTATGACCGGTTACACACGTAACCCTTTGAAAATCCGGCCCATAGTTTCTCTGATTGTGCTTTTACAGATAGTGGAGCAGGAAAGAAAAATTCTTCAGAGAAGAAGACAAAGAAGAAGAAAGAAGATTGCAGACCAGAAGGCACCCAACGTTCAGATCTACAGGAGATAAGTGTACCCTAGTAAACCAAAATGACCACAAGACAAGTTAGGGCTGGCCAGACAGAGACATTAGTATAAAGATAATAAGGAGATAGACAAGGTTTTTACAAGCAAACAGCAGAGAAACAAACAGGCCAATACAGTACAGTGTGCTCCGATGGAGCGCACTGTTAGCTGGCATTTGGACGAGCATTTTCAACGCGCTAGCTTTACCCCTTTTTCAGGAAGGGGTAATAGCGCGTCCAAAACGTGCGTCCAACCCCCCCGAACCTAATAGCGCCTGCAACATGCAAATGCATGTTGATGGGCCTATTAGGTATTCCCGCGCCCGCTCTCCTTCGTTTTTTACTGTATCGGCCCGAAAGTCACTAGTAAAAAAAAAATAATAATAATAGGCAAACCAGAGACGAAATAGAAGAGAAGAATCCAGTACATCCACATACACTGGAATCCATAGCTCTGAAAAATATAAAATAAACATAAAGGATCAACGCTTATCACAATTCAGATGCGTTAGAAATAAGTTTATGTCCAAATAAAATGGAAAAAACATAGCTTATCTGATTGGTGACTTCATCTCACAGTTTTGAAACTAGAAGTAAAAATAAAAAAAGAGTCACTTTAGTATAATATATAATAATTTCAGTGTTTTAAATAATTGTGGTTTTAAATTTGAAAAGCACTTTGCAAATTATCCCGACACTTGAAAGAAACAGGGTTTTAGCGTAGTGCCGGACCTGCAGGTATCCATAGAAGTGTTGGGACGGAATCTGACGTTTTTCTTGGAGTTCTTGGAAACTCAAGAACCTGTGGTGTGTCAGGGGAAAACATCTGATACAAATGTGCGAGGCCTTTCTTTCCCCACTGGGTGAAGATCGTGTTTCCCAAACCGGGTAAGAATAAAGGGTTTTGGTTTAATGCTTTCATCAGTGTCTGTGCGCTTGGAGGAGAGTTCAGCTTTTCCATGCTTCCTGTTCCTGTTATTGTTGTGGTTAATACCATTTGCTTTATACCTGATGTAGCGATTGTGATGCAGAACCTGTTTCTTACCAATGTGCTTGATGGCCATTTCTGTTTCAGTGTCTCTCTAATAAACATGATTAAAAAAAAAAAAAAGAAGAAACAGGTTTTAGACCTGCCAGCTTGTTTTAAATACTTTTATTGTAGAATAAAACTTGTTGAAACCTTAATTTAGTTCTGTCCTATTTAAAACCTTATTCTTGTGCTCCCTGCGTCCCCTCCCAGCCTCCGGGAGCATCATTGACTGTTGGGGGACTTCTCCTACAACTTCCAGATACTGGTCAGGAAGAGGGCAAGTGGTTACAGTCCCTTTAAAAATAACAAACAGACTCCAGTGTAGCAACATGCAACCCCATCCCTGGAGGCGCACTGAGCTCTGATGAGGCCAGAGAAGATTTTGTTGCTCTTCGGGGCTGGAACCTCAGGCTAGTTTGAACACAGTCTCTGACTCCCGAGGCCTGGATTACTTTTTTTGGGTGGGAGGAAGATGCATTTTTTCAAGGTCCTGAGTGCGGCCAGTAACTCTTTTATATGTCTCTGGGAGAGGGGTAATATCTTCTTCTATTGCTCACTGTGGCCTGTAGATGCCAAATAAACCCCACTCCAGACTTGGATATAGTGACCAAAATAATGTTAATCACTTGAGAAATAACACAAATAATTTAGTCCTTAGCGCCACAGGATAATTTCTTAGTTACAGTCTCTTCCCTCAATCTGTGAAGGAGTTTCTTCTTACAGGGACCTGAGGCTGCTCTGCCCTCTAGGGTATGGAAAAATGAAGACCCCTGGAGGACAAGGTAATCCTTTAATATGGCAGGGATACCCCTTCAACCCCGAGCCACAATGGTCAAAACAATCTTGGCACAGAGAGTTCAAAATCCCTCTCTCTCCCCCCCAGGGGTGAAGACTCTGGATGAGCATCCTCAAGGATATTTGTATTTATTTATATTTTTATATTCCGCTTTTCACACTTTCAGCACTTCGGAGAGGATTACATTCAGGTGCTGTAGGTATTTCCCTATCCCCAGAGGGCTTACAATCTAACAGGGTCATTCATCAAAACGCGATGGGCCGTTATCACATGCATTGCCACGTTAATATTTAGGTGAGGGAAAGGGGAGGGGTCAGGGCGGGTTTAATAAATTGTTGATGCCGGTACCGCTGCAGGGGCTAATGTTTTACACATTATCACCGGCAGGAGTGCTGGAATTATCTATAGCTTTTCTATCGGCACTATAGGGGCGATTGTGCAGCGCGACCTCAACCACAGTGGGCGAAAATGCATCACCCCAATGCGGCCGCCGGCTCAGAATCGCCCCCCACACTCCTTTTTTGTTCACAACTCATTATTCCGCTATAATTATAGTGGAATGATGAATCCCAGGGTAAGTTTGTTCTTGAGGCAATGGAGGGTAGAGGATGTCAAAAAAAAAAGTCCTTCCTCACTGTTAGCTAGTTCTCCTTCTTTTCTCTTCCTTGTTCTTCTGATTCCAGATGGGATAGATCCACCTAGGAACAGCAGCTCCTGATGGTTCCTCACAGGTAGAAAGGGGCAGCCAAATATCTTCCTCCTGGGTCTCAAAAACCAGAGTCTCTTCCCTTACAACTGAAGTTACCATTGGAAGGTCCTGGTGCTTGTCCTTCCTCTGCCCTCACTGAGGTACAGAAGGGCAGGTCTTCCCTAGCCTGGCACTCCGAGGGAGAGGGCTCCCTGTTCCCTTCCCTCAAGCAGTGTCCTGGGATCCCACCAGGCTTCCTACAACTTAAAAGAATAGTCTCTTTGTAGAGAGCTGCTTAAGAAACCTTCCCAGGGGGATGGCAGATGCAGCAACCTCAAAGGGAGGGGTTATAAAGAATGGTAACTTTCCCCATTGAACAGATTAATGTAAATCGGCTACTCTCTCAGATAATAGAAGGATCAGGGAGCACTCCATGAAGTTAGCAAGTAGCTAATTTAAAACAAATTCAAGAAAATTATTTTTCACTCAGCGCATAGTTAAGCTCTGGAATTCATTGCCAGAAGATGTGGTTACAGCAGGTAAAATTCCTAGAGGAAAAATGCATAAACTGCTATTAATTAATAAGCAATAATAGCTTATGATTTATTTAATGTTTGGTTACTTGCCAAGTACTTGTGACTTGGATTGGCCACTGTTGGAAACAAGATACTGGGCTTGATGGACCCTTGGTTTCATCCAGTATGACATATCTTATGTTCTTATGTTCTCTAATTTACCTAATCCTAACTAGCTAAGGGTTCACCCAGGGCTTAACAGTAATGGAACCAGCGGGTCTGTTACAAACATAACCCTAGAACCACTCAAAGCCCTAAGCCATCATACCAGAGGAGTCATAACATCATTTTGAATAAACAGGGCTCTATATTTGCATGACAGTGAGGGGTTTTTTAAGGCACGTTTGAAGGCAGCGGAGCAGCTGCAGCAGAAAGCTGCAGCAGAAAGTGATAGACTGAGGATATGACAAATAGAAGGGACAACTGCATGGAGTCAGAGGAACAGGTAATACGTTTGAAGGAGAAGAGAAGATGCAGTTTCCTTCTCTGTGATTTTAGAAAAGGAAGAAAGGATGGCAGATGCCAAAGAAGGGGATAGGAATGACGTGGGAGAGTGGTGGAGACATGGTGCATAACAAAAGATTAATCTTGTGAACCTTGTCAAGGAAGTAGACAGCTATTGTCTGGGCAGAGATTAAAGGTTGGGTTGGAAACAGAGCCAGTTTGAGGAAGGAGCTGAGTGTGACAAACAGACAGTGAGGGTTGGAAGCAAGGGAGTTTGTCAAATGGGTATTGCAGTCTTGTTTGGTGAGTGAAATAGCAGACTGAAAGGAGGTCAGTATGAATTTGAAATGTATGACATCTGCATGGGCATATGATTTTAGCTGGAGACCCACTAGTGGGCACAGGAATGTGGGGAGTGAATTCTGGAAGTGAGCCAAAACTGGGATTTGGATAGGGCAGGGAAGGGGAGGAGAAAGAGTGTCCAAAGCAGAGGAGAGTATAGTGTTATAAGAAGAAACCGATTCATCAACAGATTGACAATGGAGTGGAGGAGAGAAGAGCTGAGGTAGTGATGGAGAAGATGCAAGTGCCCATAGGCTAGGAATTCCTAAATATCCTGGTGGTGATCAGATGAGACTGGGGGGAGGAGGCTGGTTAAGTTTGAAAGTTATCAGATAATGGTCAAAGGTTTGAGAGACAGTAGTTGGAGGAAAGGACTAGGACAAGGCAGTGGCGATGTGAGTGAGTAGGGACGGTAGAACATAATTCAAATGAGGAGGTTAAAGCAAGGGGTTTTGAGGCATAAGAGTCGGAGAAGTCATCAGCATGGAGATTAAAGACCTCAAGAATAAAAGAAGGGGAAGATAGTTCAAGGAAGAAGGAAAATTGGTGAGAAAGAAGGAGAGGGTTTATCAGGGGATTGATAAATAACAGCTACCCTCTGAGGTAGTGGGGTGAATGGGCGGATAGAGTGGACCTTGAAGGAAGAAAAGGAGTTGAATTGAGGAGGAAGAAATCCGCATGATGGGGGGAGTTGCAGCTTGACACCACCATTGCACCCAATCATGCAACGGGTACGAGAGAACAGGTAACCTCTAAGACAGAGGGCAGCAACTGAAGCAAAGTCCTCCGAGGAAAGCCAAGTCTCAGTCAGAGTGAAAAAATGGAGAGTTTAAGAGATAAAAGGTCATGAATGTAGACAAACTTGTTTCAAATGGAGTGGATATTCCACAGAGTGCATGAGAAAGGGAGAGAAGAAGAGGAAGGAGGGGGATAGGGATAAGATTGAAGGGGTAGTGCACAGATGACGTGAGATTTGCCTTGGAGGACAAAGACGGATTGATATCCCCGGCAAAGAGGAGCAGGAGAATACGGACAAGAGAAGGGAAGGTGTGATAGTGATGAGGATAAAATGCTGTCAGAGAGAATGGAGATGGCCAGATTAAAGGAAGAAAATGTTGAAGCTCAAGAGCAGTGGAGAATAGAGAAAACAGGATGACTGGTGAGTGAAGGATGTAGAGAATGAAGTCACTGGACTTGATGCTCCTAGCAAATTTGTGGTAAGGAATAAAATTAGGGAACATTAGCATCAGCAAAAGAAGATCTAATAGAGCCACTGTAAACAGAGAGAGCAGAATTTTCGACCTGAGATTATGGTATGGTATGGTGCATACCTTTTGGCAAGCAGCTGGAAGGAGCATGAGCCGTTAGCCGCCCAAGCCCAAGTGGGTTGTGATGGACTCAGGAGCCGACAACCGAGGAAGCTGGGAGATGTAAGCAGAAGGAGCTACAAAACATCCCCATTGCTTTAGAAAACATGACATGGGCGGCACACGTGATCAGTCTGTAATTGGTGTTCTCAGATGTGAGAAAGGAACGGTTGGAGTGCTCCTCAATAAACCTTGTTGCTGATTTCCAGCCATGGAATATACGCACATAAAACACTAAGAATGCATTTTTCACCTGCATCTGTCCATCATGATACCCTGATTTTGTACCATTAAATACAGACCCACAGTAGTTCTAAAACTTTAGATGAGCTGATTTTTATGGTAAAAGAATTCAAGTATCTATCAAGACATTTAAAATACAGCTAACAAATCCTGTAAGTGCAGCAGTGGTAGAAAAGGCAGATACTATGTTGTCACATCTGAATGCTTTTCAGAACTTAAATGAATAATTAAGCATTCGACTGTAATAGAACAATGCGTGGCAAACAGCCCAAAGCAATGAAACAGTAGGGAAAGCCTCAGTCCCAACTAACTCAAGGGAGTATTCACAAGTTACTATATATCAAACATGTAGTAACTGATGGCTCCTAAAGCATATGGTCATTCATTAAAGTTTGAGCATTGAAGTCAGTCCATATGCTTTTGTTTTACTCGGGGAGCATCAGATGACTGTACAGAAACAATCTCAAAAGCTGGAATGGCCCCATTTGACTCACCAGCTATATATACAGTAGATGATACAGCACATGCAGCAGGGAGAAATAGCTTGCTTCATAGTCCTCTGGGTGACCTTGAGCAAATTATTCTGTCCCTATGTGCTTCATTTTTAGTCTCTGCTCAGCCACTTGATATCCTTTGATACCACAATAAGCAAGGTGGCTTATTTCTTTGTGCTTGCAGTGTCAACCAAGTTATAATTCTCAATTGTACTCATGCCAAGTGGGTTTTCAACCTGGTCCAGATTTGCTGGAGATTGGCGAAAACCTTCCAAACTTGCACCCTCAGACCAGGATGAAACTCAAACAGGATCCAAAACATCTGCCTTGGATTTTCAGAAAATCCAAAAGCAGGATCTGCCAAAATCCACCTCCAGTTTTTGGAGAAGATGAAGTGGGTTTTTGGATCCATTTCGGATTGACTTTTGCTTTAAAAAAAACAAAACAAAAAGTTTGCACTTCTGTTCCAGTCCTTAGCCTAGAACTGACTTCCTGTGCAACACCGGGTGAGTTGCATTCAGATTGCCTCCCTCAGTTTACTAAGCAGTAATTGAGTATTAAATATTACAATAATAATAACAACATTGTTTCCTTTGCCTTTTACTCTTTGGAAGCTTTCATGCAGTCTCGGTGCCAGAGTTGTGCTGCCAGATCAGACCAAGCCAAATCCAGCTGGGCAGAATTGACTTGAATTAAGAACAAGAGAAAAAGAGCGAAAGGGAAGAGAGAGAGACTCCAAGAGAGAGATGGGAGAGAGACAGCACATGAAAGAACACACCTCGTTATAAGGAACCTTTATTACTACACACCAGAGGCAGAGTCCCTGTTTCCCAAAGTGAACCATGTATACTCCAGGGTCTTATTCCATTTCCGTTTGTTTCAGAAATGAAAAAAAAAAAAAGAAGCTGTATCACCGGCATTTAAAAATCAGCACCCCCTTTCACCCCCAGGCCTTCCCCTGCACCCTCCTCCCCCACCATTTACGAGATGTCTCTTACCTCTTCTGCGGCGTTCCCGTACTCCAAATCAGGCAGGAGAGATACCCCACTGGGTCCCATTTCTCCCATTTTGTTGCACAACCGTACAGCATAAGATCTTAACCACAAAATGGCGGCAGTCTCAGGGCTAGCTGGTGCCATTTGAAAAAAGAGACCCAGTGGGGAATCACTGCTGCCTGATTTGGACTCCTGGAGCCCCACGGATAGGGTAAGAGAAATATAGGGAGAGTGGAGGGATAGGGGAAGACCTTGGTGTAGGGTTCAGTTTTTAAATGGGGGGGGGGGGTGGCGGCAGTGGAACGACCCCCTCTTTTCCTTTTGTTTTTCTTTTCTCTTTGCTGATTATTTTGTTTCTAATGAATGAAACAAAACAAAATAAACACCAAACAAAACAAAAAAAAAAAAATGAAGTGGATTTTTTCCTTCCATGCCTCTGTTGGTCAGCCCTTCCAGCAGATGGCTTCACCGCTGTGGTATACAGCACCATCTCCTCAACCATGACGCTCAGGAACCCTAAGAGCCCCTGTGACGTGGAATCCCCACGTGTGGCGGGGCCACTGCTGGAGTTTTCCCATGATGTGCAAACATCCATTGAATAAATTCTATATTCTGCTGAGACTGATCTCAGTTTGGCTGTTTGTGTTTTGATGTTTGAGGGTGGAGGGGTATTACCCCCCGAGGAATCTACAGTGCCTGGAAGGACTCAGATTCCTGAAACCCATGAGTTTACAAAAGCAAGCAGGAACCCTAATGACTTTGCTCTGGGCTGATAGGAGCAGGGGAGGACATTTCTGAAAGTTTGCAGTGTAGAGTTAATTATGCATGCGCATTTGTTTTGATCCAAAGGGGAAAACATGATGAACAAGTCGATTTTCAGTTTAAGACAACCAAACAAAAATGGCTTCAGTCTTTTCCTACTTCCCCTCCCCCTCTATCCTAATATTATTTCATTCTGGACTCGATATCCATTTCTCTGATATTGTTTAATGGTTCAAATGTTTCTGTACTGCTACCCATTTGTTAAGAATCTGTTTACTGTTCTTACTTATGCTCAGTTACAAGATATTGTACACTTTTGTAAACCGTTATGATGGCTCAACCGAATAACGGTATATAAAACTCATCAAATAAATAAATAAAAATAAAAAGATCCAGTTCCTTTTCAGCTCATATGATTTGGTCCCTTTAATGTCTGTAAACCCTAGGAAGGATGAACCTGGGTAGTGGTTCCAGTGGCCATATCTCAGCTCACAGTTTTAGGTAATACATTTCCAGAATGTTAAAAGGTGTTACTTCAGGGTTCCCTGAGCTGGGGAGGGAGGACGGGATGAAGGATAACCATCAAGGCCCTTGGCATTGCAACACTTAAATCCCAGCCCACAATTCTTGTATACAGCACCAATGATAACAGCACTGATGATGATTAAAGTCGCTATGCGGTAAAAAAAAAAACACTGGAAGCTGGCTTGGTTTCCAACATTACTTTTACTGACATGTTATGAAATGATGATGATAATCTCTACAGTTGTTTAATTCACTTTCAAATAGTGCAAGTGATTTTAAATAAATTTGTGACTTATTAAAGACTTGTTTAAAGTTTAAGATAGTAAAACTGAATCAGTCTTCGAGCTGATGTTTTTCTCACCCCATTTGCAGAGAGTAAGTTTAGTGCTTCCCTCCCAATGTTGGTGAAGTATTAAAGATGAAATCCATTTTACAGTCATTTATCTCCTACCTCTCCATTCTCTTGAATGGTGCCAGTTATTCTCCTCTTCACCCTTTTCATTATAAGAATGATACTCCTGTTACTCCTTTTCTCCTAAAATCTCCAATAGAAGTCATAGTCCCATTAGGGGTTCCATTCCAACTCCTTCCTCCCCTCTATCCTCCTCTAAATGGCTGAAAGTCAAACCTCTCCTCAGATCCTGATGAAACCTCTCCAACAGATGTTAGAGCAGCAAATACATTTATTACCCTTTATTTTCAAGATTTTAACAAATTACAGTCATATCACTGACATTAAATAAAGTGTGCAATTAGACTTAGGGGCGGATTTTCAGAGCCCTGCTCGCCTAAATCTGCCCAAAACCGGGCGGATTTAGGCGAGCAGGGCCCTGCGCGCCGGTGAGCCTATTTTACATAGGCCTACCGGCGAGCGCAGAGCCCCGGAACTCGCGTAAGTCCTGGGGTTCTCCGAGGGGGGCGTGTCGGGGGCGGGCCCGGTCGTCGCGGCGTTTAGGGGGCGTGTCGACAGCGTTTTGGGGGCGGGTACGGGGCGTGGCTACGGCCCGGGGCGGTCCGGGGGCGTGGCCGCGCCCTCCGTACCTGCCCCCAGGTCGCGTCCCGGCGCGCAGGAGGCCCGCTGGCGCGCGGGGATTTACTTCTCCCTCCGGGAGGCGTAAATTCCCCGACAACGGTAAGGATGGGGTTTAGACAGGGCCGGGCGGGTGGGTTAGGTAGAGGAAGGGAGGGGAAGGTGAGGGGAGGGCGTTAGAGGATTCCCTCAGAGGCCGCTCTGATTTCGGAGCGGCCTCCGAGGGAACGGGGGTAGGCTGCGCGGCTCGGCACGCGCCGGCTATACAAAATCGATAGCCTTGCGTGCGCCGATCCCGGATTTTAGCGGATACGCGCGGCTCCGCGCGTATCTACTAAAATCCAGCGTACTTTTGTTGGCGCCTGGAGCGCCAACAAAAATACGCCTATGCGCGCTATTTGAAAATCTACCCCTTAGGATTGATATACAATTCCTAGAAAGGAAAACAGCATAGAAGAAAAGAACATTTCAATAAGACCACAAAAATGGAGAATGGAATAATACAAGGAAACAAAAAGAAGAAAAAGCTCATCTAATTTCAACTACTCTCCTATCTATATGGAGACAAAAAAAGGAAGCCAGCTGTGGCGGTATATTTGGGGGTCTTTCCCTATTTTGCAAAAAGCCTTTCAATTGATCAGGATAAAAAGAAATGATACTTAAAGGTGCCATGTTTAATAACACACTTGCACGGAAATTGCAGAAGAAATGTCGCACTTAAATCTATCACTTGTTTTTTAAGCAAAAAAAGTTCCTTCTCAATTGGGTTTCTTTAGCAACATCAGTGAAAATAGCAAAGCGATGACCTAAAAAACTTTTATCAGAAAGATGAAAAAACATCTTCATTGTCCAAATTTTATCAGATTCAAGGGCAAAAACAACAAGTAAAGTTGCATAACCAGAAACATCAATTTGAGAATCCTGTGTCAAAGCTGTTAGATTATCTAAGGATTAATTTGCAAAGAACTCCCAGGAGGTAAAGATACTCACCTGGATAATAAATAAAAGGCTTTTGTAATACGGTAGGTGGAATAGAGGACTGAGGAATCTTAAGGACCTCAGTATAAAACTTCCTAAGCAGCTCAACTGCAGATAATGAAACAGATATAGGAAAATGTAATATCCTAAGATGCAAACACCTAGAACAATTCTCAAAAGCCTCTAATCTTCGTTGACAAACTTCTTGACCCTTAACCAGGATTCCATCAATTTTCCCTAAGGTCTCACATTTCTGTTTCCAAAAGAGATATACGTTGCATAGTAGAGATGTGAATCGTGTGATCAATCGTCTTAACGATCGATTTCGGCTGGGAGGGGGAGGGAATCGGATCGTCGCCGTTTGGGTTTTTTAAATATCGTGAAAATCGTGAAAATTGTGTAAATCGAAAACCGGCACACTAAAACATCCCTAAAACCCAACCCGACCCTTTAAAATAAATCCCCCACCCTCCCGAACCCCCCCCAAAATGCCTTAAATTACCTGGGGTCCAGTGGGGGGGAGGGCGGGAAAACCGGCACACTAAAACAACCCTAAAACCCACCCGACCCTTTAAAATAAATCCCCCACCCTCCCGAACCCCCCCCCCCAAATGCCTTAAATTACCTGGAGTCCAGAGGAAGGGTCCCGGTGTGATCTTTTACTCTCGGACCTCCGGTGCTTGTAGAAATGGCGCCGGCGCTACCTTTGCCTTGTCATATGACAGGTCAAAGGTAGCGCCGGCGCCATTTTGTTTTTTGTCCCTCGAGGTCAGCAGCGTAGGAGATCGCTCCCGGACCCCCGCTGGACCCCCAGGGACTTTTGGCCAGCTTGGGGGGGCCTCCTGACCCCCACAAGACTTGCCAAAAGTCCAGCAGGGGTCCAGGAACGACTTCCTGCATGCGAATCGTTTTTCCGTACGGAAAAACGATTCGTGGCAGGAGATCGCTCCCGGACCCCCGCTGGACCCCCAGGGACTTTTGGCCAGCTTGGGGGGGCCTCCTGACCCCCACAAGACTTGCAAAAGTCCAGCGGGGGTCCAGAATGACCTCCTGCAGTCGAATCATGTTTTCTATGGCCGGCGCCATTTTGCGCCGCCATTTTGCGCAAAATGGCGCCGGCCGTAAACAACACAATTCGACTGCAGGAGGTCGTTCCGGACCCCCTCTGGACTTTTGGCAAGTCTTGTGGGAGTCAGGAGGCCCCCCCAAGCTGGCCAAAAGTCCCTGGGGGTCCAGGAACGACTTCCTGCATGCGAATCATTTTTCCGTACGGAAAAACCAAAGGTAGCGCCGGCGCCATTTCTACAAGCACCGGAGGTCCGAGAGTGGAAGATCACAGCGGGACCCTTCCTTTGGACCCCAGGTAATTTAAGGCATTTTGGGGGGGTTCGGGAGGGTGGGGGATTTATTTTAAAGGGTCGGAGTGGGTTTTAGGGTTTTTTTAGTGTGCCGGTTTTCCCGCCCTCCCCTTTCCCCTCCCCCTTCCCCCGATTTACGATTTTTTGATGATAAATCGGGGGAATTGTTATTGTATCGCGGCTCTAACGATTTTTGACGATTTAAAATATATCGGACGATATTTTAAATCGTCAAAAAACGATTCACATCCCTATTGCATAGTAGCCTTTAAAATTTGGTCCTGCCCTGAAATCTGAGTTTGAACTTGAGCAATAGTAGAGCACAAGTTATCAAATCTAGCTCCCTATGATTGTTCCAATCCTTTGATGGCTATCCAAAGAGAGACTCCATAGTAATCTGCGCCGGTCTCTCAGAAGCACTGGCAGAAGACTAAATGCCAGTGGGATTCTGAGAGGACAACAAAACTGGGACTCCCCCCACAGGGGAATCATTTGGTACATCTTGTTCAAGTATCTGATTCGCCTGAAGCCCAGATATAAGCCCAAATTCTAGTACCGGTGGTGGACGGAGATCAGGGTTGAGAGAGATGGAATTAACAGCTTGACAGGAGAAATCCTGTCAAGCTGAACCAGTCCTGAAGGAATGCTTGAGCCTGAAGGTTGAAAATATCCCGAAATGGTCAGTTGGGTCATCAAAGAAGGAACTGATGGATTAAGGGGGGGAACCACACAGATTCTTTTCTCTTGATCCCCATAGTCCAGACGGGAAACAACCAAATAAAAACAAAGGCGAGCACTTACTTGGAAACTGTCGAAGGCAAAAAAAAATCCGTGCACCCCTTCGGCGCACATGGCTTAGGCCGCAGCTGCGCACCGCAGAACATTGGAATTTAAATGTCCCTCCTGACGTTCCAGGTAGATGACATCAGACATCCGAAAGGGTCATGGAACACAGCTGGAACAGGCACTGGGCAGCCAAGGGTCAAAAAGCAAGATTGGAAAATGCTCTTGATATTAAGTCGGAGGGTGTAGAGAAAAGCATTTTTTTCTGCTTTTCTGTACACTTACCCGGTGCCATCTATGGTTAGCGCCTGCCTTTGGGCAGGCATTAATTTCTGAGAATAAAATGTGGGGCTTGGCACATTTTACTTTCAGTATCCCGGATGACTAACTAATAGGCTCATCAACATGCATTTGCATGTGATGAGCACTATTAGTTTTTGCGAGTTTGGGCGCGTGTTTTCAAGGCGCTATTACCCCTTACAGTATAAGGGGTAATAGACGCGAGTCGAAAACACATGGCCAAACGGGTGCTGTACAGTGTGCTTGGCTGAGCGTACCATACTGAATTGGCCAATTAGGTGAGTCCCTGGAGTCAGAAAAGAAGCAAAAATCTAAATCCAAGCAAAGGTTGGGGCCGGAAGCACATTGTGTAATTCAGTAGGTAGGCTGAGGGTCAAGGTGAGCAGTGGACAGCATAATCAATAGACAGGCCACAGATCGAGGCAGGCAGCAGACAGCAAGCAACAGGTCCAAGCAGGGGTTCAGGTCCAGGCAGCAATCTGGGGAAGTCAAGCCCAAGCTGAAGCCAGAATCCAGGTGAGCAAGCCAAGGGGAAACAAGGGCTGAGAACAAGGCAGACAAGAGAAGGCAGGGAAACGAATAAGGTACAGACAGGGCAAGGATGAACAAGGAAGGGAACAGACAAAGATGAGATGAGAAATAGCAATATACACTGGAACAAGAAAGCATTAGGTGATCTGTTGTAGAGGCAAAGTGAAGGAGAGAGCTGTTAAGTACAAGAGAGTCGGTGACATCATCAAGAGGCACCGAGGATAGGATTACCACTGCGAGCCCTTTAAGGCTAGGTACTTCAGGCACGTGCACACCGAAGGGTAATTCGGGGGGGGCAGGGGGCGGCAGCTGGCAATATCCTGCACTATACTGAGCGGCACTGGCTCTCTGAGACATTGACTTCACCACGGGACTGGTCTGCCAGCGCTGGAGGTGAGTGAGATGCCCCGCGGGGCTGTTTCGCCAGCTGCCGAGCAGCATTTCAGAGAATGCTACCCTGGAGATTCTGGATTTCAGTTTTCTATCTAAAAGCCTAAATTTGGCTACCAGAACCTCCCTCTCACATTTTCCTATGTCATTAGTGCCCACATGTACCATGACAGTCAGCTCCTCCTGAGCACTGTCTAAAATCCTATCTAGGAGACGTGTGAGATCTGCCACCTTCGCATCAGGCAGGCAAGTTACTAGATGGTCCTCACGTCCACCAACCATCCAACTATCTATAATCCTAATTAATTGAATTGCCAACTATGATGGCTGACCTGATCCTTCCCTCTTGGGCAGTAGCCCTGGGAGACTTGTCCTTAGTGCGAGAGTACAATGCAGCATCTGGAGAGCAGGTCCTTGCTACAGGATCACTTCCTGCTACATCAAGATAATGGTCTCTGACCACGAAACCTTTCTGATCCAAGGCAGCACCAGGGATGCCAGATAGGAATTGGGACTTGGTCACTATGTCCCTGACGTTCTCATCTATATATCTCTCTGTCTGACTCAGCTCCTCCAGGTTTGCCACTTTAACCTCCAGTGATCATACTCATTCTTTCAGAGCCAGGAGCTCTTTGCACGAGGTGCACATGTACAATTTCTCACCAGTGGGTAAAAAATCATACATATGACACTTGATGCAAAAGACTGGAAGACCCTTCTCTTGCTGCTGCACTGCTGCCTTTATCTTAATTCTGTTGAGTTCCTAGTTAAGTTTAGGTTGCTATGGGGGTAGGAATGCATACAATTAGAGTCATTTAAATTTATTGGTGTTTTCACTATTAATCTGGTAGTGACCTACAAGGGGATAATTCAACTCTCATTAAGGGCTGGAGGAATAGTGTGATTTAGATAAGAGCCTGATTGATGTTTTATGAGAAAGTGTCTCTTGCCTATAAATCAAAGGATGAGCTAATGGTGGGTGGGAGGAAGGGAGGGAAAGGTAGACACTAGAATTAACTCCTTCTGCCTTGCTTTTTATCGCAGACACACATACACTCTAAAGAATATACCCCACTATTTCACCTCTCCCCAAACTTTTCTGAGTCCTAGGATTTACCAAAGCAATACCTACCGATCCTTTTCAGCCACAAAGAAGATGATCTTCTCTTCTCAATGCTCCCACTGGTTACAAGGCTTTAATAGACACAATGAGTTATTTAGGAAATTGACTATTCCAACTAGCTCTGATTTTGATACATATTTGAAATCTTCCCAATAACTAAGAAATTCAGCATTGGGAACAGCGAGAACGCTGTTAGAAAAAGTATTTCAAATAATTTGGATTTTTTTTGTGAAAATGCCAGGACAAATTCCTTACAGCTAAAAGGGGTTTCTTGGAAGAGAGAAAATAAGATGAATCGGCACCTCTCATAAGGTGTTTAACTGTGTTATATAGATTTTGTGAGTTATTAGCCACCTGAATTTATTTTTATAGAAATACGTTTTCTTGGCTGCCTCTGCACATTTTTGGTAAGAATTGACGAGAGCTATATAATTTGATTCATCAGCAGCAGCATGAGATTTACACTGCATATTGCTGCTGTCAGCTTCGATAGTACCTGAAAGCTACCACTTCCTTCTCCACTGTTTTCTGCCACCCCCTTCTCCCCCATGGCCACTACCAACTCATTCCCAACTATTCTGCTATAGCTTGCAGAAATAGTTGGGAATTAATGATCTAAGACAGCAATTCTCAACTGGTGTGTCGCAACACACCAATGTGTCCCCAAGCACCGGCAGGTGTGTTGTGCACTCCCCCTGGCCCAGCTGCTCTTCTCTCGCTCTCCTTTCATCCCAACAAGAGAGGTAGAATCCTTCTATTGCTGCC
The DNA here is from genome assembly GCF_901001135.1 of Rhinatrema bivittatum. NCBI lineage: Eukaryota > Metazoa > Chordata > Amphibia > Gymnophiona > Rhinatrematidae > Rhinatrema > Rhinatrema bivittatum. Next base: position 232,405,073 of record NC_042619.1, read on the forward strand.
ATTGCCGCTCGGGCTGTCAGCATGCTCCAGCCCAAGCGGGAACGGCACCAGTGTCAGTAGCAGCTGGCAACTGCATCATGGCCTTTTCTTCCTCTCTCCCCCACAGTCTAGAAGAGGAACTGATGTGTAGTGGGGGCATGGGAAGAAGAAAGGGCCATGCTGCATTCAAAAATAGTGGCAGCATTAACCCGAGGAGCAGCGCAGACCTGGAGAAAAACAGAACATCAGCTGATGATCCGAAATGGGAGAGAGCATCTTTAGTCACTGTGGAAATGGGATTCCTTTTTGGACCACAGGGGTTGGAGGAGGAGGCTGTTGCAGCTCCCATTTGTACTCCTGGGGTGGGTGGGGGAAAGTAAGCTTGAGAGCAAGATAGCATGTGTGTGAGAGAATGAAAGAGAATGTGTAAGAATGAGAACTTGTGTGTGAGAGAGATAGAGCATGTGTGTGATTGAGAGTGTGTAAGTGAGAAAGAAGGTACGCATGTATGTGATTGAGAGAGAGACTGGTCAGGGAGGTGATTGGTGTGCATATGAGAGAGAGAGAGACTGGTCAGGGAGGAGACTGATGTGTGAGTGTCAGAGAGAGTCTGGTCAGGGAGGTGATTGGTGTGCATGTGAGAGTGAGAGATTGATCAGGGAGGTGACTGTGTGTGAGAGATTGATTGATTAGGGAGGTGACTGTGTGTGAGTGCGAGACTGGTCAGAGAGGTGGCTGACATGTGAGAAAGAGAGAGACTGATTAGGAAGGTGATTGGTATGTGTGTGAGACAGAGATGGGTCAAGGAACTGACTGGTGTGTGTGCAAGAGTGACAGACTGGTTGGGGAGATAACTGGTATGTGAGAGACAGAAACTGGTCGTGGGGCCTAAGGAAGAGGAACTTGAGGACAGAGCTTCAGCAGCCATTGCTGCTTCTGGTATGTGCTACTGGCCTGCATGGATTGCATTGCTACTGTTTGAGTGTGTTCCATAATATAGGTGTAACGTTTAGGGATTAGTGTGTGTGCATTATTGCAGATCCTGGGAGTATGTTAGGTGCTATATTTCTGTTTTGATTTCTCCAAGTTTGCACTGCATGCAAAGTGTTTTTTTTGGGTTTGCATTCCAGTTTCTATTTCCATATTTGTAATATGTGGTCTTTCTGTATTTAGTGAAGGTTGGTTTTGAGTGTGTGACCACGGTGAAGTATTTTACTAGCATGTAGGCATTTGTATCATAGAAACATAAACATAAACATAGAAATGACGGCAGAAGAAGACCAAATGGCCCATCAAGTCTGCCCAGCAAGCTACGCACTTTATCCATTTTTTTTCCCTTTTTCTCTCTCCCACCTGTTACTATTGGCTTCCAGTACCCTCCAGCCCTAATTCTCCTCCACCCAATTTAGAGAGCAGCTCTGTATCTGCATCCAAGTGACATCCAGCTCAATTAGGGGTAGCAACCGCTGTAACAAGCAGGCCACCCCCTCGCCCCATACTCTTACCCACCCCTGTTTTTATTTTTTTTGTTTTGTTTTTTTTGGAAATAGCAGCCCTCCATCCTTCCGCTTCGTGAAGGTGGAACACCAACTACTGGCCACTGGCATCCCGCTCCGTGAATGCCTCTGTGGCTACTGCCGCTCCGTGCAGTGTTTGAATGCCTCTGTGGCTACTGCCGCTCCGTGCAGTGTTTGAATGCCTCCACTTTATTCACGCCCTCTAGACTTGATGGATCCACAGTGTTTATCCCACGCCCCTTTGAAGTCGTTCACAGTTTTAGACTTCACCACTTCCTCCGGTAGGGCATTCCAGGCATCCACCACCCTTTCCGTGAAGAAATACTTCCTGACATTGGTTCTTAGTCTTCCTCCCTGGAGCCTCAGCTCGTGACCTCTGGTTCTGTTGATTTTTTTCCGACGGAAAAGGTTTGTCGTTGTCTTTGGATCATTAAAGTTTTTCAAGTATCTGAAAGTCTGAATCATATCACCCCTGCTCCTCCTTTCCTCCAGGGAGTACATATTTAGATTCTTCAATCTCTCCTCGTATGTCATCCTATGAAGACCCTCCACCTTCCTGGTTGCCCTTCTCTGTACTGCTTCCATCTTGTCCTTGTCTCTTTGTAGATACGGTCTCCAGAACTGAACACAGTACTCCAGGTGTGGCCTCACCAAGGACCTGTACAAGGGGATAATCACTTCCCTTTTCTTACTCGATATTCCTCTCTCTATGCATCCCAGCATTCTTCTGGCTTTTGCTATCGCCTTGTCGCATTGTTTCGCAGACTTCATATCATTAGACACTATCACCCCAAGGTCTCTCTCCTGCTCCATGCACATCAGCCTTTCCCCCGCCATCGAATATAGTTCATTCGGATTTCCACTCCCCATATGCATGACTTTGCACTTCTTGGCATTGAATCTCAGCTGCCATATCTTCGACCACTCTTCCAGTTTCCTTAAATCCCGTCTCATTCTCTCCACTCCTTCCGGCATGTCCACTCTGTTGCAGATCTTAGTGTCATCCGCAAAAAGACAAACCTTACCTTCTATCTCGTCCGCAATGTCGCTCACAAAGATATTGAACAGGACCGGTCCCAACACCGATCCTTGCGGTACACCACTTAAAACCTCTCTCTCTTCAGAGAAAGTTCCATTTACCATCACGCATTGTTTTCTGTCAGTCAACCAGTTTTCAATCCAGGTCACCACCTCAGCACTCACTCCTAAGCTTCTCGTTTTATTCACCAGTCTCCTGTGCGGAACTGTATCAAAAGCTTTGCTGAAATCCAAGTAGATTACATCGAGCGCTCTTCCTCGATCCAATTCCTTGGTTACCCAGTCAAAAAAGTCAATCAGATTTGTTTGACAGGATCTTCCTCTGGTGAATCCATGCTGCCTCTGGTCCATCAATTCTCCGGACTGTAGATAGTTCACTATTCTCTCTTTCAACAGTGACTCCATTACTTTTCCCACCACCGAAGTGAGGCTAACCGGTCTGTAGTTACCAGCCTCCTCTCTGTTCCCACTCTTGTGGAGCGGGACCACCACCACTCTTCTCCAATCACTCGGCACCACTCCCGTTTCTAGGGATCTATTGAACAGGTCGCACAGCGGTCCCGCCAGCACATCTCTGAGCTCCCTCAGTATCCTTGGATGAATCCCATCAGGCCCCATGGCTTTGTCCACTTTCAGATTCTTTAGCTCTTCCCATACATTATCTACTGTAAATGGATTTTCATCTGTTCCACTTCCCTCCAGTTTCTTGTTGTGTAGAGATGGTCCTTCTCCAGGGTCTTCTTTAGTGAAGAAGTCTTATTTGTGAAGTCTATAGTGAAGTCTTATTTGAAGAAGTCTATAGTGAAGAAGTCTTATCAGTCTTATTTGTTGTGCTTTCTCAATAGGATATGCATTGGTAGTGAACTGTTGTCTTTTCTTAAGTAGGGCTATTGCACTTGGTAGTAGAGGGAGTTTGTGTTGCTGTTACTGAGATGACACCAGAATATCTTTTTTGTTTAGCAAGTTGTACTGGGAATGTCCTAGCTCTGCACCCATTGTTGGAAGTCGGGGGGGGGGGGGGGAGGGTGTTCCAGTGGATGTAGAGTGTATGTTTACATTTAGCTCCATGACAGTCATGTGTTCAGTGTGTCATGCATACCATCTGTCAGGTGTGTCCCGACAGAAAAAAGGTTGAGAACCACTGATCTAAGATAATTTTGTATGCATGACATTGGATGTATTAGCTGTGTGTTGGCTGCATCCCCAGAAATGGAATGCCACTGTGGTTCAAGTCAAAAGGATAATCCAAAAGGGGTCACCCTTGGCAAGCTCCTTAGGGAGTGATAGACAGGGTTATTTATTTAAATGCGTTGCTTGGGTTTGGGAGAATTGTTCTACCGGAGTAGGGGATGAATTAGGCAAGGTTGGAATGGTGGGAATTCGGGATATTAAGTGTAAATACAAATAAAAATAGGAATACCTTCAGCAATTTGACAAAAGAGTTGGCTGAGAGGGGGATATGATAGAGGTCTACAAAATCATGAAAAGACTTGATCAAGTAAATGTGAATCAGCTATTTACGCTTTGGGATAATACAAGGACTAGGGGGCACTCCTTGAAGTTAGGGAGTAGCACATTTAAAACAAATCAGAGAAAATTATTTTTCACTCAATGCACAATTAAGCTCTGGAATTCATTGCAGAGGATGTGGTTAAGGCAGAAAGTGTAGCTGGTTTTAAAAAGGTTTGGATAAGTTCTTAGAGGAGAAGTCCATAAACTGCTATTAATCTATAGGGAATATCCACTCCTTGTTGCTGGCATTAGTAGCATGGGATCTATTTAATGTTTGGGTATTTACTAAGTACTTATGACTTGGATTGGCCGCTGTTGGGGCCAGGATACTGGGCTTGATGGACTCTTGGTCTGAGCCAATATGGCATATCTTGTGCTCTTATGTTTTGGTATCCTCCCTCAACAAAGGAGACCTCTGCACAAATTACAGTAACATAATACCTTGGAGAGGCCATCAAGGTCATGGACACAGACCTGTTGGCATACTAGGTATGCAAGACCATGATCTGGCTGCACCTCCCCAAGGTCACCCAGCATTTCCTTTGCTGTCCACCAATAGCATGCCTAGTGAACATGTATTCTCAATGGCAAGTGACATTGTGAGTCTACATTGTTCATGATTGGCACCAGATTTGGTGGAAAAGTATGTCTTCCTTAATATATACCTCCCTCTGTTGGGATTCCCTGAATTTACATGTGGGAGGCAGGAGTATTCACTGCATAGCTACATCAAACCCATACCCATACTTTTTGGCCTTAGTGTCTTGCTGTGTTGCTGCCATTGCTACTCTTACTACCACTGCCTGGCCTGCTCCTCTTGCCCTGCCTCTCTCCTGGTAATGCTGGGGTGTTTTTTCCTCCATCTCCCAAAAAAACAAACAAACCATGGAATAAAGAAAAACTTTGTCCTCCCCTGACCCTCTCTAGATGCCTTGGGATCTTGCATCTTGCTGCTGCTGCTACCCATGACCTGGCCTGCCCTGTCTCTCTTGGTTCAGCATTTTGCTTTGTTGATGCCATTCCTCTTGCTGCCTCACTCTGTATAGAAGAAACCAAAGGTAGGAGCTTGAGGCTATCCAGTCACAATAAAAGGCACTATTCTCAGGAGTTTTCTATAAACACAGCCACAGATATGTTAATTGCCCTGACCAGTAAGATTCTAACAGAACAAAGGACTATCTCGAGAGTGACAGCAAATGGGCCACACCTGGGAAAACTAATCAGGGCAGTTCAGAGTTAGTCATCATGTGGTTGACATGACAACCTATGTAAATGATTCTTTGGGCAGTCACGCACACTAGAATCTTCCACAATATTGTATGTTATCTATAAAAGAAGGATCACATCCTGTATACGATGAGATGCTGGTAGTCAGTGTGTCAGAGACATGGCATCAGCATCTCCCAAGAATACTTATACTGAACAATAAACAATTATGCTTTCAACAAAAATCTAAGTGTTCTTGTCTCCCTGGCCATAAGCGTCATAAAAAATGGTATGGCGCTTAACAGTATGCTATATCCTGGGGTGTTGATTCCATTCTTCTGGTTGCGTACCCCTTACTTTCTGCCTTGGGGTGTTGATGGCACTGATTGTGCCACTTTTTCCTCGTTGGGTGCCTTGGGGTTTTCATGCCACTGTTTGTGCTGTTTTGTGACTGTCAGGATAATTTGGGAGACTTCGTGCCACTGTTGGCACCCTTTGCCCCTTCCTTTGTGCCTTGGGATGTTTATGTCATTGTTTGTGCTGCTATGTCTCTCTCTCAGTGTCTTGGTAGATCCTGCCACTGTTGGTACAGCTTTTAACTTCTCATGGTGCCTTGGAGTGTTCTTGCCACTGTTTGTGATGCTTTGTCCCTGTCATGGTGCCTTGGCCTGTTCATGATATTGTTCATTCTGCTTTACTCCTCACATGGAGCCAAACTTGGCCTGTTTATGCCGCTATTAGTGCTGTTTTGCCCCTTTTTTGGTGTCTTGGGGTGTTCATGCCTCTGTTTGGATTTCTTGCCACTGTTCATGCCACTTTTGGTGCCAATTTTACCCCATTCTTAGAGTGCTGTTCCCTTTGCTGATGATGCTTGCCTGCAACTTACTTTAAACTTTGATAGAAAACCCCAATGTTAAAGCCCCAAAGCTGGAAGCTTTGCTTCCGCCTTTGACATTAACGGAAACGAATGAAATGACATAACGAAATAAACAAATGAACTTTGGAACCGAAACAAATGAAAGAAATAAAAAATGGCAGCTAAACTGATACAGCAGACCAAAACATGTATTTTTTATGTGCACACCCCTAGAGCTAAGGAATCCTCCCACTGCAGTACATTCTGGAAATAGAGAAACTGAAACACTGTACTGTGTGAGGCACGCTCAGGGACACACTGTGCTGTGCAAGCATTTGTTCTGCTGCAATGAATGTGCTTGGGGATCTTAATTCAATAAAAAATAAGACCTTTGCTCTTTTGCTATTTATTATTCTCTCCTATGCCTTTTAGAAATGCACGTACAGGGTAAACTGTCCAAAGCAGCAATATTTGTACTGCTATACAAAAGAAAGCCAGGGTCAGATTCTAGCAACAGCTCAGCCTCGAGGCCAAGTTAACCGCAATGTGATCAAGTGATTCACCTTGTTCAGGTTTCCACATTTCAGTTTTCATCTAAATAATTGTTTAATCCTGATGAGCAGCTCACCGATTAATTCAGTACAAAGTGTATACAGTAAGACACCTTTTATCCAGAGTGGCTGGGGCCAGGTTTGTTCCAGACAATTAATTTTTCTAGATGGTGGAAGTTCTGGAGAATTTTTTGATAAAAGAATTTTGGATAATGGGAGTTTTTCCGGGTAACAGAACATAAGATGCCAATCAATTTTCAGATAGTAGTATTTGAGGACAATAGTATATAGGCTGAAGGCCATGATTTCGTGCAGATAAAGGTGCAGTCTGAATAAACTAAGGCACATGTATACATACATGCTGCTTGAATAACTAACTCTGCTGATTTAGGACCATATTCAGTAGGCATTATTTCCCATAAACACAGAATGGAGGAAAACAAAATCAGGCATTCAGTGAACTAATGTCAGAAGCTGAGGGCTCCACTGGCCATCCCCTTTCCTAGCTGAAGAGTTGACAAGTTATCTCCAAATGTCAAATTCCATTTTTAACATGATTAACTGAAGTGGGAAGAAGAGAAGCTGCTAGAAATGAGACTAGTATAGAGAAACCATGAAAAAAAGAACAGAAAAATGAAGGGTTATGGGGAAGATGAATGCGGTGGAACAGAGGACAAAGAGCAAAGTGGAACCTAGAAATGAACTTTCAATCAATGTGAGAGGTAGCCAACAATACCATAACCTCAATTATTAGCGCTACCCGAATTAGAGAAATCTATCTAATGAGCCTTGTGTATCTGGAGAAAATGAAAAACCAACTATTTCCAACAACATTCTGAGTAAGATTTTAGGAGGATAATTTTCTGTAGTGTGCATCACTCAGCACATACATGCATGCCCCTTAAACTGTGCTGTGGAAGCCACACAGTTTATAAAAATATTGCTTCTCTTCACCCCTGATATTCTGCACATATGTTTCAGTGCGCACACATGGTTTTTTTTTTCTGCAGGGATCTGCATAGTTTATCCCCCTGTTTTCTAGGCGTATGTGCATATATTTTATGCAGAGGCAGCTTATTTTGAGACGTAAGTTACGCTCTTACAAACCCCGCCCTGGAACACCCTCTTTCTCCTTGCCTATTTTTCCGCATGGCAGCAACAGTACGGGCACACTCCTGCCCTTCTGAAAATTCACTTGCCGTGCACAAAACCGACTTATCTGCGTGCATGCCAATTTTACATGCAGAACCCTCACATTAACCTTTGAAGATTAGATTACCCACTAAAAGTGTTTATGCAAATGCGAGACGCGGGAAAGGATAGTTAGGTCTAGTGGAAACTATTTAGGGAGGATACTGATGGAGAAATAGATGAAGGTGTAGAGGTTCAATGGGTACAAATTAAGAGCAAGAAGGTTAGTAAGACATGAACGACTAGTGTATGTTATAAAGATCCCCGTGTCATTAGGCACCAGATTCTAAAGATGTTCTCCCTGCTGCTCTCTGCTTTCCAGGGGGAGAGAAAGGAAAGAACCCCTTACCTTAAATCTTCTGCCTATGGAAGCAGTCATCTTAAATCCAGCCTTGGCCGAACGTCCAGGACTGTCCTGCAGTCCCCAGGAATGAAAAAGGGCACTTTCAGAACTGCCTGTGCCGAGACAAAGTCCACAGGTGCTTTTAACCCACAGACTTTGCACCAGGCCCAGGGCAGTTCAAAAGAATGCACATCCCTATTCTCTCCCTAAGAGACGAGTTACAGTAAAGCCCACTCCTGAAAGGTATTGCCTCGTGTGATGAAGACTCCAGGAATGGAGCCAAGCCGCTGAATGTGAAGGGTTAATAGTGGATTGATTCCAAGAGGCTTTGTGTCAAATAGTATCTAATGAATTCACTGATAGATACTAAAGATAATTTCACACTAAAGATGTCTTTCTGGACCTGTATAGTCTGGATTTATGGCTCAATTAATTTTGTATTTTTTTAAGGCTTTATTAGAGCTCAATAAAAAATTATACACTGTATGCACAATGGATAACATACAGTGCAAGAAGCCAACACAATGTCCTTTTTAATACAAAATTCAAATATCTAATCACATGTATGTAAGGGAGAGTCCCAAATTTGCCTTTACAGGAATGCTTCTCACTAGACCCTTAATGCAGCGAGTGATGTCAGAGTAGGAGTGGTAGGGGGTTGGTATCCCCCAGTGAGACGTGTCAGCATTTTAACAAAGCTTCTGTGCCCTGGTGAGTAACAGGGCTCCTTGGGGACACCTTCTCAGTAAAGAAGTGCTGGTTGGGATGTGTCTCTCCAAAGGGAGAGGTCGTTCTCGGTGGAAGGGCTTCTCTTTCAATTGAGAGGTGGCTGTAGGGTGTGTCCTATCATGGGAAGATGGCTGGAGCCCAAGAATGGGGTGCCCAGGCCTTCAGGATTGGGGAGGTCATGTCTTGGGGGTCAGATGTGTGCTGAGGATTCCTAGGTTTCCCGAAGATCCAAGACAGAGGGATTTCTTTCAGAAAGGGGAAAGAGTAATTTCCTGAATTTTGAGATGTCACAAGGATAATCTCAAAGAATAGAGGTGTAAATCCCTACTCCTCACCTGTCCAGGAAAATTGCTTCTAAGCTGGGGAAAGAGGGTGGTTCCGAGGAGCTGGAGTCCAGTGAGATCTGCCGGATTTGGAGGTCTGCTTCCTGAGCTCCTTCCCAGCCTTAGACGTTCCTGACTTATGGTGAGGATTGTTCCAGTTGGATACCGGGATGCGGGGAGAGCTGCACCCAAGAAAGCAGGTATCAGGGGTTGGGCCCAGAAGGAGAGGGCTCTTGTCCCAGAGAGCTTACCTTGTAATGGTGTGCAGCATTTTTTACTGTGAGACTGAGTTTCTTTTTTTTCTTTTGTGGTTCTGGTAATTCATTTTTCCTGTACTGTTTGGTACACTAAACCTTGGTGTATCGGATGTGGATTGTGTATTTTCCTGCTATTAGTGGCCAGTAAAGAACTTTTATTTTTGGACAACATCTACTGAGCGCTGTATGAGGGGTTTTTGTTGTTGTTGTTGTTGTTGTGCCTTGCAGGACTGGCTTGCAGAAGAGCTTCAGCAGGGGGGGGAACACCACTAAGGGCTTTCCCTTTTCGGGAAAGGCCTGGGTACTGCTCTTGCTCATGACCTCCCCAGCCAGCCCCTCACTTCGGCCTGCTTTTTTCACTTGGTTTCCTCTCAGACTGTTCTTACCTCATGGGAGCGTCCCGTGTTCCTCCGCACTGACCCACACGTGTGACTTTATGCCCACCGAGCGCAGAGGCTTTCCCAGAAGCATACTGGGGGGGGAGGGATAACGTTCAACTATAGGTGAATACGTTTACAGCAAAGTTCTGCCAGCAGACAAAGTGGCTGCAAATGTCACCAGGAACTTTGCACCTGTGGCTAAATTTCAAAGCAGGAGTGCCCCCTCCCCCGCCCTGGTGAATTGCACTCATCCTGCTTACGTGCTCCCCCCTCACACCTTTATTCTCGCCCCGGCTTTGCTCATCCACTCGCCATTTCCCCTCCCCCACCAGCTGTCGCGAGCTCCCTCTCCCCCCACTAACCATACAGTGCTCTCCATCGCCCCCTGTCCCACCCTCCGACCCCATGCAGCCTCCCTGAAGTCAGCCATGCCAACTCGGGCTGTCTGCTTCTCTTGTATGGAAAGTGGGTACTGAAACAACTGCTTAACCAAAAAACAAACCAAAAAAAAAAGCTAAACTAACTAAATGTGGCCCTGCAGTGCAGGAGAGTCGGGTTGGAGTCCTCTGTCCGTAGGATGGTGCTGGCGGCACGGCTCGGCTCCAGAGTGGCAAGGGAGAAGGGGAGGGCAGCCACTGCTAGGGCAGTAGCCCTGAGGATTAGCCCTGCAGGAGCCTTTCTCCAGCCACCAAGGATATTGTCACCTGTCTAGGGAAGGCAAGGGTTCCACGGGTGGGACAAAATTAGAAGCAACCAAGACCGTGATTAGAATTTACTGTACAAGGAAAATCGCCACGGGCCATTTGAACTAAAAAAAAAAAAAACAAACTAGGAGCAGTAAGATTTTTGATTCATTTCCCATAGCAATTAACAAAAGCAATTTCTTCTCCTGGGATGTTTCACCAGGAGGTGCATGTACACTTTATAAACACTGTAAATGGTGCAAATGATATATTCCTCCATCTGTCACCAGCCAAAAACACCAGAGAAGCACTGAAGAGAATAGAAAGAGGCAACACTTATGTCATTTACAACTGACTGACTCAGAAATTATTAATAATTAGGGATGTGAATCGTTTTCCATATCGTCTTAACGATAGAAATCGTGTGGCAGGGCAAGAAAATCGTCTTAGGCACGATTTTTTAGTTAAAAAATCGTTAAAAATCGTTTTTTCCGATTAGTGCGCACTAACTCGAGTTAGTGCGCACTAACGGGAGTTAGTGCGCACTAACTGGGAGTTAGTGCGCACTAACTGAAAATGATACAATTTGACACTTTTCAGGTCAGTTAAGGTCAGTTTAGGAATGAATATGTATTCCTATTGGCTGCCCTCTTATTTATTCATGTTACCAAGTTTCCTACTGACAGTATATGGGGGATGGGAAATGGAAACAGTTGGTAGCTTGACAAAACAAGTAATGTGATCAGTCAATGTGACTAGAACTTGTGCCCTAACCCTGATACCAGGGGTATTGTGATCTTCCTGCACACAGTGCCCTATCCCTATTAATACCAGGAGTGTTGTGATCTTCCTGCACACAGTGCCCTATCCCTAATACCAGGGGTGTTGTGATCTTCCTGCACACAGTGCCCTATTCCTGATACTGGGGGTGTTGTGATCTTCCTGCACACAGTGCCCTATTCCTGATACCGGGGGTGTTGTGATCTTCTTGCACACATCCCGGTATCAGGGATAGGGCACTGCATGCAGGAAGATCACAACACTCCTGGTATTAATAGGGATAGGGCACTGCATGCAGGAAGATCACAACACTCCTGGTATTAATAGGGATAGGGCACTGCATGCAGGAAGATCACAACACCCCTGGTATCAGGGATAGGGCACTGTGTGCAGGAAGATCACAATACCCCGGAGGAGTGAGGGTCAGGCAGCTCCCCCCTGTCTGTGAAGCCAGCCTCTCACTAGTAATGCAGGGAGGGAGCTGTCTCAGACTTCACCATCCTCCCCCCCCCCCCTTACCCACACACCATTCACTAGCTGGGACATGGGGGAAGTCAGGAGTGAGGGTCAGGCAGCTCCCCCCTGTCTGTGAAGCCAGCCTCTCACTAGTAATGCAGGGAGGGAGCTGTCTCAGACTTCACCATCCACCCCCCCCCCCCTCACCCACACACCATTCACTAGCTGGGACATGGGGGAAGTCAGGAGGGAGGGACAGGCAGCTCCCCCCTGTCTGTGAAGCCAGCCTCTCACTAGTAATGCAGGGAGGGAGCTGTCTCAGACTTCACCATCCTCCCCCCCCCCCCTCACCCACACACCATTCACTAGCTGGGACATGGGGGAAGTCAGGAGTGAGGGTCAGGCAGCTCCCCCCTGTCTGTGAAGCCAGCCTCTCACTAGTAATGCAGGGAGGGAGCTGTCTCAGACTTCACCATCCTCCCCCCCCCCCCCCCCTCTCACCCACACACCATTCACTAGCTGGGACATGGGGGAAGTCAGGAGTGAGGGTCAGGCAGCTCCCCCCTGTCTGCGAAGCCAGCCTCTCACTAGTAATGCAGGGAGGGAGCTGTCTCAGACTTCACCATCCTCCCCCCCCCCCCTCACCCACACACCATTCACTAGCTGGGACATGGGGGAAGTCAGGAGTGAGGGTCAGGCAGCTCCCCCCTGTCTGTGAAGCCAGCCTCTCACTAGTAATGCAGGGAGGGAGCTGTCTCAGACTTCACCATCCTCCCCCCCCCCCCTCACCCACACACCATTCACTAGCTGGGACATGGGGGAAGTCAGGAGTGAGGGTCAGGCAGCTCCCCCCTGTCTGTGAAGCCAGCCTCTCACTAGTAATGCAGGGAGGGAGCTGTCTCAGACTGGTATCAGGGTTAGGGCACTGTGTGCAGGAAGATCACAACACTCCTGGTATTAATAGGGATAGGGCACTGTAAGAGATGACTGTAGTAGATTGAATAAAGATCTGATGTTTCTGCTCTCCTCACACCAAACAAAAACAACACACAAGCAGAGAAGCCCTTCTTACAAAGCTGAGCTAGTGAGTTAAGTAGGAGGAAAAGTAAACATACTGGTGCCAGTGTGGCTACTTAAAAAATACACTTACCAACAATCAATTACATATATTTGAACTGTGTACAGTTCCAGCCAGGACCACCTTTCTAAAATGCACAGTGATTGGCAAATTCAACATGCACTAGCATTTCAGGTGCCTGCTAACAAAAATAATAAACAAACAAGTTCTAGTCACGTGAGTGCTGATCATTACATTACTTTTTTTGTCAAGCTTCCAACTGTTTCCATTTCACATCCCCCCAACCATATTGGTAACATCAATAGATAAGAGCACAGCCAGCCAATAGGAATACATACATACATATTCATTCCTAAGTGACCTTTACTGACCTGGGAAGTGTGAACACTTTGTTTCATTTTCTGTTGGTGTTCGTTAGTTTCCAGTTCCATTTCCCATCCCCCCAACCATCACCTCAGTGGTAACCTTGGTAACATCAATAGATAAGAGGGCAGCCAGCCAATAGGAACACATATTCATTCCTAACTGACCTTCAGTGACCTGGAAAGTGTTTATTTGTATCATTTTCAGTTAGTGCGCACTAAATCGAGTTAGTGCGCACTAACGGGGAGTTAGTGCGCACTAACTCGAGTTAGTGCGCACTAACACGATTTAACGATTTTTAACGATAAATCGTTAGAATTTCTATTGTATCGTGTTCTATAACGATTTAAGACGATATAAACATTATCGGACGATAATTTTAATCGTTGAAAAACGATTCACATCCCTATTAATAATAACGTGATAAAACTGTCATACCTGGGAACTTTAGATGTACAGTCGTTCTGAGATTATCAGGATTAGTTTGGGGGGTGGGGGGTGCACCAACCTTTTCCTTCCTCTCTCTCATACACACACTCACACACTCACTCATTCAAATATTCACTCCCACACTCTCTCTCTCTTACACACATACTCTCACAGTTCTCATGCTCCCTACACACACTTTCTAACACACATGCCTATTCTCACTTACACACATGCTCACTCACACACACATCCTCACTTCTCTCCCTCTCATATACACACACATATTCTAACACACTCACACACATGCTCACTCAGACACACCCACTCTTACTTCTCTCCTGGCACCCACACCCACACAGGCTCAGCGCGACCGGGTGTGCATACTGTGCATTTGCACGAGGCGGCACACCCGGGGAGGCGGCGGGCTGCCAGCTGAGCCTAACCAGCTGGAGGCTGACGAAGAAGAGAGTGTGGGCCTCCTGCTATCTTTGGGTCGTACAGTCCACCAATCTTCCTGCTTGGGGGGGGGGGGGAGAGAGCGGAAACTGTGTGCGGGCATGTGTCTGTGCGAGACTGCGAAAGAGTCTATGTGTGTGTCTGTGTGAGAATCTGTGTGCCTGTGAATGTGTCTGTGTGAGAGCGTGTGTGTTTGTATATTTGTGTGCCTGTGAGAGCCTATGTGCACATATAGGCTCTCACAGGCACTCACACACACATACACACTTAAGGGTAGATTTAAAAGGTGCGCGTGTGCATCCATGTGCGTGTGCTTCCTGGCGCTCACACATGGACACGCCCATTTTATAACATGCGCATGCCACATGTGCGGGCGACACGCGCGGACTGGGAGAGAACTTTCCTAACCCCCTGCCTAACCTTCCTTCCCCTTCCCCTCTGCTCCCCACCCCCTAAATCTAACCTACCTTACCTTTTTTTTTAATTTTGTAAGTTGCTGCTCCTCTGGAGCAGAAGCAATGTACATGCGCCAGCCAATTGGCCGGCGTGCGCTACCCCGACACAGCGGCAAATGGCCGCTGCACCGGCCACCTCTAGCCCCGCCCCTCCCCTTTCTCTGGGCCTGGCACTTATTCGTGTACCGGGGTTTACGCATGTGGCTGAGCCTGTTTGAAAATTCACCCGGTGCGCGTAAGGGCCAGCGACACACGTAAACCCCAGGATTTACGTGCGCCAGGCATTTAAAATCTGCCCGCTAATGTATCTGTGTGGGTGAGGGAGAGAGGGAGTGTGTGAGAGAATGAATGTGTTATTGTGCATGTGTGTGAGAGAGATGATAAAATTTGTGTGGCCCTACCTCTCCCAATCCATGACAATCTCAGGGTGACTGACAATCAGATCCCAGGTATAGAAAGAAGATTTTTAAATCCTTATTACTATTAATTATTGGGTGCAATTTGATGATTCTGCTCTTTTGAGATATTTTTTTTGGGGGGGGGGGAATAGAACATTTTTTAATTATTGGATATTTTTATTTATCTGATGTCTTGAAATATTTTATTGGTGTTTGGGAAATTTTCAATATTCTATTTATTAACTGGTTTGAAATATTCTTTTTATGACTATGACTTTACTATTATGATTAATGTTTTATATTTCTTGATTTTATTTAATCTTTTTATGAAGAATGGTAATGTTTCTATTTTTCCATTGTTGCTCTGCATATAGAGGTTGGCTTGTTGTGAGTTCCAGTTCAGTTCTTCTCAGCACATTTCTGTTCATACGTTCTGATCTCTTTATTCTGTATTTGGTCAGGGTCTCTCTGTGCTCTGCATATGTGACCAAGGTGAGGTATTTTGCTGGAATGTAATTTCTGTGTAGGGATCTATAGTAGCCTAGTTTCCTAATAAGAGCTATTATTGGTGTTCTAGGGCCTGGTATAATATGTGCAGTGTTGCCTTTTCATAGATAAGGCTGTTAGGGTTGTTTTGGTATGGGAGGTTTACTATATTGTAATGGTATTTCTGTTTGCTCATGACTTTCTGAGGGCCAAGCTCACATCCAAATGCGCATTACAAAAAGTCTAATTCCATAGGAGCTCCAGGGTTCTTTTTTGCAGTTTTCTGGTTGGCACCACAGGAGTGCATGTAAATATAATATGCATGATGTAAGTGATATTTTTGCCTCAGAAGACTGTACTTTTGAATGTTCTTTTTCATGTAAAATTTGTCATAAATGCATAATTTTATTGTGTGTGTCTGTAAAGGGTGTGGGAGTGTGTGTGTGTGTAGGGGGATGGCATGTGTGCAAGGCTGTAAGGTTTGCCTAGGGTACCCAATACACTTCCTTATCCATGGTTTCTGGATGGGGTGGGGGTGGGGGGGCTTGTCAGTTTTTAAAAATATAGATTGTAGGACGGAGCCGGGCTTTTTTGACAAGTCCGGGACAGAGACTGAATGGGGTAGAGAGCACAGTAATTTTTTGCACAGGGCAGCAAAAAAACCAGCACCGGCCCTACACCCACACACTCTAACACACTCACATGTTCACTCCCTTACTCTCTTGCACACACATGCTCATTCGTACTCTCACCCTTCTCATGCTCCCCACACACACTTTCTAACACACTCACATGCTCATTCTCACTTACAACATACTTACACACACACACACATTCTCACTACTCTCCCTCTCATTTACACACCTATACACGCATTCTAACACACTCACATACATGCTGACCCAGACACACTCTCACTCTTACTTCTCGCCTCACACACTCACGCACATGCTCACTCACTCACTTCTCTTTCTTTCCCACAGTCTCTCTCTCTCTCTTTTTAATTCCCTCCCCTTCCTTCTCTTGAATTCACCAGCAGCAGCAGCAGTCTCCTCCTTCAGGCCTTTGCAAATAACAGGGCAACAATTCTTTCTTTGGCAGTGCAGCCAATAAAGGCGGTGATTACTACTTTTCTTCCCACCTGCATGGGGCCATGTGATAGGATGTCTGATTTCACACCCAGAGTTTACCAGTGTTTAGCTGGAGACTCAGCAGTTCCATTAGAATTCCAGAGTCCCTGGGTCAAATCTAGATAGTTCCTAGGTATGAATATTACAAGCTAAAACAGATTGCCTTAGCTCAGGGCTTCTCATATTTGTTCTGGGGGACCCCACAGCCAGTCGGGTTTTCAGGATAACCAGGATGAATATGTTTGAGATAAATTTGCATGTGCTGGGTCTCTAAAGCTTGCAGATTTATTTCATCTATATTCATGGTGAATATTCTGAAAACCCGACTGGCAGTGGGGTCCCCTTTATCTTATCTTTAGGCTTAAATTAAGTTCAATAGATTTGATTTTCAGACCTGAGCAAAGAAAAATACTCAATGAATAGAGTTGTGCACTTGTCTTGGACATTCACAGAAATGGCTAAATAAGTAAGAAAATCAACTATTTGCTGGCATATTAGACTAACTTGAAAATGCCTCTGTAGCAGTTTTGTGTTAACCAAAGTACAAATGGAATAAGATGTGGAAACCCTGAAGGAATGGCAAGAAAGATAGGATGGATGCCAAGCTAAAACAGAACCTGTGAGCGGGTCCCAGAGACCTGGGTCTCCTGGCAAACACCGGAAAGCTCAGGGTGCCGCTGCTGAAGTGGCCCGCAAACCTCTGGGCTCCGGAAGAGGATATCACCTGGGCCCATGCAAGCGGCAGGAACGTAGAGGAGCGTCGGCCATAAAAAGAAGTGGGGGAGCATCGGCCACATGGCCAGAAGGAGCAGGGGGAACACCAGCCATGAGGCATAGGAAGGAGTAGGGGGAGCATTGATCTGCATGGCCGGAGAAAAGAGGAAGAGAACTATTGGTCGCACAGGCCCAGAAGGAGGAAGCTGGAGGGGTTGAGGAGGGGACAGAAATGGGTAGCATGTCTGAGAATGAGAGAGAGAATGTGTGTGTGTGTGAGGGAGGGAGGGGGAGAGGAATGGGAAACAAGAGTTTGAGTGAGCATGGGTGTGAAAGAGAGTGTACGTGTAAGCTAACTTTCCCTAGGAGCATCAGGATGCTAATGTGATAGGGGCAAAGGTAGTAAAGCAGTCAGCTGGTTCCATTTTGTAAACAACCATGCAGGCCTGGAGCTCTAGAGGGGGTCTCTGGGCACCCACTAAACCTGCAAGGATGTCCCAGCACGGTCCTGGGTGGTGGGTCAGGAGGGGAGGACTCTGGGGGCGGTGGGGGAGGGTTGTCAAAAGGAGGGAGTTTGGGTGGAAGGGGCAGAGCCAGCATCCATGGTTACGCATTTTTAACTTTTATATTTTTAACTTTGGCCACCTCCAAGGGTGATGGGGGTCTGGAGAGAACCTCAGGGGTTTTGCCACACCTGGAGAAGGAATACTTAAGGCCCACAGCTCAAGGCCACCATCACATATTTTTTAGGGGCTCTGCTTAGCTGTGGTATTTTTCCCCTGTGGTATTTTACTGCCGAGGAAAATACCGCAAGGTTTACTAAGCTGTGGTAGACTCTGGAGAAAATACTGCAGCTTAGTATAGAATAGGCCCCTTTGATTATAAGCTCTTTGGGGACTGGGAAATATCTATCAGGCCAATACAGAACGGTGCGCTCAGCCGAGCGCACCATTATCCCCCGTCTGTACGCACGTTTTCAACACGCTATTATTACCCCTTACACAGTAAGAGGTAATAGCGTGTCCAACCCCCCAAAAACTAATAGCACCCGCAACATGCAAATGCATGTTGATGGCCCTATTAGTTATTCCCGCGTCATACAGAAAGTAAAATGTGCAGTCACGCCGCACATTTTACTCTCAGAAATTAACCCCTGCCCAAAGGCAGGAGTTAATTTCAGCCGGCACCGGTAAAGTGTACAGAAAAGCAGAAAAAACTGCTTTTCTGTACACCCTCCGACTTAATATCATAGCGATATTAAGTCAGAGGCCCCAAAAATTAAAAAAAAAAAAGAAATCAGCCCACGGCTCATGGGTTGGAAGACGGACACTCAATTTTGCTGGTGTCCATTTTCCGAACCCGTGACTGTCAGCGGGTTTGACAACCGATGCCGGTAAAATTAACTGTTGGCGCTGACAACCACCCCTTCTGCCAATAAGGAGGTGCTAGGGACACGCTAGTGTCCCTGGCACCTCCTTATTACCACGGGCCCTCATTTGAATACAAAATCGCGTGCCCAGGAGAGTGGCCTGAGCTCGTGTCGGGAGAGCGGGCCCTTGCCTCGGAGCGCCGGGTCTCCCGCGCATTTTACTGTATCGGCCCGTATGAGAGCTGAATGAAATCTATTTTGAAGTGGTTGACCAGTCACAAAAGGTGGAATAGAAATTAAGTACTCTTAAAAGGGACCCTCCCTGGATAGTTCCCTAAACAGTACCTGCAAGTTGGATGCAGACTCCTTCCCAGTAGGAAACTTGAAATTCCTCCTGAAACACTTCAGAAAAATCTGACAGATTCTTCCAACAGCAACTCTGCAAGTAGATTTCCCAGTCTGGCAGTGCTCAAGATGGCTCCATACCAAAATCCATTTGTCAGAACTCTTAAGGTAATCTCCCAGCAAGTATAAGGAGATTGGGACTGAATCCCCTCTTCCAATAGATCACTTCTTGGTCCATTAAAATCTCCTTACATCCTAGGGCTCGGACACCCCACGCTTGGGTCCCATCCACTAACTCAGGACTGGAGACCTGAAGGCCAAAGGGGACTCGTGAGTTTTCTTAAACACACACTCCCTGCAAGAAACCTCTTACGGAGGAGTATCAGGGAACATTACACACTCCTACTTTCTCTCTGACATCCTACATTCAGTGTCTATGAAGACTCTTGTGCATACACAGCCAGACTTTCAAAATTGCCCTCGATACACCTTTTGCACACATAAGTGGGCATGCTGCACATGTCAGCCCTGTATGTTGTACTTTAACCATTAAAAAAAAAAAAAAAAAAAAGCACATATATTCTATGCACAAAATAGCTGTAACAATGCATGTGTAGTAATAACCCAGAATTAAACTTGAAGATGGGTATTTTAGAAAGTATACACGCATACCATTCTGAAAATACTTCATTGCATGTGTACATGGAATCACCAGTTCACCGATACCTCCATCAGTTCGACTGCACCCTCTAGCACTTCACCCTGAATCCTCACCAGTTCACCAGACCTCCCACCCAAAAAGTGCAGACACAAACAAGTCCAATTTCAAATGCGCCAGTCAATTAGCAAGCACAAAAGTGTTCGGACAAGTTTAGTACTGTATGGGTGCATACCACTTACAAAATAGCAAACTGCACACATACTCATGAACCCTGCCCTCCAACACCCGTAGAGCACCCGGTTTTTACCCTTTAAAATTTACATATGATACTATAAGTACACGCATACTCTGGAGGTTTGTAAAATATCATATGTGTGCGAACATGCTACTTATACGTGTATTTTTATGTGTTCAACCCCTGTGTAGCTCTTTGAAAATTCACCCAATAGTAAGGGACACTTTGATGACACCCTTATAAGTACAAGCCACTATACTTCTAAAGCCACATCTAGCTAACACAAACCATACAATAGTATAGACCAGTGGTTCCCAACCTGGGGTTTGTGGACCCCTAAGGGTCAGTGAGACCATCACAGGAGGTCTGCCAGAAGGCAGGCAACCAAAATACAACTGCTGAGAAATTAGAGCGGGTTGACCCCGCCTCTGAGGAGCTCTACTCTACGGCTCTTGCAGCCTAATCCCATGCTGAGAAAGGTATGGATTGCATCCTCAGGTAGACCAAACTGGTGCAGAGAGGAGACAGGGAAAGGGCAGGTGATTTGCCACCACAAGGAGTCTGAAGCTCCACACCAGGCACAGCACTCAGCAGGGTGATGATCCTGAGGAGTGTTTCTGGCCACTGCTACATGTGCTCTGGCTATCCTGCTGGCCTGGCAGCGAGGGGGGAAAGCTGCATTGAGAGAGTAGTAAAGCCATGGTAGGGAGATGGAGGGAAGGGGCCATAGTAGGGTCAGCACTCAGAAAGGGCCAAAGAAGGAGGGGAGGTCACAGGAGAGGGCAAGAGGGAGCGCACAGGAGTGAAAGCAATTGAAAAAGGCTTTAAGAGGAAGGAAGGTAAGAAGGAGTGCTCTAAACTGCTTGGCACCTTATAGGGATGCCTTAATCGTGGTGCTGCAACAGCCTCCTGTTTTACTGAGATTTGTGTTTGAGTGCTTTGAAAATGCAGCTACAATGTGTTGTTGTGCTAAGATATTTGAATTCTTATCTAATTAGTACTGTGCTGATTTTATTGAGAGGTGTTATTCTCTTAGTCTTGCTGTTGACCCATTTCAAGTTTAGTCCTGTTCTACATTTTAGCTCGGTTACGCCTGTCATTGATGGACATCAAGATTAGTCCTTACTGAAGTCTCCTTCAGACTGTATGTTAACTTGCAAATATGTTGCACCCTGCGTTAGATGAATTTCTTATTCAAAGAGATGGGTAATAAATCCCATGAAGGAAGGGGAGAAGAGAGGAAGGAGCGCGGGAAGGAAAGCACTCAAGAAAGGGCCTTGAAGGGGAGACCAGGTTGAAAAAGGGGTCCACGCTCCCCAAAAAGGTTGGGAACCCCTGGAGCCGGGTGGGGCTTGCAAAGTTAATGACTTCCATTGGTGCCGGGTGGGGGAGGTGGCAGCCGCCGCTGACCAATGAGCAGGTGTCGGGGGTGTGCGTCGGAGGAGGGTCCCGCCCCCAGTGGCCCCTGAGCATGCCGTCCGGGCAGGGAGAGGAGAAGCGACTGTAGGAGACATCAGGATGAAGACAAAAACCAAAGGCGTGCAGAGAGTGGAACTTTATGGATTTTGTGGCTTTTTCTTTGCGTTTTGGTGTTTGACTCTTAAGTAAAGTCTGCTCTTGTATATTCTTCAAATGAAAAAATTAAATTACAGATAGTCAGGCATCAAGCTTCCAAATCAACCTCTATGCAGGAAGAGTGTAGCGCTTTTTTTATTAGCATCGCATTAACCGTGCAGGAAATCTTATTAGTTTTCAGCACTGTTTCATCTTAGGAGGCTAATAAATCTTGTTTCCCCACAGTAGGTTGCTAAATCAGTGTTTAAAAAACATAAAACTAGCAAGATGCAGCCTCATTAAGTATGGCTTTTATTATTAAGGTTGTCCAACAGAGTTCTCCACAATGAATATTGATAGGGCCCACGTCGAGAGCAGAAACTCCTCAGCAAATTCCTCACGCGCGACAGCAAGGCCTGGAACCCAAGAGAAGCAGGCCGGCTTGAGGACGGGCCTTTATTTCAGCCTTATCGTACTTCACTTCTGCGAGCCGCCGTGCTAGAGTGAATTGCTTCATAGGCTGAAATGCTCCAGAAGTGTCGCCTCCATTCTGAGGATTTCACTGGAGGAAAGGAAGTGACACAGCTCCACTTTTTTTCTGCGGGAAAATTAATCTGGCAGGCAGGCATTCTCCTATGAGTCGTAATCCCCTTCATTGAGAGTCGGGGGAAAGGGTTAACCTGGGCGTATAATTTCAGCGCAGTGCTTGTAGTTGGCATGCTGTGGAAGCTGCGCCCACACACACACACACACACACACACACACACTGGAAGAACCTTTACCGCCAAAAAAGGGGAAAGGCAGCGCAGAAACTCCAGAGTCCATGCACATCCTGCCTCCATTCTTGATGAATTAGCAGCGGGATCACGGCCATTCTGTGCCGAGGAGTCTATGGGACCGATGCAATATGGTACAGGACAGGACAGACTCACCAAGAAGAGCAGAATGGCAAGGCAGGCTGAGAGCAATGAGGCAATTGACCACACACCAATGGCCGCCAATGCCTTAAGAATCCCTGGTAGAAAGAGAAACGGCAACGTTGATTCCTGGTGGACTTAGGCTTCCCTATCTTTGAGTACGGGCGCAGAGTTAAGCACCTGCAAGACAAGGTCACTTTATCTAGATGGCTCAGGCCCTGAGTTGCTTTCTGTCTGAAAGCTGAATTATGTGTGGAAACATAGCAGAACAAAACTGTAAGCATAAGAAAGTGAAGGGGGACATAATGCAAAAGCTGGAGTGTGTGGCCTTCAGTGCTTTGAGAGAGGTATCTGGAATGTTGGTCCTCCTAGTCATTGAAGCTTCTTTGTGCCTGTACAGTGAATTTCCTGCTGCACAGGGCTTTCCTTATACAGTATATACAATATATAATATGTTTACCAAGTGAGAAACGCAGGGTGTAACTCTCACATACTTAAGTTCCCTGACAGTTATGTACTTTGTTCCTTTGGGTATTTTCAGTATTAACTGCAGAACAAAACCTGGAGGCTTTGAAGAAAGCAAACGTGAGGTATAAATTGCCTGTTTCACAGGTAAAGTTTGTAAAATTGTATTATTTTTAACTAGACAAGGACTGCAAAGATGGCATTCACAGTGAGCGCCATTGCATCCCTTAAATGAACAGGAAACAAAGAGAACATCAGAAATCTTTTATTCTACTGGAAAATTCAAGATGGGACAATGAGCGAAAAAAAAAAGAGTTGTTTGGGATTTTAGGATCTTGTCTGAGACAGACAGACCACTCCTGACTTTGCCACCCACCAAGGATGTAGTCTGCGGGGAGGGGATGCAGATGGCGACTTGGCACGGGGCACATCTATAAGAGCGGCATAGACTGAGCTGTCAGCCATGCTTATGTGCTGGCAACACCATTATTG
The DNA here is from genome assembly GCF_901001135.1 of Rhinatrema bivittatum. NCBI lineage: Eukaryota > Metazoa > Chordata > Amphibia > Gymnophiona > Rhinatrematidae > Rhinatrema > Rhinatrema bivittatum. The sequence continues at coordinate 232,428,421 of NC_042619.1, forward strand.
CCACTCGCTTGGTGAAGGAGGGGAAGAGGACATCGCACGCCACTGCTTCAGCACTGGGTGTGAAATTCTCTGGCTACAGCACTGCCTCCCATAATTCCCAGCAACACTTAGCATGCTTAACCGAACTGGTTGGGTTTTTTGTTGTTTTTTTTTTACATCTCATCTAATTTGGAACCCATTCTGCTTCATACATGCTACCTGGTTTAATGCCATGCTACAGTTTCACAATTGGCCTGGGTGTCAGTTGTTCATGGTAACTGGGACAAGCCTTTAGCTTTTATTTATTTAGGAAATATCTATTCCACCTTCATCAATAAGATTGTACAAGGCGTATAATAAGCAGACGGGGATAGATATTCTCTGCCTATTTATAGTAAATAAGAATAGCCTGATCAGTAATGTCCCCCGGTTAGGGCACTCCCTGTAGAAGGCAAGGGGCCACTTTTCAGTACTGCAGAACAGGGTTACAGACTCAATTCAGGATTGTTCCATGCAGGACAGCAAAGCTGTGAAGGGAAAAAGGGATCATCACACACTCTCTCAAGAAATCAAGTTCACACATGGGGTGTTCTTGCAATACAACATAGATTCTACTGAAATTTCAATTTAGGGCTTTTTTTTGTTTTGTTTTTTGCTAAAGATTTTCTCCCACTCTGTGCCCATGCAAAAATGCTTAGTAAATGACTCCATTAGAATGTTGCAATTGTACAAATAATATTAATATAATAATAATAATAGGAAAACAGTTCATGCAACTCCTGTGTTTCTCTTTGACAATTCGCCAGTTCCCCCCACCCCACCCCACGCACAATTTCCACCTGCAGGACGAAGCAGGCACAAGGATTTCAAAATTAAACCCTTGGGTAATTCTTAAAGGACAATTTTCCACAGGTAAATGCCCGATAACCCACAGAGAGCCCAGTGAAAATGTCCCCTCCCCTTTTGTAGTTCTGTACAGTGCTGTGTACATCTAGCATGCACCAGATCCAAAGCAAGACAATAAGAAAAATAGAGCAAGCTCGGTTCCATCTTAAGATAGCAGCATTTGGATAGGGAGGTGAAGAGACAGCACAAGCCATCAACTTGGATTCTTGCCACCGATGTGTGATGGGGACAGGAACTCTGCAACTGAAGCTTCACTAATTGAATTGGAATTGCACCAGAACTGAAAATTCCAGAGCCGTAGCATCACTATGGCCAATATGGCCAAGACCATAGGCGCCACTACAAAAGTTGCCATAGCACTGCCCTGTTCCAATGAAAGTAGTGTGGCTGGCAGGTCCTCAACAAGAGAAAAAGCAGCATGGCCCCATCAAAATCGACAGTGTGGTCGGCACAGCCCGGCTGGCTATGCTGCTGATTCTGGCAGAGCCACACTGCTTTTCCACTTAATAAGGCTACGCTTACCATGCCATCAATTTTGGAGGGGTTGCGCTGCTTCAGAGGAGAAGGAGGAGCACACCCTACCCTGCCGGAAGTAGTGTATGCATGTGTGGGGGAGTGAGAGACAGCATGTGTGCATGTGTGTGGGGGAGTGAGAGAGAACATGTGTGTGGGGGAGAGTGACAGACAGCATGTGTGTGTATGAGAGGAAGCATGTGTGTGCACAACTACCACAGTTACTCTTTGCCTGCTAATCGATGACAATTTCAGAGCATCTGGAAATGAAAAGTTCCAAGGTATGGATAACAGGGAATTTTTTTAAATTCCTATTTTAATTTCTAATTGTTATTTGATGTTAAATGTCTGTTTTGAAAGATTGTATTGATGTTTGGAAGATTTTTATATGAGTTTTTAATTATTGAATGTTATTCTATTCATTGTTTTGAATTCTTATTTTTTATTGGTATGGTTTTTCTAATTTTGTTTTATGAGGAATGATAATGTTTCTGTTTTTTACATTGTTGCAGTGCATAGAAAATTTGGCTTGTTGCGGTTTCCAGTTTTTGTCTGTACATTTCCATTTATATTGTATGGTCTCTTTATTCTGTATTTGAGGGTCTATCTGTGTTTTGCATGTGTGACTGAAGTGAGTTATTCCATTACGGCCGGATTTTAAAAGGGTTACGCGCATAAGTTATGCGCATAACCCTTTTTTAAAAACCCTGCGCACCGAGCCTATTTTGCATAGGCTCGGTGGCGCAAGGAAGCCCCGGGACGCGCGTAAGTCCTGGGGCTTTGCAAGGGGGGGGTGTCGGGGGCGTGCTGGGTGGGCGGCGCGATTTTTGGGGTGTTCCGGGGGCGTGTCGGGGGCATGGCGCCGACCCGGGGGCATGGTCGAGGCCTCCGGACCAGCCCCCGGGATGGGTGATGGCGCGCCAGCAGCCTGCTGGCACGCGCAGAGTTACGCCAGCCTCCGGCCGGTGTAACTTTGCCAACAAAGGTAGGGGGAAGGGTTAGATAGGGCCGGGGGGGGGGGATAGGTAGGGGAAGGGAGGGAAAGGTGCGGGGGGTAGAAGGAAAGTTCCTTCCGAGGCCGCTCCAATTTCGGAGCGGCCTCAGAGGGAACGGGCAGCGCGCTCAGGGCTCGGCGCGCGCAAGTTGCACAAATGTGCACCCCCTTGCGCGCGCTGACCCCGGATTTTATAAGATACGCGCAGCTACGCGCGTATCTTATAAAATCCGGCGTATTTTTGTTCGCGCCTGGTGCGCGAACAAAAGTACGCACGTGCGTAGATTTAGAAAATCTACCCCTTAGTGCATAGTTTCTATGTAGGGATCTATAGCAGCTTGGCTTGTTCTTTTTTCCTAATAGGGGGTGTATTACTATTTTAGACCTGGTGTAATATTTGTAGTATTAACTTTCATAGGTAGGGTTGTTGTTGTTGTTTGAGTGCTGGCAGTTAGTGCTGTTCTTATATAGAAATTCTTTTTTCTCATGGCTCTGAGGGTCATGTCCATATCCAAGATGCTTTTCAGTAGGCCTAATACCATATAAGTTCAAAGTGTGTTGTGCTTTTTTGCAGGGTTTTCTGGTTGGCACCTCAGCAGTGCATGTAAATATAATATACATATTGTAAGTGATATTTTTACCTCAGAAGTCTGTGCTTTGAACGTTCTTTTTCATGTAAAATCTGTTATTATAAATGCATAATTTTTAATTGTGTGTGAGGAGGGTGTGATGGGGTGGGGATGCAAGGAGTTTTCCTAGAGCGCCTAATACCCTTGACCGGCTGTGGGCATTGCTCTACAAACATTTAACAGAGTCTCAAAACTCATGGTGTCGTGTTGTGTAATGGGTGAAGGCGCAGTTTTTCACTTGGCCATAGGTGCCAAATTGCCTGGCTACAACTCTGGAAAATTCTATCAAATGTTAGTAATCGTCCATCCACTGACCTTGGCAACTATATCTTACACCCCTCCCGCCCCCAGAACAATCGTGAAAAAACTGAGCAAGTGTTCTTCATTGCCTAAATCTGAAGGTATACACCTAGTGCCAGGTAAGGCCACCTTACCAATGCTGTGGTAGAGGGTGCGTCTTTCAGAAGAGCAGGGACCGTTCTGGCAGAATTGGGAGGGGGGGAGGTAAAAGTGTTGCTTACTGCCCACTCGGTGGGGGATGGAGCACTTCCTGTGGTTCCAGCATAGCACCAGTTATCTCGCTAGAGTGCTGCCTGCCTGTCTTTGCAAACAGGCCCGGTGCCACTGGGTGTGCAAACCGTACAATTGCCTGGGGCGGTGTCAGGAGCAGGGAGAGGTCCTTGCTGCCGCCAGTGGACCCAATCCTACCAGCAGCAGAAGAGGAGGCCCGTGGTGCTGCCAGTGGACCTGATCCTACCAGCGATGGAAGAAAGAGGTCTGTGCTGCCAAGAAAAAGCAGTGTGGCCCTGCCGAAATCGACAGCAGGGTCAGCATTGCCTTCGTAAGTGGAAAAGCAGCACGGCCCTGCTGGCAATGGTGCTGATTCTGGCAGGGCCGTGCTGCTTCTCCACTTACGAAGGCAGTGCTGACCATGCTGTTGATTTCGGCGGGGCCATGCTGCTGAGGAGGAAGAGGAGGGCACCCTGCAGGAAGTAATCCAAAGCCCCGTGGCCAGAAGTCGTTCCCTTGGCCACAGGGGCTGAAGGAGACTCTGCTGCTGCTGCCTGTTATGTCAAGGGAAGTGAGAGCATGTGTGCTTGTGTGTGGGGGAGTGAGAGAAAGCATGTGTGTGTATGAGAGGGAGCGTGTGTGCACAGCTACCCCAGTTACTCTCTGCCTGCTAATCCATGATAATTTCAGGGCATCTGGAAATCAAAAGTTCCCAGGTATGGAGAGTGTGAAGTTTTAAAATTCTTTATAGTTTTATTTTTCAGGTGTTATTTGCTGTGTCTGCTGTTTTGAAATATGTTATTGGTGTTTGGGACATTTAAAAAAAAAATTTGTATATGAGTTTTTAATTATTTGATCTTTTATTCATCAGTTTTTAAATAATATTATTAGTATGTTTTTAGTATTATGATTATGTATTTATTTTAATTCTTGATTTTATTGTTTGATGTTTGAGGAATGGTGATGGTTCTGTTTTTTCATTGTTGCACTGCACAGAGTGTCTGGCTTCCTGCAGTTTCCAGTTCAGTTTTTTGTCTGCTCGTTTGTATTTCTACTTTATGGTTGCTCTATTCTGTATTTGGTGAGAGTCTGTTTATGTTCTGCATGTGTGACTGAGGTGAGGCATTTTTCTAATAGGAAGTGTATTAGTGTATTGGGGCTTTCAGAGGGTCCACACCCAACACACATCACAATAGGCCGAATTCCATATGCTTTCCAAGTGTCTTTTTTGCAGGGTTTCTGGTTGGCATCACAGCAGTGCAGGTAAATATAATGTAAGTGATATTTTTACCTCAGAATACTGTACCTTGGTATTTTTCATTTATAATATAAATACATAACGCTTAACTGTGTGTGTGGAATGGGGCGGGGGCATTGTGCTTGGGGCACCTAATACGCTTGCACCAGCCATGGGGGGGGGGTGGTGTCAGTTTGCTAGCATAGGCCCTGTTTGAAAAGCCGTTCCTTCTGCAGCAGGGGTGACGATCAGGCCTTCGGAGGTTCATGTTTGCCATGTCCAGCTCGGTAATGGAAGCGCGCGTTTGGAAGTCGGCTTTGGGGGGGCTGAAGTAGATGAGCCCAGCGGGTGGGCGTGCAAAACCGCCCCTTTTGACAAGGGGTCAAAAGTGAACGGCGGCTTCAGATCCCGGAAGGTCAGCCCACCTCGCCTCAGATGTTGGCAGCAAGTGCTTACATTACAACGTTTCCCATGCAGGTTTTAAATCCCCCCGTTTCTGCAAGCATCACACACGTCCTTCACGGGCTGCAGATAGAGCTGCATACAAATGCGATTTCCCTTGACTCTTTTTTTTTTTTTTTTGTTTGCTTTGAATCTTTCAAGATATTTTTTTCACACATGGCTGTGCCGAGGCTCGCTTGCAAGCCAGATCTATTTTGCAACAGGGTTGACCGTACAAGAGATTTCGGCTCCGTCCCCTGGGAAGTTTGTGCCTGCTGGTCGGGGAAAGGATTCCCTGCATCAATCATCTTTCACTGGAAAACGCAAGAGACGAATTCATGCAAACGAATTGCAGCTGCCGCTGCAGTCTCTAGGAGCCCCGATGAAGGCAGGAGGGCTCCGGGCGCTTTACTGAGCCGAACAAGGGGTAAAGAAGGGTTTGCATCGTGAAGAGGCAACGAGTTGCCAAAACGATGCAGCCCTCGCTCCCAGTGCGGTCGTGCGGCCGCCGGGTTATGGGCCTATGATTGCCGGTATAGGGGTAATGACATGATAAAGGTCCTGGCATGACTGTTTATTTATTCACTGATTTCCTAGAGCCTTAGCACAATCCAATAGATCATGCCTGCAGGCACACATATCAGGATTAGGGATGTTGTGCCTGTGACCCTTGGCGAGTATGGTGAGAACCTTTCCTCTTCCCAACCATATCTGAATAACACAAGCAGTGCATTGAAAAATATTTCAATGAGTTCTATGTTTCCAAGTCATTAGGCAATGGAACTTTTCTCTTGGTAAATGTATAACAACTTTTTTTTTTTTTGTCACACAGTACAATGTGGCCCATGGCCTGGAAGCAGAGAAATGTCCATAGGGGGCTGGGGAACCCTCGACCCCTCCCACAGGAGGAGCGAATGATCAGTAGGGGTGCAGGGGGTCTCCTCCCCTTGGCCCAGAACCAGAACCTATGTCAGCAGAAGTCTTGGGATCTAGGGAAGGGGTTCCCAACCTTTTTCTATGCTGCAGCCCGCCATGCCAATGACACCATCATCTCCCCTCCCCTCCCCTATCCCCGCTCTCTCCGCCTGGCATCATCACATTCCCCTTCCCTCCCCCCACCCCTTGGCATCAGCATCTTCCCTTCCCTCCTCCCATGCCCCTAGTTTCATCATTTCTCTTCTCCCCTCCCTATCCCCCCTGGCATCTTCCCTTTCCCTTCCCTCATCCCCAGACCTGGCGTCACCACCTTTGCTCCCAACCCCCTGGCATCACTCCTCCCCCCTCCCCCTCCCAAGCCCCTGACATCAGCACCATCTTTCCTCCTCTCCCAGCTGCTGGCATCAGCACCGTACAATCCTCCCCATCCCCCTTTGGCAAATCACAGACTTCCTTTCCTCCAACTCCCCTGGCATCGCACCATCCCTTCCCTTCCCTTCCCTTCCACCCCTCTAGAATCCCCTCCCCTTCCTTCTCCCCCCCCCCCCCCCCCCCCCCCGTCATCAGCACCATCTTTTCTTCCTTCCCACCTTCCTGGCATTGCCTCTTTCTCTTTTCTCCTCTTCCTCCCCTGGCACCACCACCTTCCTTTCTAGCCCCACCTTCCCCTCCCTCCCTCCCACCACCTGGCATAACTTTCTCTTGCACTTTTTCTCTGAATGGTCTCCAGCTAGCAAGAGGAATCTAGCAAGCAGCTCTTATTTGCCTGCTGCTGCTTTCCCCTTTGCTGCTTTCTCTCCGAAGTCAGAACTGTGCAGGGCCCAGTCGTTCTCGTGAGACTACGGCGGCCTGCCTTGTGCTTCTAACTTCAGAAGGCAGCAGCACTGTAAGGTGTTGTTGCTGCTCTCTGACCTCCCCCTCCGAACAGTTTAGAGGCCATTAAGCAGGAGAGCAGTGGGGAAAAGACTTTGCTGCGGCCTTGACCTGCCCTCGTCATCCCTCTGCAGGAGACCAGAATTTTATGCCCCCCCCCCCTTTGATCTTGACCAGCCCTCACCTCCGTTCTCCAAAAGTGATTTTTTTAGCTCATGCCTTTTCATTGGTAGCTCAAGGCCAGTTGTGTTCCCTGTTCCCAGGGGGCTTACAGTCCAAGGGCCTGATTTACTAATGGTTTTTTTTTTCCCCATTCTGTGTCTACAGGAAAAACACTTAGTAATAGGGACCCAGATTTGTACCTGAGGCATTGAAGGGTGAAATGACTTGTCCAAGGTCACAGGAAGCATCGGCGGGGTTTGAAGTGTGGCTCCTCCAGTCACCAGGCTGCTTCTCTTTCATTGTATGTTATTTGCCTGGGGAGGGGCAATATTCCAATATGTGGGACGGTAAAAAACCAATATTTTAACAGTGTAAGCTGACCATCTTAAAACTGTCTTCCCTTGACACAGCTACAAGTGCTGGCACTGTCCCTTAAACTGAAGGATTCCCGGAGAAGAGGAAAAGTTCACACATAGGTGGCTTTTTCAGTACTACGTGTGTGATTTTCCAGCAAAATGATACATCCCAGCACAAAAAAGCGGGTGTGAATGTGCACGATACCTGTGGAAATCTCTAAAGAAAAGAAGCTCTGAAAATGGGAGCAAAGTCTTATGAGTTTAAAGCACCTGTGAGCTCTGTCTGATGTGAGCGCCTTGGAAATTGCCCTCCTGAATGAACACTTGAATCAGGAGCCTAAAACAATGTGAAGTGACCAAACAGCTCAACTGCTCAAAACCAGACAAAAATGACAGAAGTATATATTTTTGAATGAAGTTCACCTGCACTCACTCTTGTCCCCTCTGAGGCCACAGGAAGAGGTTCCCTGGCCCTGAACCCCCTGGCTCTCAGGAAAGGATCTCCCAGGTCTCTCTACAGTTTCTCCCGCTGCTCTGCTCCTGGGGACTCACCGGAGATGATCACTTGCTTTCCAGCTCCCGTGGGACGGATCTCTTAGTTCAACATTGCTCCCTCTCGCCATCTTAGGCACCAGAAGAGGATCTCCCAGTCTGGCACTCAACTCTCTCTCTCTCTCTCTGCTCCTTGGGTTGGGATCCCCCTTGGACTGTGCAAAACACATGATGACAGAAGAATGTCAATGCACCATGTGTTGGCCATCTTTAGGGGCTGCTGCAATAATCTGAACATTAAATGACTGTGCGCTGGGTTCCAGTGCACAGTTTTAATGCTCAGGTTAATTTTTTTTTTTACTCCCGATGCAATAAGCTAATGATATGCTAATACATCGAGAGTTAAAAATGCACAGGCCAAACGCATATTTTAATGCCTCTACAAGTGGCAGCAACTGCCATCGCAATACCAACTTAGCTGACTCTATGGCAGCAGGAAGCAGCTGTCAGATAGCCAGATAAATTGGTACTTACTTATCCATCTATCTGGTGTGGGTCACTGCTACATAGCTGGATAAAGTATTTAACCGGCTATCTAGCAGTCACCGTGCCAGATTGCCGGATAAGTACTGACATATTCGGCTATCTGGCAGCTGTTTCCCACTGCCAGATAGACGGATGTCAGTACTTATCTGGCTAGGTGGCAGCAGTAGCTGCCACCATTTACTCCCTCGGACATTTTTTTTCCCTTTTTAATTATTTTTATTCTACAGCAGTGGAAATCTAACTCCGGCCTTGACTGAGGCATTAAGTTTCCAGCGCTAAAGAAAGTGCACTGGCCCGCTGCAGTCTCTTTGCATCGGGAAGTAATACTTAATGCCCTCATTTGCCTGGGATTTCCATGCAAGGGCCGTAAGTATTAAACTCCTTGAGGTACGCACATTTTCTGCGCGCAAAACTCCTTCTTGCATCGGGAATAGGTTTTGCCGGCAGAAAAGCTGCACACAAAAAATGCAGGTTAAAAGACACATTCCACTGAATGCACCTTTCTGCTTCGGACCCCTTAGAGCAGCTGCTGTAAGAGATGGAAGAGGTGCAAACTGGAGGAATGGGCAGGGAAAATGGAATTCAAATCTCACTTCCCCAGCTGAAGCTCCTTGTGATTTTAGGCAAGTCGCTTCATTTCCTGTTGCTGCAGGCATCCGCTTAGATTGTAAGCTGCCCAGGGCAGGCACTTATCAAGGCTGAATACTTATCAATATTGTACAAAACTGCAGGCATCCAGTAGCACCATGACAGTGATAAGCATTACATTGTTAGTAGATGCCACACAGATCTTTGTTTTATTCTTTTTTTAGTTTCATATATTTAACCTTTTAATAAAATCAGTGTTAGACAGTGTCACATTTTTAAGGAAAATATTACTTTTCAGCAATGCTATGGCTTTTCCTCTTTAAAAAGACTCCTGAGTTTTGTGTAGGGCAACATGAAGTGCCTTCACTAAGCATCCACACAAACAGGGTCAGTGCCTTGTAACTCATGAAAAGGATTTTTTACAAATTCAGATTCCACGTTCCCTGACTGGTCAGCCACTTCAGAGTTGATTACATTCAAGCTCTGTGGTGTTCAATCTTTTTATTGAGATTTGACGAATACAATATAATAATGAAACAAAATAGAGGAGAGTACTAATACATTCAGTTTGTTAGTGTAGATTGCAAAACTGCACTATGGTAGTATTTAGCAAGATAGTCTGTTAAAGATTTCCAGGTAAGATACACTTTTCTTTTTTGTTGCAATTTCAAAGCAATTGTAAGCTCATATTTATGCACCATGCATATGGTATTTCACCAATAAACGCCACTGCATTAAAAGAAAAGTAAAAAAAAAACAAACAAAAAACCCTGTGTGTTTTGTATTTTTTTTTTTTGTTTTACTTTGATTATGGCTACTAACAGGAGTGGCTCTATAGCAGTGCTGCGGACATTCGTGGGCATGATGGTTACATGACGCCAGGCCCAATGGTGGGGAAAACTGGATTTTGGTTTTTGCACTCCTAAGCCAAACAAAGAAGAAAAGACTGTGTTTTAATTTTCTTTTTGAACCCGGTTGGAAAGGGGGCCAGTTCACAATGCTTTTCTAAGTCTTGGAGGACCTGGACGGTCCTCTTTAAGGGATCCGGGTCTGGGAAGAAGCAGTGTTGGAGGCTTCCTCGGGGAAAAGTTGGACTCGACTCATTCACTTTTCCTGCTTTCCCTGGGAAACCCATCACCAAAGGTTTTGAGTTTCTTTTGTAGACACTTAACTGGCCTTGCTGTTACAGTTACCTATGGGTCTGGAAGAGGGGTGGCCAACCCCATAGTCCTGAGCAGTGGTGTCCTTTTCCACCCTTCTCCACAAGGAGGTGATAGTGCCAGTTCGGACTAGCTACCTGGCCCTGAGGTAAGCCTGAGGCCGTGTCCCGTATATAGAGGAGTACAGTGATCCATCACAGTGACCACAGGGAGGCGCTACCTCATGATCATCACAGTCCCCTAGCCCCAGGCTCACTGTCTGTCTCCTGTGATCCTGGAAAGGTGTCCCTTGCCCTGCATGGCCTCTTTCTCCCTTTCAGCCCTGCTCTCTCCTCCTGGAGCCCCAAGAAAGGGGCCCCTCTGGCCCACACTCACTGTCTCTCTATGATTCAGAGAGGGTAGCCCCAAGCCAGTACTCACTGTTTCGCTCCTCCCATGACCCAAGGGGGCCATTCCCGGATCAGTGCTGAGCACATGACAGAGGAGTCTGAGTGTGCAATAGCTCATTTTTTTACCAAGGCCTCTATGCAGCTGTCATTTTTGGACTGCACATCATTTACGATAATTTTTAGACTGTGTCACTTATTTTCCTTCAAAACACTATTTTGCATCAAAACTGTGGCATTTGGTCTTCCAAAGACACCTCAACCTCGTGTGTAGGGCAACCAGACGTGCCCTAATGAAGCGTCCTTGCAGTGACTTCCTTATTAGTATGCGCATGATAATGTATTTTCTTCTGCCATCACCTTTCTGAAAGATCCTGGTGCTAGAAATTCTCTTTCTCGCTGTCTACACCTGGCCTAAACCAGGAAAAGGAAAATGATCTGAACACACAGTAAAATGAACTGCTCCCAAACATACAGCATGAATTGAATGATAAACGCCATCCATTCACCTAGCGCAGGAGATTCTCAATAAAGCAACTACTGGGAGGTGTTGATGTCTTGTTACTGAGAAAATGAATATAATATTCTGCAATGACTACTGCTGGTTTATGGCAGTCATTAATTAATTACATCCATTACTATAGTTAAGAAGCCCAGGAGGGCAATATAATATTTGTTTGATCTGCAGACATTTGGCCCCTGGTCCCAGAACCCCTTCTCCCCACTCCCATTAAAATTCCATTCATCTGTTATAGCAGGAGGTCAGGACCATACTCAATTTATAGAATAAAAGCTCCAATGAATTTGTGGCAAGTCACAAAATACTTTCATGAAGCCACCAAGGCTAACATGGCTGGAAGCCATTCCCCAATAACAGCCACTTCAGGCTAATGCAAGTGAATCCAATGGGCCACAGACCAATATGCTGCAGCTTGCCAGAATCAGTCACTTATAAGAACATAAGGCTTGCCATACTGGGTCAGACCAAGGGTCTATCAAACCCAGAATCCTCTTTCCTTCAGTGGCCAAGCCAGGTCACAAGTTCCTGGCAGGATTCCAAGAGGTAGATGGATTCCAAGCTTCTTATCCCAAGAATTAGCAGTGGACTCCTGAAACTCTGCCTTAATAACTGTTAATGGACTTTTCCTCCAGGAACTTGTCCAAACCTTTTTTAAACACAGCTATACTAATAGCTTTCACCACATCCTTTGGCAACAAATTTAAGAGCTTAATTATGTGCCGAGTAAAAAAATATTTTCTCTTATTATTTTAAATGTATTACCCAGTAACTTCATTGTGTGTCCCCGGTCTGCCTGTTCCCTCCGAGGCCGCTCTGATTTCGGAGCGGCCTCAGAAGGAACTTTTCTTCGCCCTCCCCCCACCTTCCCCCCCCTTCCCCTACCTAACCCCCCCCCCCCCTTACCTTTGTCGGCAAAGTTACGCCTGCTGAAAGCAGGCGTAACTTTGCGCGCGTTGCCGGCAGCCCCGCTCCGTCCTCCGGTCCCGGGGGCGTGGTCCAGAGGCCTCGACCACGCCCCCGGGCCGGCGCCACGCCCCTGAAACGCCGCGTCGTTTCGGGAACGCCCCAGACACGCCCCCTCCCTCCCCGTTTCGAAAGCCCCAGGACTTACGAGCATCCCGGGGCTTTATGCGCGCCGGCGGCCTATGCAAAATAGGCGCGCCGGCGCGCGGAGGGGTTTTAAAATCCGCCCCTAAGTGCATTACTTTGCACTTGCTACATTTAAATTTTATTTGCCAATTGCATGCCCAGTCTCCCAGTTTTGCAAGGTCCTCTTGCAATTTCTCACAATCATCTTGTGATTTGACAAATTTGAATAATTTTGTGTCATCGGAAAATTTGATCACCTCACTTGTTCCCATTTCCAGGTTGTTTATAAATATATTAAAAAGCATCAGTCCCAGAACAGATCCCTGGGGCACTCCACTATTCACCTTTTTCCTTTGGGAAAATTTACCATTTAGCCCTACTATCTGTTTTCTATCTTTTAACCAGTTGGCAATTCACAATAGGACATGATTTTCTAATTCCTAAGAAATCTGTCATGAGGGACTTTGTCAAATGCTTTCTGGAAATCCAGATATACTATATCAATTGGCTCACCTTTATCCACATGTTTATTTATGCCTTCAAACGAATGTAGCAAATTTGTGAGGAAAAACTTTCCTTGGCTAAATCCATGTTGACTTTGTCCCATTAAACTATTTTTATCTATATGCTCAGCAATTTTGTTCTTTATGATAGTTTCTACCATTTTGCCTGGCACAGACAGACTCATTGGTCTGTAGTTTCCTGGAAAACCCCTTATTCTACTCCTGGGGAAATTGCACACAAAAACTTAAAATTCTGCAAACTTTATATTGGTCAAAATAACCCAATTTACATGGCAGTCTTTAAGTAATTATATTTTAAATTAATATAGAAAAAAGTTATAACTTAGAGATGCAGAATTTTAAATATTTTGAGAAGAATTTCCCTAGAAATTCACTGTAAGAGTGTCCCTTCTACTCACTCTCCCTACTCCCCTGGCCACTTTGCCCTCTCAGGCCCCAACTCCTCCACCTGCCAGTATCTCTCCCCTCCACCTCTAGGCTTAACCCCTTCCACTCTATCACCAGACCCAGAGTTTGACCCCGTTCTCAGTACTGCCCCTTACACAGGCTCCCTCTGTCCCTCCCTCTCTCACACACACGCTCCCTCTCTCTAGTGCACATACACACACCCTCATACAGGCTCCCTCACTCTCTCACGCACACACACATCCCCTCATACAGGGTCCCTCTCTCTTGCATACACACCCACACAAGCTCCCTTTCTCTCTCACGCGTACATCCTCACACAGGCTACATATGTCTCTCTCTCTCATGCACCACCTCACACAGGCTCTGTTTCACACATACACAATCCCTTCACACAGGCTAGCACCCTCACATACACACGATCCCTTTTTCATACACACGAGCTCCCAATGTCCCTCACACTCACACACACACACTCCTTCACAATCTCCTCATATAGGCTCCCTCTCTCTGGCACCCATATTCAAGCACCTCCCCCCTCCACTCTCTCACTTCCCCTGATCTCTCTCACACCCTCCCCCTGCTGTCTCTCTCTCCCTCCCCCCTACTCTTGCTCTCTCTCTCTCTCTCACACCCCTCCTCTCTCTCATCCTACCTCCACTCCTCTCTCATCCTCCCTTTCCCTCTCTCACTCCCCCTCCTCTCTCTCATCCTCCTCCCTTCTCTGACACCCCTCCCCCTCCCTTCTCTCACACACATACACACACACCTCTCTACACACATTCACTCTCACCGGACCTTCATCTCAGCTCAAATGGAGTGGGTCCCAAGGCACGTGGGAGCCTTCATCTTTACTGTGAACGGCTCACTGGGGGTCTTCATCTTTGTTGTGAATGTCACACCGGGGGCCTTCTTCGCCACGGACGGCGTGTCGGGGGCCTTCATCTTTTTTGTGAACTGTGTACTCCGTTCATGGCATGCCGGGGTCTACTCTGATGTTTTCTGCACAGAATTTGGCAAATCTGTGCGGGGGGGGGGGGGGGGGGGGAATTCTGCACAAATTCTTCACTCTGAAGTAGCGAAGAATTCCCCCAGGACTATTAATCCCTTTTTAAAAATTGGCATTACATTGGCAACCTTCCAGTCTTTAGGTACCATAGATTATGTTATTGATAGTTTATAGATTTCCAGTAGCAAATCTGCAATTTCATTTTTCAGTTCTTTCAGCACTCTGGGATGTATATCATCTGGTCCAGGTGAATTGCTATTCTTTAGTTTATCAGTTTGCCCTAGTATATCTTCCAGGTTCACTGAGATTTGTTTCAGTTCCTCTGAATCATCACCTTTGAATATCATTTCTGGCATGGATATATTTCTTACATCTTCCTCTGTGAATACTGAAGCAAAGAACTAATTTAGTCTCTCTGTTATGGCTTTGTCATCCCTGAGTGCTCCTTTTACTCCTTGATCATCTGACTCCCTCACAGGCTTTTTTCCTCGAATGTACCTGAAAGTTTTTGAGTTTTTGCTTCCATGGCAAGCTTCTTTTCAAATTCTCTCTTTGCTTTTCTTATCAATGCTTTGCATCTAACTTGCCAGTGCTTATACTGTTTCCTGTTTTCTTCATTCAGATCCCTTTTCCATTTCTTGAAAGATGATCTTTTAGATATAGCCTCTCTCACCTCATCTTTCAACCATGCCTGTAGTCGTTTAGCCTTCTTTCCACCTTTTGTATTGCTTGGAATTCATCTGTTCTGGGCTTCCAAAATGGTATTTTTAAACAACACCCATGCCTGAGCTAAACTCTTAGGGGTAGATTTTAAAAGAAGCGCGATCAGCCTACTTTTGCTTGCGCATCAGACTCAAGCAAAAGTACGCTGGATTTTAGTAGATACGCTCGGAGCCGCGCGTATCCACTAAAATCCCTGGATCGGCGCGCGCAAGGCTATTGATTTTGTATAGCCGGCGCGCGCCGAGCCGCGCTGCCTAACCCGTTCCCTCCAAGGCCGCTCCGAAATCAGAGCGGCCTCGGAGGGAACTTTCCTTTGCCCTCCCCTCACCTTCCCCTCCCTTCCCCTACCTAACCCACCCGCCCGGCCCTGTCTAAACCATCCCCTTACCTTTGTCGGGGGATTTACGCCTCCCGGAGGGAGACGTAAATCCCCGCGCGCCAGCGGGCCTCCTGCGCGCCGGGCCGCGACCTGGGGGCGGGTACGGAGGGCGCGGCCATGCCCCCGGACCGCCCCGGGCCGTAGCCACGCCCCCGTACCCGCCCCCAAAACGCTCCCGACACGCCCCCGAAACGCCGCGACGACCGGGCCCGCCCCCCGACACGCCCCCGACACGCCCCCCTCCGAGAACCCCGGGACTTACGCGAGTCCCGGGGCTCTGCGCGCGCCGGGAGGCCTATGTAAAATAGGCTTCCCGGCGCGCAGGGCCCTGCTCGCCTAAATCCGGGCGGATTTACGCGAGCAGGGCTCTTAAAATCCGCCCCTTAATCTTTGCAGTTGTCCTTTGTTTTTTCCTAACAATTTTCCGCATTTTATCATAGTCACCTTTTTGAAAGTTAAATGCTGTCATAGTAGATTTCATTTTTGTGCTCCCTCCAGTTATTAAGTCAAATTTGATAATGTTGTGATCACTATTGCTAAGTGGCTCCAACACTATTACCTCTCACACAAAATCCTGTGTTCCACTAAGGACTTGGTCTAAAATAGTTTCCCGTCTTGTTGGTTCCTGTACCAGCTGCTCCATGAAGCAGTCATTTATTTCTTCTAGGAACTTTATCTCTCTAGAATGTCCTGATGTAACATTTACCCAGTCAATACTGGGGTAATTGAAATCACCCATTATTACTGCACTGCTGATTTTGTTAGCTTCCCTAATTTCTTTTAGCGTTTCATTGTCTGTTAGTTCATTCTGGCCAGGTGGACGGTAATTCACCCATTACTATGTTATTCCCTTTTCACCTGGAATTTCTAAAGATGCAAGGACAAGTCAGCCAATCAGATTGCTCAGTTAGTATGTAGGTGACAGTAAAATTAGGGGACAGTGCAATGGAATTAAATTTGACAAAGTACATTAAAAATTAAAAAAAAACCTAAATTTTCAAATGCATATAGAAATCTAAATTACATTGGCATTTTATAACAAATAAATATATTACACCTGGGGAATGAGGGTGGGGCTTTTAATGCTGTGTATTTATTAGAGCTGTTACTTTATGCTATTCATTTTTTACTCTTGTTAAAGTTACATTGTGTATTTTAATTGTAACTTATATTGTGGGGGTTTTTATTGTAACTTGCCTTGAGATTTTGGCATGCAAAGGCAGGAAGGGAGATCAAATATAAATAAATGAATTCCCTTCCTACTGTCTATGTGAACAAGCATCACCTCTCTTTGGTCTTGTACAAACTTGTGAGAGGTTACACTCTGCTGCAATAAGAAACAGCTCAGCTAAAATGCTCCAATGTATAAAACCCAGCTGTCATGGCCACGAAAAGAAAGATGCCCCAGACATTTGCACTGCAGTACCATGACTGTGTCATCTAATTCTTAGGGGGAAAAACAAATCAGGGTATACTTAATAAGGCTGGATCTGTGTAATAAAGTGTGAAATACAAATGGAATCCATCAAAGTCTGCTAATTGCATTGTGTCATTAATGGCTTGCATGTTGTGCAGGACACTGAGGGTTGGGGTCCTGGTTTCTGTGTTCCAGAGAAGAGAGAGGAAGCTTCAACTGCAAGCAGATGAACAGGGATATTTAGAAAAGTTTGCAAGGAAACCGTTTCAGTGTTTCCAGTGGCATATGGTCAGGGCCTCCAAGGGATTCAGTAAATCCTCAGGCCATAGGTGGCGCTACGAGGTGGCAAGTGGCACCGCGATTTTAAACATCGGCTCAGGCAGGGATAAACCAAAACTTTGTCCAGTCCAATCAGTGGTGACACACCTCCCTACCCCGCCTGCCGGCAGCAAGAGTCATGTTTAACCAAATGTCAACTCATGCTGCGGTGGTGACAGTCTCGCACATTTTTACTGCAAGACCAGCCCCACAGCAACAGGAATTGACGTTTGGATAAACGTAACCCCTGCTGCTGCCCACCCCACAACCTGGCAGACCACCACAGAGCTTGTCCCATGGTAGCCAAAAAGAGAGGGAGGACCCATTGGCCGCTGATGAGGACTGAAAAATAAGGCTCGGCAGGCTGTGTGTATGGGGGGGAGGAAGCCTTGTGTAGAGTCTACCCACTCGCATCCAAAGGCAAAAGAAGCCCAGCGGGACTATGAGCAGAGCCCATTCTGCTTGTGGCTGAAGACAAAAATGCCCTAGCGGGGCCCTGGGACTTCCACCCAGCCCATGACCCAAGAAGAATGAGGTCTGGCTGGGTCCAGGAGAACCACGGGTGGAGCCCATTCCTCCTGCAGAAGAAAATGAGATCTGGGATCAGAAGAAAAAGAGCTTTGTATGCCAGAGAGAGCAAGTGTTTGTATGAGTGAGGGAGGGAGGGTGTCTGTGTGTGTGTGTGTGAGAGAGAGAGCCTATGTGGGGGTGCATGTGTGTGTATGTGTAAGGGAGGGAGTCTAGTGATGGAGTGTGTGTGACAGAGAGAGGTAGTCTTTATAAGTGTGCATGTGTGGAAGAGAGAGAGTGTGTGTGTGTGTGTGTGTGTGTGTGAGTGAGCGAGAGAGAATATGTGTATGTATGAGAGGAGAAAGTTTGTGCGCATCAACCCTCCTCCCCACCCAATCTGCTATTACAGAACTATCTTGGCATCTGGAAATCAAAACGTTCCCAGGTATGGAGAGCAAATGATTTTTTTATCCTTGTTAGTTTAATCACTGGATATTGTTTGATGTGCCTACTGTTTTTCAATATTTTTTGGAGTTTGGAACATGTTTTTGAATTTTTATGAGTTTTGGATTATTGGATGACACTCTGTCAGCTATTACAAAATATTCTTACTGTATGGTTTAATTGTATCTTTACTGATGTTTTGTATTGCTTAATGTTGTTGTTTCTATTTTTCCATTATTGTCTTGCATACGGAGTCTAGTGTTGTACTTTCCAGATCAGATTTGTCTGCATATTTTTCATTTTTACTTTATGGTCCCTTTATTCTCTTATTGGTGAGGGTCTGTCTATGTTCTGCACGTGTGACTGAGGTGAGATATTTTGCTAGTGTATAGTTTCTATGTAGGGATCTATAGCAGCCTGACTTGTTCTGTTTTCCTAATAGGAGGTGTATTGGTGTCTTAAGGCCTGGTGTAATATTTTCAGTGTTGCCTTTTCTTAGGTAAGGTGGTTACTGTTTTAGTGCTGGCAGTTAGTGCTGTTTTGATATTGGATGTTTACTATGTTGTAATTGTAATTCAGTTTTCTCATGGCTTTCTGAGTGCCAAAAATGCACCCAATACACATTACAAGAGGTCTAATACCATATGGTTTCCAAGTGTTTTATTTTTCCTTGTCATTTAGCAGGATTTTCTGATTGACATGCAATATGTATATTATATTAACATGCACTGAATGTCCTTTTTCATGTAAAATCTATTATTATAAATGCATCATTTTTAATTGTGTTTCTGGGGTGGGTGGACTGGGAGAGGAGGCTGAGGTTAGGGAGGTACAGGGCTGAAGGTTCACCTAGGGCACTATGAGGGAGTATACAAAAGACTCCCTCAGACCCTTTAAAACCTCGGTTAGAGACACCTGTCCTGGTTCACCTTAAGGCGCAGAGGCGAAAAAGATTCTGGGTCCCGGGAGCTTCCTGCCTAGCGGAGTTGGGCTGGCCTTGGAGGGCTGCTGTGAGCCCATGGTACACCCAAACTGAATACATATGAACTGCTTGATGTTTAAAGTGAGATGAGCTGCATTTGTTTTGCTGTTTATTTTGACTTCTGTAAATAAATTATTCCTGACCGGAACAGCCAAGACTTGCTGTTTTCCTTGGCTGTTCCAGATGCCATGGCTGGTCCATACACTACACCTAATACCTTTGCACCAGCCCTACACCCATAACATGTTACAATAGGTCTAATGGTAATATATCACAGAAGGTACACAGGTTCCCTAATACAAATATTCCTACATCACACACAGGAAACACTTGTTTACTTTATCACAAATAACGCATTTATTAATACATTATTGTATACAAACAACACATGATTTAAAAATTACCCCCCCCCCCCATATTTCCCCTCAATTTCATTCACACACACACTATTCATACCACATTTTTAAAACCCACAAATCCAAATGTCCAACACTATAAGATCCTATTTGTTTCGCCCACTCTAGGCTTCCTAAGGGACTATATCCAATGATTTTCCTTGATTTTTTTCTTTAATTGTTCGTATGTACTACTTCTCCTATTAGTATCTTCTCTTGTGATGTTTAATATCCCTCGATGTTCTTCAGTCATTAGTTCACTTAGGCTCCATATTGCTGTACATTCTTCAAAAACCTTAGCTTTAATGGCACGATGAGTCTTTTTTCTCTCCAAACCTCCTTTCAAAGGCAAGGTTTACCAAAAGTTCTACAAGAGAAAAACACTATTTAAACTCCACTAAAAAAAATCCATAATACTATTATACTACCCTCTCACACAAACCCACATATTTTTTCTTGCAGCACACTTCTCTTTATTTCAAAAGAGAATGCATGAATCAGAGAAAAGGACTTCACTGCTGGAAGATACTCTGACATTGCTACAGGACAAAGTCAGAATCATTGCTGACCTGGAAAGGGACTCTGAGTATGCAAAGAACATACTTTAGGGAAATAATTTGAGAAATGTGTGGATTCCAGCAAGAATGAGAGTTGATAATTTAGCAATATTTATAGAGAAATGCATATCAATGTCACTATAAATTCAGTTTATGAAGGACTTTGCAATTCAGAGGGCACATTGAGTGCCTTCTCATAACACCAGCAACAAAAAAATCCCCAAGACCAATGGTGATTTGTAATAAGAGACACCTTCAACTATTTGAAAACCTTGGACAAAGTCAAGGTATGGCACTGTGAACAAAAAAGAAAATGTAATTGTCTTGGATCTAAATAAAGTTACAGCACAGAAAATGAATATTCTTTGGTAACACCAAACCATCTAAGAAAAATGAAAGTAGCGATTAAACTTGAAAGGAACAAAATATTTGAACATCCTGAAGAACTACGAGGTCCATCCATATTCAAAAGCATTTAACCAGTTAACTCAGAAGTTAGCCAGCTAAATTAATATTTGGGCACTTATCAAGCTAAATTCTAGCTGGCTAATATGATAACCAGCTAACGTAGGGGCATTCCAGGGGTATAACCGGAAGGAGCTGAATTAGCCAGCTATGTAACCAGCTAACTCTGATATTCAGAGTTAGCCAGTGACTTAGCCAGCTACATCTGGTCAGACCAAAGAGCTGACCTAAAGATAGATGGCTATAGCTAGCCGGCTAACTTTAAGATAGCCATCTATATTCAATAGTGTGGTTTCACTATTGAATATACCTCCAAAGTTAGGTGGAACTCTACAAGCTTATATTGCTTCTCTTGAAATGAAATGGATATTTGTTGAGTCACATGTGCTGAAGAAAGTGATAAGCAGAGAATACCAGCATGAGACTGTAAATTTTATGCACTGTACTCCTAGCTTACAGACTACATGCTGCTTTTTGATTTGCACTATTATTATAATCACAAATAACTATATGAATTTGGGTTTAAGCAAAATTCTTGATTAAAGCTGGAACTAAATGCAGAAAATCTGTGATCACCGAAGAGATTTAGCAAAAAATTACTGTGAGTTTGGCTCATGTGAAACTTGTATACCTTGAGATCATCAGATCTCAAGGCAGATTTGTTACTGGGGACTGTCTGTGATTGTTTGTAAGAGCTTATGGTAAAAAGAAACTGGAGACTCAAAATGCCTCTATGCAGTGTGAAAACTCTTCCACAGAATTCCTGTGAAATGTAAGGGGAATGCAGACAATAATCCAGGACTACATGGAAATCTTTGTAGATATATGCGAAATACAGCATTTGATTTTCAGTGTGAGCCAATTTACGTTTGCCAACAACGTAACACTTTCATAGAACATAAGAAAAAAAAGATGTACTGTACTGGGTCAGACAAAGGGTCCTTCAAGCCCATTATTCTGTTTCCAACAGTGGCTAATCCAAGTCACAAATACCTGGCAAGTAACCAAACATTAAATAAGAACATAAGAACATAAGAAAATGCCATACTGGGTCAGGCCAAGGGTCCATCAAGCCCAGTATCCTGTTTCCAACAGTGGCCAATCCAAGCCATAAGAACCTGGCAAGTACCCAAAAACTAAGGGGTAGATTTTTTAAAAAAGCGCGTTCGCGTACTTTTGTTTGCGCACCAGGCGCAAACAAAAGTACACTGGATTTTATAAGATACGCGCGTAGCCGCGCGTATCTTCTAAAATCCTGGATCGGCGCGCGCAAGGCTGCCAATTTTGGGCAGCCGGCGCGCGCCAAGCCGCGCAGCCTGTCACCGTTCCCTCCGAGGCCGCTCCGAAATCGGAGCGGCCTCGGAGGGAACTTTCTTTCGCCCTCCCCTCACCTTTCCCTCCCTTCCCCTACCTAACCCACCCCCCCGGCCCTATCTAAACCACCCCCCTACCTTTATCCATGGATTTACGCCTCCCGGAGGGAGATGTAAATCCACGCGCGCCAGCAGGCTGCTGGCGCGCCGAGACTCGACCCGGGGGCAGTTCCGGAGGGCGCGGCCACGCCCCCGGAACGCCCCGGCCCGAAACCACGCCCCCGGGCCCGCCCCCGAAACGCCACGTCCCGCCCCCAAAACGCTGCGTCGTTCGGCCCCGCCCCCAACACGCCCCGACACGCCCCCTTCCAAAAACCCCGGGACCTACGCGCGTCCCGGGGTTCTGCGCGCGCCGGCAGCCTATGGAAAATAGGCGCGCAAGGCCCTGCTCGTGTAAATCCGGGCAGATTTATGCAAGCAGGGCTTTTAAAATCCGCCCGTAAGTCTATTCCATGTTACCATTGCTAATGGCAGTGGCTATTCTCTAAGTGAACTTAATAGCAGGTAATGGACTTCTCCTCCAAGAACTTATCCAATCCTTTTTTAAACACCACTATACTAACTGCAATAACCACATCCTCTGGCAACAAATTCCAGAGTTTAATTGTGCGTTGAGTAACAAAGAACTTTCTCCGATTTGTTTTAAATGTGCCCCATGCTAACTTCATGGAGTGCCCCCTAGTTTTTCTACTATCCGAAAGAGTAAATAACTGATTCACATCTACCCGTTCTAGACCTCTCATAATTTTAAACATCTCTATCATATCCCCCCTCAGCCGTCTCTTCTCCAAGCTGAAAAGTCCTAACCTCTTTAGTCTTTCCTCATAGGGGAGCTGTTCCATTCCCCTTATCATTTTGGTAGCCCTACTCTGTACCTTCTCCATTGCAATTATATCTTTTTTGAGATGCGGTGACCAGAATTGTACACAGTATTCAAGGTGCGGTCTCACCATGGAGAAATACAGAGGCATTATGACATTTTCCGTTTTATTCACCATTCCCTTTCTAATAATTCCCAACATTCTGTTTGCTTTTTTGACTGCCGCAGCACACTGAACCGATGATTTCAATGTGTTATCCACTATGACGCCTAGATCTCTTTCTTGGGTTGTAGCACCTAATATGGAACCCAACATTGTGTAATTATAGCATGGGTTATTTTTCCCTATGTGCATCACCTTGCACTTATCCACATTAAATTTCATCTGCCATTTGGATGCCCAATTTTCCAGTCTCACAAGGTCTTCCTGCAATTTATCACAATCTGCTTGTGATTTAACTACTCTGAACAATTTTGTGTCATCTGCAAATTTTATTATCTCACTCGTCGTATTTCTTTCCAGATCATTTATAAATATATTGAAAAGTAAGGGTCCCAATACAGATCCCTGAGGCACTCCACTGTCCACTCCCTTCCACTGAGAAAATTGTCCATTTAATCCTACTCTCTGTTTCCTGTCTTTTAGCCAGTTTGCAATCCACGAAGGACATCTCCACCTATCCCATGACTTTTTACTTTTCCTAGAAGCCTCTCATGAGGAACTTTGTCAAACGCCTTCTGAAAATCCAAGTATACCACATCTACCGGTTCACCTTTATCCACGTGTTTATTAACTCCTTCAAAAAGTGAAGCAGATTTGTAAGGCAAGAATTGCCCTGGGTAAAGCCATGCTGACTTTGTTCTATTAAACCATGTCTTTCTATATGTTCTGTGATTTTGATGTTTAGAACACTTTCCACTATTTTTCCTGGCACTTAAGTCAGGTTAACCGGTCTGTAGTTTCCCGGATCTCCCCTGGAGCCCTTTTTAAATATTGGGGTTACATTTGCTATCCTCAAGTCTTCAGGTACAATGGATGATTTTAATGATAAGTTACAAATTTTTACTAATAGGTCTGAAATTTCATTTTTTAGGTCCTTCAGAACTCTGGAGTGTATACCATCCGGTCCAGGTGATTTACTACTCTTCAGTTTGTCAATGAGGCCTACCACATCTTCTAGGTTCACCGTGATTTGATTCAGTCCATCTGAATCATTACCCATGAAAACCTTCTCCATTACGGGTACCTCCCCAACATCCTCTTCAGTAAACACCGAAGCAAAGAAATCATTTAATCTTTCCGCGATGGCCTTATCTTCTCTAAGTGCCCCTTTAACCCTCGATCATCTAATGGTCCAACTGATTCCCTCACAGGCTTTCTGCTTCGGATATATTTAAAAACGTTTTTACTGTGAGTTTTTGCCTCTACAGCCAACTTCTTTTCAAATTCTCTCTTAGCCTGTCTTATCAATGTCTTACATTTAACTTGCCAATGTTTATGCTTTATCCTATTTTCTTCTGTTGGATCCTTCTTCCAATTTTTGAATGAAGATCTTTTGGCTAAAATAGCTTCTTTCACCACCCCTTTTAACCATGCCGGTAATCGTTTTGCCATCTTTCCACCTTTCTTAATGTGTGGAATTCCTCTAGACTGTGCTTCTAGAATGGTATTTTTTAATGATGACCACGCCTCTTGGACATTTTTTACTTTTGTAGCTGCTCCTTTCAGTTTTTTTCTAACAATTTTTCTCATTTTATCAAAGTTTCCCTTTTGAAAGTTTAGCACAAGAGACTTGGATTTGCACACTCTTCTTCTTCCAGTCATTAAATCAAATTTGATCATATTATGATCACTATTGCCAAGCGGCCCCACCACCTTTACCTCTCTCACCAAGTCCTGTGCTCTACTGAGAATTAGATCTAAAATTGTTCCCTCTCTCGTCGGTTCCTGAACCAATTGCTCCATAAAGCTATCATTTATTCCATCCATTAATGTTATCTCTCTAGCGTGTCCCGATGATTCATTTACCCAGTCAATATTGGGGTAATTGAAGTCTCCCATTATTACTACACTACCAATTTGGTTAGCTTCCCTAATTTCTCTTAGCATTTCACTGTCCGTCTCACCATCTTGACCAAGTGGACGGCAGTATACCCCTATCACTATAGTCTTCCCCGACACACAAGGGATTTCTACCCATAAAGATTCAATTTTGTATTTAGTCTCATGCAGGATGTTTATCCTGTTGGACTCTATGCCATCCTGGACAAAAAGCACCACACCTCCTCCCAGGTGCTCCTCTCTGTCATTGCGATATAATTTGTACCCCGGTATAGCACTGTCCCATTGGTTATCCTCTTTCCACCATGTCTCTGAGATGCCAATTAAGTCTATGTCATCATTCACTGCTATACATTCTAATTCTCCCATCTTACTTCTTAGACATCTGGCATTAGCATCAAACATTTCAAAGTTTGTTTTTTGTTTGTATTTTCATTCTGGGGCGGATTTTAAAAGCCCTGCTCGTGTAAATCCGCCCGGATTTACGCGAGCAGGGCCTTGTGCGCCGGCGCGCCTATTTTCTATAGGCCCGCCGGTGCGCGCAGAGCCCCGGGACTCGGGTAAGTCCCGGGGTTTTTTGAGGGGGCGTATCGGGGGCGGGGCTGATCGGCGCGGCGTTTTGGGGGCGGGACGCGGCATGGTTTCGGGCCGGGGCGGTCCAGGGGAGTGGCCGCGCCCTCCGGAACTGCCCCCGGATCGCGTCTCCGCGCGCCAGCAGCCCGCTGGCGCGCATGGATTTACGTCTCCCTCCGGGAGGCGTAAATCCAGGGATAAAGGTAGGGGGGGGTTTAGATAGGGCCGGGGCGGGTGGGTTAGGTAGAGAAAGGGAGGGGAAGGTGAGGGGAGGGTGAAAGGGAGTTCCCTCCGAGGCCGCTCTGATTTCGGAGCAGCCTTGGAGGGAACGGAGACAGGCTGCGCGGCTCGGCGCGCGCCGGCTGCCCAAAATCGGCAGCCTTGCGTGCGCTGATCCAGGATTTTAGCAGATACGCGCGTATCTACTAAAATCCAGCTTACTTTTGTTTGCGCCTGGTGCGCCAACAAAAGTACGCGCTCGCGCTGTTTTATAAAATCTACCCCTCTGCTTTTTAATTGATAGGGATAAGTTAGAATTTTTTAGCTCAGGTGAGTTTTTAGTTATAGGCACTTGGACTATTTTTCTAATTATTGGAACCTCACTGTCGGGATGCCCTAATTCTAATGCATCATTAGTATCCTTTGAAGATACCTCTCTCCGAACCATGCGCTGCTGAGCGACTGTCGGCTTTCCCCTTTGTTCTAGTTTAAAAACTGCTCTATCTCCTTTTTAAAGGTTAGCGCCAGCAGTCTGGTTCCACCCTGGTTAAGGTGGAGCCCATCCCTTCGGAAGAGACTCCCCCTTCCCCAAAAGCTTCCCCAGTTCCTAACAAAACTGAATCCCCCTTCCTTGCACCATCGTCTCATCCACGCATTGAGACTCCGGAGCTCTGCCTGCCTCTGGTGCGCATGGAACAGGGAGCATTTCAGAGAATGCTACCCTGGAGGTTCTGGATTTAAGCTTTCTACCTAAGAGCCTAAATTTGGCTTCCAGAACCTCCCTCCCACATTTTCCTATGTCGTTAGTGTCCACATGTACCACGACAGCCGGCTCCTCCCCAGCACTGTCTTAAATCCTAACTAGGTGACGCGTGAGGTCCGCCACCTTCGCACCAGGTAGGCATGTTACCAGGCGATCCTCACATCCACCAGCCACCCAGCTATCTACATTCCTAATAATCGAATCACCAACTATGACGGCTGACCTAACCCTTCCCTCCTGGGCAGTAGGCCTTGGGGAGATATCCTCAGTGCGAAAGGACAATGCATCACCTGGAGAGCAGGTGCTTGCTACAGGATCCTTTCCTGATGCACCTGGTTGGTGCTCTCCCATCATGAGACCTTCCTCCAAGGCAGCACCAGGGCTGCCAGTCTGAAGTTGGGACTTGACTACTATGTCCCTGAAGGTCTCATCTATAAACTAATGGTGGTAACCAGCAGTGGCTATTCCTTATTGATTAATAGAAGTTTATAGACTTCTCCGCCAGGAACTGATCCAAACTTTTTTTAAACCAAGCTACACTAACTGCATTTACCACATCCTCTGGCAATGAATTCCAGAACTTAATTGTGCGCTGAGTGAAAAAGAATTTTCTCTCATTTGTTTTAAATGTGATACTTGCTAACTTCATGGAATGCCCCCTAATCTTTCTATTATCTGAAAGAGTAAATAACCGAGTCAAATTTACCCATTCAAGTCCTTTCATGATTTTGTAGACCTCTATCATATCCCACCTCAGCCGTTTCTTCTCCAAGCTAAACAGCCCTAACCTCTTTAGCCTTTCCTCATAGGGGAGCTGTTCCATGCCCTTTAACATTTGATCACCCTTCTGTGCTTTCTTCAGTGCAACTATATCTTTTTTTAGATGCGGCGACCAGAACTGCACACAGTATTCAAGGTGCAGTCTCATCATGGAGCAATACGGAGGCATTATGATATCCACCATTTTATTCGTCATTCCTTCCTAATAATTGCAAACATTCTGTTTGCTTTTTTGACTGCCACAACACACTGTGCTGATGATTTCCATGTATTATCAACTGTGACATCTAAGGTGGTAGCTCCTAATATGGAACCTAACATCATGTATCTACAGCAAGGATTATTTTTTTCCTATATGCATCACCTTGCCCACATTAAATTTCATTTGCCATTTGGATGCTCAGTCTTCCAATCTCACAAGGTCCTCTAGCAATTTATCACAATCCACTTGTGACTTAACTACTCTGAATAATTTTGTGTCATCTGCAAATTTGATCACCTCACTCGTCATACTCCTTTCCAGATCATTTATAAATATATTAAAAAGCATCAGTCCAAGTACAGATCCCTGAGGCACTCCACTGTTTAACTTTCTCCACTTTAAAAACAGACCATTTAATCCTACTCTCTGTTTTCTGTCTTTTAACCAGTTTGCAATCCACAAAAGGACATTTCCTCCTTTCCCATGACTTTTTAGTTTTCTTAGAAGCCTCTCATGAGGGATTTTGTCAAACGCTTTCTGAAAATACAAATACATCATATCTACTGGTTCACTTTTATCCACATGCTTATTCACCCCTTCAAAAAAATATAGCAGATTTATGAGGCAAGACATCCCTTGGGTAAATCCATGCTGTCTGTGTCCCATTAGTTCTTGTCTATCTATATGCTCTATGATTTTATTCTTTATAACCATATCCACAATTTTTCCCAGCACTGAGCTCAGGCTCACTGGTCTACAGTTTCCTGGAGTACCTCTAGAGTCCTTTTTATATATCAGAGTTAATTTGGCCATTTTTCAGCCTTCAGGAACAATGAATGATTTTAATGATAGGTTACATATTACTTGTAATAGGCCTGAAGTTTCATTTTTTAGTTCTTTCAGAACCCTGGGATGTATACCATCTGGTCCAGAAGATTTGCTGCTCTTTAGTTTGTCAATCTTGTTACAAAGCTGCTTGCGGGCCTAGCCGCAAGCAGCCTCTCATTTGCCATGTGGCCTGGAGGCCGCCGTTACCACCGCCGTCTGCTCACCGCAGCGGGCGAGCCACTACCGACACCACCACCTTCCATGCGGCCCAAGTGCTGCCGTCATCTGCTCTCTGTGGCGGACAAGCCGCTGCCACCGTCCTTTCCTACGTGGCTTGGAGGCCGCCACCGCCACTGCCATCTTCGCGGCCTGGAGCTCGCCGCCGATGTCCTTTTCCCGCAGCCCAGAGGCCGCCGCGGATGCTGCCATCAATGCGGCCTGAGTACCGCCACAGTGCCTGCCTTTGCAGCAGGAAACCACTGCTGACCTGCTCCTTCTTTGCAGCATGGATGCCGCTGTCGCTGTCCCTGGTCCTGGCCTCCCTTTAGGCGTGCAGCCACGCCTCTCTTGAACATTTAAAGGGCCCGCAGCGGGAAAAGCCCACGGCCATGCCTGATGACATCATCCAGGCGTCTCCTCTTCAGCCCTATAAAAAGAGCTTCTCTTCAGTCCCTCGTTGCCTTTGCAAGGAACCAGTCTGCTCCTAGATTCTCCGTTGTTCCAGGTCATCGATCCAGGAAGCTTCTGAGGTCCATCGCTTCTTCAAGATCCTTCGTTCTTCGTGGGAGCTCCTTTGTCTTCATCTGTGGTTCCTGGTCCTTTGCTCTGACTTTGTCCGTGGTTCCTGGTCTCTCGTCAGATCCCTTGTCTTCATCTATGGTTCCTGGCTTCTCATTGGATCCTGTCTTCAGATGTTCCTGACATTCCTGATGTTACGTGTTCCAGTTCTGATTCCGACGTCCTCCTCTCTGGCTCTCCGTCCTGCTTCCAAGTTTCCTACTTATCCACCTTTCCTGGCGTGCCACTGTCATGGTCTGTGACCAGCCCATGGGGGGCTGTGTAGGGCGCTTTGTGGCACAAGGCTTGTCTTCACATCTGCAGTGCAAGTCTCCGGAAGGCCCTTGTTTTTAATGCTTAGGTTTGTTCCTGAATCCGAGTTCCGAGTCTTGAATCCTGAGTCTTGAATCCTGTTCCTGGTCTTCAGAGTACCTTGTGCCTGCTTCCGTCCATGCCCAAGACTCAAGCCAGAACCTGCCCCACTTCAGAGAGGTTTGCAACCAGCCACGGTGCAGGCCTCTCCTGAATCTTCGACATGTTTCCAGTTCCAAGTCTTCACTTCTTCACCTGGAGTCTGCTTCACTTCTGGCGTGGTCCGTGACCAGCTATGGGTGGCTGTGTAGGACGCGCTGCGGTGCAGTACTCAACCTGTACTAGTGCCTGAATCCTGAAACCTTGTCCCAAGTATCCGGAAACCTTGCCTAAGTTTCCCAGTTTCCAAGTGCCTTGTCTCGTCCAAGTCTCCAAGTGCCTTGTCTCATCCAAGTCCCCAAGTACCTTCATCTCGTCCAAGTCTCCAAGTGCCTTGTCTCATCCAAGCCCCCAAGTATCTTCATCTCGTCCAAGTCTCCAGTGCCTTGTCTCATCCAAGCTTCCATGTGCCCATGTCTCGTCCAAGTTTCTAAGTGCCATGTCTTGTCCAAGTCTCCAAGTGCCTACGTCTCGTCCAAGTCTCCAAGTGTCTACATCTCGTCCAAGACTCCAAGGGGCGGATTTTCAGAGCCCTGCTCGCGTAAATCCGCCCAAAACCGGGCGGATTTACGCGAGCAGGGCCCTGCGCGCCGGGAAGCCTATTTGACATAGGCCTCCCGGCGCGCGCAGAGCCCCGGGACTCGCGTACGTCCCGGGGTTCTCGGAGGGGGGCGTGTCGGGGGGGCGGGGCCGGAGCGCGCGGCGTTGCGGGGGCGTGTCGGCAGCGTTTTGGGGGCGGGTACGGGGCGTGGCTATGGCCCGGGGGCGTGGCCGCACCCTCCGTACCCGCCCCCAGGTCGCGGCCCGGCGCGCAGCAGGCCCGCTGGCGCGCGGGGATTTACGTCTCCCTCCGGGAGGCGTAAATCCCCCGACAAAGGTAAGGGGGGGGTGTAGACAGGGCCGGGTGGGTGGGTTAGGTAGGGGAAGGGAGGGTAAGGTGAGGGGAGGGCAAAGGAAAGTTCCCTCCGAGGCCGCTCCGATTTCGGAGCGGCCTTGGAGGGAACGGGGGGAGGCAGCGCGGCTCGGCGCGCGCAGGCTATACAAAATCGATAGCCTTGCGTGCGCCGATCCAGGATTTTAGTGGATACGCGCGGCTCCGCGCGTATCTACTAAAATCCAGCGTACTTTTGCTTGAGTCTGATGCGCAAGCAAAAGTAGGCTGATCGCGCTTCTTTTAAAATCTACCCCCAAGTGCCTTGTCTCATCCAACTCTTCAAGTGCCTACGTCTCGTCCTTGTTCCAGTGCCATAACCTGTCCTCGACCTCTGTCTGTCCTGTTGCACCTGCTGTTCCCAGGCAGCGGGTCCGGAGGGCTACCCAAGAGACCAGCATTGCGTTGTTGGGTCTCTTCTGGTACATTCAGGTTCAGCAGAGGTCAGGGTCTGTCCACCCATGCTTGGATGTGCTTAGCCTACCTCGGCGCTTCTCCAGAGTTCGCCCTCTGAGGCCATGCCGTGGCCTAAGGGCACACTATCTCCCAGAGTCGGGACGGCTCCCTAGTGCTCCTGCAACAAATATGACCTACTACATCTTTCAGGTTTACTGTGATTCGGGGCAGTTCATCTGAATCACCCTTGAAAAGAGTCTCTGAAATGGGTCTCCTCAAACACCAAAGCAAAGCATTAATTTAGTCTTTCCACAATTGCCTTATTTTCCTTAAGTGCCCATTTAACCCCTTGATCATCTAATAGTCCAACCAACTCCTTCGCACGTTTCCTGCTTCGGATATATTTTAAAAAGTTTTCATTATGAGTTTTTGCCTCTACAGCCAACTTCTTTTCAAATTTTCTTTTAGTCTGTCTTATTAATGTTTTACTTTTAACTTGCCAATGCTTATGCTTTTTACTATTTTCTTCAGATGGATCCTTCTTCCAGTTTTTGAAGGAAGATTTTTTAGCTAAAATAGCCTCTTTTACCTCACCTTTTAACCATGCCGGCAATCGTCTGGCCTTCCTTCCACCTTTCTTAATGCATGGAATACTTCTTGACTGCTCTTCTAAGATGGTATTTTTTAACAATGTCCATGTGTTGCGCGTCTCATCCGCGCATAGCCCGCACACGGGCCTGCTCACCTTCCCAACTCCTCGGCAGGTCCCAGGTCAGCCTCTCCCGTGGCTGCAGCTAGCTCCTCGAAGACTTGACACCAAGGCTGATGCAAAGACATCACAGACCAGCGGTCGATGCGATGGCATCCCGGACCAGGGTCGATGCAACGACATCAAAGACATGACGCTGAAGTGCAGACATAACGAGGAACTTGGAATCCAGACGAGATGAGAAGTAGGGAAGGCGGACATTGGCACTGTCTCTCAGGGTGCCCTACTCAGGCCACCCGCGGGACTGAGTCGCGGACCACCCTGTCCCACTGCGCACCCTACACAGCCCTTGCAGGCTGGTCATGGACCACGAGGAGAACGGGACAGCGCAGGAAAGATCCAGGACATGACGACTCAAGAGCGCAGGACCGCAGTCCACCTGCAGGCCACTCCAACCCGGGAAAGACGTCGTCCGAGGGAGTCAGGCCCAGAGGATCAGAAGGCTCAGGAGCACCAGACGAAGAACATCCAGGAAAGCAAGAACACCAGGACGTAGAAGATCATCAAGACACCAGGACACCTGGACGAGGACCTCAGGCTATGAAGACATGACGTGGCATGATGAGAAGACAAGACGAGATGAGGAGCTCTACTAAGACACTAGAAGACCTGATGGAGCTCTGGCAGGCAGAAGCCTCCAGAGTGAAGTAACTCCGATGCAAGGCCAAGAACAGACTGACGGAGCAGCCCTTTATAGGGCTGAAGCAGGAAATCCCATTGAAGGTGGGGCCAGCACATTTCCTGTGCCTGGCCCTTTAAATTCTGCAGAGAGGCGCGCGCCTAAGAAGAGAGCAGGAAGCTGTGCAGGACCGCGGACAGTGGCCTGCACCAACGCACAACGTCAGAAGCGCAGGGCTGGCCTGGGAAGCAGGCCTCGATGACGGCAGCAGCTCCAGCCGCTGCAGGAGGCCCCGGGGGCGGCTCCAGCCGCCACTCGAGCCCGGGGATGCTGCCTTTGCGCCACGAAGATAGCAATGGTGTCAGGGGCGGTCCCGGCCCTGCCAGGAGATGAGGCAAAGTCTGCGGCTCCTGCCGCAGTGAAGACAAGCAGCATGGGCGGCCTCCGGGTCGCGAGGGAGAGTTTACAGTCCATGGCTCCGGCCTAATGGAGAGGGCCGATGGCGGCTTCCATGCCGCGTCGGTGAAGAAAACAGCATGGGGTGAGTGAGCCTGCTCGCGGGGGAACCCGCGGGCAGTGCAGTGCAGTCATAACAAGAGTCATTGAAGAACAGCCATATGTCATGTGCATGCATCAGTATAATGTGATTTGTGTTTGCAACTGTTGGTGAGTCTATGGATTTTAGGATTTTTTAAAATTGTAAACCGCAATGATCAATTTTGTATTGGATTTGTGGGGTATACAAATTTATGAATAAATTTGAGAACTATTTTATTTATTTAAAAATGCTTATATTCCGTTTACATCAAAATATGTACTAAATGGATTACAAAATATATTGACAATTAAACACAACCATACAATAGAACAATAAATAGCAAAAATAACATAACAGCAGAACCAATAAAGTAAATTAAAACAGTTAGTAAATCACATCACTGTAAATCATACCTTATCATAAAGGACCATAAGCCTGCCTAAAGAGTTCTGATTTCAGCATTTTCCTAAACAGCTTTAAATCGAGTGAATGCAAATTGGATGGAAATGCATACCACAAAAAAATGATCTCTGGCATGATTCACTCAGCTACGCCATTTTTACAGATGGAATGGAAAGTAAATTTTTGTTAGCAGACATCAATGTCCGTTTTGGGTCATAGTTCTGTAACATATTAGACAAATAACTAGGAGCAATGGACTTCACTGACTTATAAACCATCATAAGAACCTTAAATTGAATTTGAGACTCTATCGGCAGCAATAGAGTTCCTTTAAATGGGAGATATGTGGTCACGATGTTGACATCCAGTTATCAAACAAGCTGCTGAATTCTGCAATACCTGCAAGGCTTGTAATTGACAGCTAGAGAGGCCAACAAACAGTGAGTTACAATAGTCTAACATACTAAGAATGAAAGTGTGAATGATGGATCTAAAGTCTGTTTGATTCAGAATAAATTTCAAATGCCTTAAAAGACGTAATTTATAAAAACCGGTTTTCAAAATATTTTGAAAATGCTTGCGAAAAAAATTATCTGTTGTCAAATATAATTCCCAAATTCCGAATTGAATCTTTAAAAGGAACAATCACATCTAACAAAGTTAAAAAAAAAATCAAATTATGTGAAGCCAGAAAGTCCATTTGCTTAGAAAAACAGATCAATTCCATTTTCTGGAGATTTAGGACCAGATGATTCTGTCCCATCCAGTTACTAATTGACTAAACACAAGAACCAATTTTATTCAGAACCATATTAAGATCTCCATTGGCAATAAAATAAAGTTTTAAATCATCAGCATACATCCTAAATGGTATCTGCAGGTCATCAAGAAGAAGGCAGAGCGACTGCATATAGATATTAAAGAGAGTAGCCGCAAGAACAGAGCCTTGAGGCACCCCCACTTGGAACAGTAAACCAATCAGACAGGTCCCCTCCCATATTTATTCACTGCCATCTCGAGTCAAAGTAGGAGCAGAACCATTAAAGAACTGTCCCAAGAAATCCCAATTGATTCCAACCTCTGAAGCAAAATAGAGTGAGAAATAATACTGAATGTGGAAGCTACATCAAGAAACAGTCCTATAACTGTCCCTCCAGTATCCAAAATCTGAAGTAGAAAATCAGTCACATATCTCAACAATGGTCAGCCCCTTATTGTCACTGAGAGAATGGCCACCTATAGCTGGTTGTCCATCAAGATTTGGGTCTATGAAACAATTTAAATCACTCCCCAAAATTACTGGGGAAATTACCCAATTTGGAAATTTGGGCAAAAAGGGTTACAAAGAAAGAATGCTCATACATATTAGGAGCATAAGCTGATACTAAAAAACAGTGGACCCCATTAACTTCCCCAAGACAATAATAAATCTGCCAGCAAGATCAGATACACTTTTCAGTAGTTGAAAAGAAACTGCTTTGTGAACAAGAATAGTGACCCCCACAGCTTTTAGTGGTCCCTTCAACATGAAAAGCCTGCACCACCCACCTCTTTCTCAATGTATTGGCTTTCTTGGCACTTAAGTGGATTTCCTGTAAAAGCGCTATTTTAGCCTGTAGCTTGTTGAGATGACTTAACACTTTTTCACGCTTCACCGGGGTACCAAGCCCCGCAACATTCCAGGTAACTAAATTGAGCGTCATGAGAGTGATAAGAACCTATAGACAGACCTCAAGGAAACCATCCCCAGGCAACTGAATCACCGCAGCAATTGGTTAGGCCAGTAATACGCCACATCCCCGTCGTTGAAAAGCATATATAAAATCACAACGAGAGCAGTTAGTACTAAGAGAATGTGAAAAACCAGAGAGCTTGTTGTTACATAACCAATACCCTCCCATCATAACCAAAAAAATGAAAACACCCCCTTCCCCACTTCTCTATCCCCATGTCTATATACCATATCATCTCTGTTAAGATGATAGACATGCTCAGCCACCACCCTACAGTCAGACTATCGGCAAACTAAAAAAGAAGCAAAATTTCTATAGGGTTACATCATAAAATTTCAAATGAAGAACACAGAAAGCAAAAATGAAAACATAAAAAACCCCAGAATAAGTAGGTACGGCATAGGTCCTTTTCCAGCATAATAGCATACTGTTGCAAACTAGCAGCGAACTCATATATGGGGCAACCTTTCATGAATGCACTTTTCTCATTAATGTAATAACCATCAAGCGTCAAGTGGAAGATTCAGCATCAATTCTCAAGGTTTCCACAAATGTCGCTGCCTGCCATGCATCTTCAAAGATCTTAGCAGAGACCCCTGATGCCATATGCGAAACTTGACAGGGTAGAGTAGAGAGAAGCACACATTTTTTTTAAATCAAGTCCAAACAGACCGAAGCAAATTCCTTCCGGAGGTTCGATACTCTCAGGGAGAAGTCTTGAAATATCAAAACCCATTTGTTGTCAAATTGTAGAGCCCTGCTCTTCTGATATTGCTGCAGAATTTCAGCTTTTTGTGCATAACGCAGAAACTTAGCAATTATAACTCACGGCTTCTGGTCGGCAGCAGGCTTAGGCCCGAGTCTGTGAGCACGCTCAGTCAGGCCCACCGGAGCAGATGCAAGGGAGGTGACCTCCCCAGTCAGCCGTCTTTCAAAAACTGTCGCCAAGTCACACTCATGGATGGTTTCAGGTAGACTTATGAACTGGAGATTATT